>NC_064853.1:3080906-3380906 GCF_024139225.1 Suncus etruscus
ACCACTGCTCTTACTGCTGCACCCAGTTTCTTCAGGGCTGCTGAGTGGCTCCTCCTTGAGGGAGAATTTCCGCTTCTTTTTCTTGGAAACCTTGTTTTCGGCTTCTTCCAGATCACTAGCTGGTGACTCTTCCTCTTGGGAAGACTTAAAGTGACAATGGTCTCTTCAAGATCATCACTAATAATTTGCTCTTCCTTGGAAAATGGAAAATGCCTTTTTCTTCTTGGATTTGGAGACAGACGGTTCTTTATCCATCCCATCTCTTGAAGTACCTTCCTTTTTCCTTTCTTCTTCTTCTTTTTGGGCCTTTCACTTGGCTCCTCACACTCCTCTTAGGGGTGCTGTTTTCTGAAGAGGCAAGGGCAGCTGCTGTCAAGTATTTCTTTTCCTTCTTCAAGCGTTTCTTCTCTTCCTTCTCCAGCTTTCTGATAATCTCAGCAATCACTTCCTCTGCCTCAACCATTGCCTCCTTCATTACTACTAGATTCTTTCCTCTCTCTCTTTTTCTTTTCTTACACCCGGTGACGCTCAGAAATCCCTCCTGGCTTGGGGGACCATATGGGATGCCAGGAGATGGAACTGCAGTCTCTCCTAGGTTAACCGCGTTCGAGGCAAACACCCTACCGCTGTACCACTGTTCCGGCCCCAACAACCAGATTGTTGTCACTCCCATCTCATAAAGGATAGCCGCTCCTCAACTTGCTCTTGAATTTTCTTGCCAAACACACTTGTGGGCATCTCAGAGAAGCAATCAATTCATGAGGCAATACTGCATTTGTTTGCCAGGTATGGGGAGATGGGGCCTTTGTTCATGGCAGCTGCTCAACCAATAAAAGTAGAGTGGGAAATGAATTTGTATTTGGGGTGTTGCCCCTTGTCTTCAAGGCTCTGAAAATATGCTGGGCTCTGGGAATCGCTCAGACACCAGGACTTGCCCATCATCCCCAAGCAGAGAAGCCTGTATAGGTCAGGGAACCCTGATCAGCCATCACAGTAAGCATTTATTTCTCTTTTCTTGCAAAATTTATCCCTGGCATCCCAGACACACCCGAACCTGCCCCAGTTTTGTGGGATCCACCCAGGGCCTCCCCAAAACTGCAGCTTGGACAGAGACTCCTCCAGACAGCTCCTCCCCATTCTCCTCCCCATTCCACAACTTCATTTTAGCCCTGGTATTGTTTTCTTCTTTGAATATCGGTTTTCTGGTTCACACAGCAATGCTGGGGGTTCAGGCAGTGCTCAGGCATGAAAGGCTTCTAATCCAGACCTAGAGAGATAGTCCAGCAAGCCGGGAGTTGGTCTTGCATATGGCTGACCCAGGTTCAGTCCCCAACACCTACTTGGGTCCTCTGAGCACTGCCAGGAGTGATCCCTGAGTGCAGAGCCAGGAGTAACCCCTGAGCATCACCCATGTGGCCCCAAACCAAAACCAACAAAAAAATTAAACACCATGTACTCCTTGAGTCACTGAAGCTGATTCCAAAGGAGCTGGGCCAGAGGGAAGAGATAGTACGGAGTGTGGGAGGCATTTGCCTTGCACGCAACTGACCCAGGTTCAACTCCTACCACCCATAAAGTCAGTCTCCTGAGTACAGCCAAGGGTGATTCCTGGGCACAGAGATAGAAGTAAGTTCTGAACACCCCAGAGAGTGTCCCCAAAACAAAGTAAAATAGAAGGGCCTGGAGAGATAGCACAGCGGTGTTTGCCTTGCAAGCAGCCAATCCAGGACCAAAGGTGGTTGGTTCGAATCCCGGTGTCCCATATGGTCCCTCGTGCCTGCCAGGAGCTATTTCTGAGCAGACAGCCAGGAATAACCCCTGAGCACCGCTGGGTGTGACCCAAAAACCAAAAAAAAAATAAAAAAAATAATAACAACAAAACAAAGTAAAATAGAAGGAGCTGGTCTCCATTGTCCCAATGGGAAGAGAAGAACGAGCAGGACTAGAGGGACCAGATGGCAGGAAGGACATTTGCCTTGCAAGCGGCCAACCCGGATTCCATCTCTGGCATCTCATAGGGTTGCCTGAGCCTATCAGGAGTAATTCCTGAGTTCAGATCTACAAGTAACCCTTGAGAACTGCCAGGTGCCCCCCCCCCCCAACACACAGGACAACAAAAAATAAGAGCCAAAGAACAAACTATCTTACTTTCCAATGCTGTCTAGTTTGCAAATAGTTTGCCTGTTCATTTTAACTTGCAGGAGATGGAGAGATAGCACAGCAGTAGGTCATTTGCCTTGCACATGACCGACCCAGGACGGGCCTGGATTCTATCCCCAGCAGCCCATATGGTCTCCAAAACCTGCCAGGAGCGATTTCTGAGCACAGAGCCAAAAGGAAACCCTGAGAACTTCCGGTGTGGCCCAAAAAAACGAAAAAAAAATTTTTTTTATTTCAACTTGCAAATGAACATTAGGGGTTTTCACAAAGGCCAGATGCTACTGATCCGTCTCCCCAGAACCTTTGACCCACCCCTCACCTCAGTTGTCCTCAAACTATTTTTGGTTTTCCTCTTCCACCTGCTCTTTCCTTATATTGCACAAGTGGGATGAAGAGTTTAATATTTGTCTTTCTCCTTGAGCCCCATTTTACTCCAAGTGATCCCCTTCAGTTCCTTCCGCTTTACTGTTGAGGCACATTTAACCTTTGTTTGTTTAACCACAGGACACTTCAGCAGGTGTTCATTAGACTCAGACCCGAGGATGTGGGGGCCAGAGAGATAGCACAGCGGTAGGGCGTTTACTTTGCATGCAAAAACCTGAGACAGACCCAAGTTCGAGTCTATGTATCCCCCAAGCCTGCCAGGAACAATTTCTGAGTGCAGAGCCAAGAGTAACCCCTTAGTGCCACCACTCCCCCGACCCAAAAATAAAAACAAAAGCCCACAGATAGAGGTAAGGCGTTTGCCTCTCATGCAGAAGGACGATGGTTCGAATCCCAGCATCTCATATGGTCCGCATGGAGCCAGGAGTAGCCCCTGAGCGCTGCCGGGTGTGACTCAAAAAACAACAACAACAACAACAACAACAACAAAAAGCCCTCAGATATTTCCTGTCTGAGTCACTTGAATAATCTGAATAATGCTGCAATTAACATGGGGGGGGCAGAGATCAGACAGGGGTACAGTGCTGACTTGCAGGAACCAGGTTTGATCTACAGCACCCACAGGAGTGAACCCTGAGCATAGTCAGGTGTGACCTCCCAAAACAAAACTGGATCATTGGAAGGGGCCAGAGCAATAACACAGCAGGGAGGGCATTTGCCTTGCACACGCCCAACCCGGGTTCGATCCCCAGCATCTTATAGTGCAGTGCTTCTCAAATAATGGGGCGCGCCCCCCAGGGGGGCTCAAGGCTCCATAAAGGGGCGCACGTTTGACCCCGGCAAACACTGTCATAACAGTGTCATAAGGTGTTGTATCAAATAATTAAGGATGGATGGTGAAGGATGGAGGCCTTTGTGCTTAGGCCCCAGCCACGTGGCTTCATCCCCCATCCAGCCGGCGGGTCCCAGGCCCAGGTGAAAGGCGAAAATCAGACTTATCCAGAGACAGGCATCAGAAAGCATTAACTTTATTCATGCCCTATTCACCACATGTGTGTGGCCTATCTCATAACCTTTTAAGCATTCAGCCATTCTAGGCTACCCTGCGTCTTAACCCTTTCAGCCATCTTCCCTTTGGCCTCCATCCTGGTCCAAGACCAGAAACAGAGACCCCAAAGCCAGCGAGCTCAGCAGGGCCGAAAGCGCCCGAATCCCCTTGGTCCAAGGCTTATCTAACTTTCCAAGACCCCTCCCAGGAATGGGCCGGGTCTTGCAGGTAAGGTCACACCTAATATCCGGTTCCCAAGACCCCTCCCAGAAATGGGTGGGTCTTAGGTATCTACACCAAATTCAGGGTCTCAGGTACACTACAATAAGGGGCCGGCGAGGTGGCACTAGAGGTAAGGTGTCTGCCTTGCAAGCGCTAGCCAAGGATCAGGACCTCGGTTCGATCCCCCGGCGTCCCATATGGTTCCCCCAAGCCAGGGGCAATTTCTGAGCACTTAGCCAGGAGTAACCCCTGAGCATCAAACGGGTGTGGCCCATAAAACCAAAACCAAAAAAAAACAAAAAAAACAAAAAACAGTGTCATAAGCTAAGCCCTGTGTTTATGTCTCTGTACGTCTCTGGAGCTGAGAGTTGCTGTGTCCTGCTTCAAACCCTGCTTCGAAAAGCTATGCATTGCAAAACGTGCTCATTGTAGCCATTTTCCAGACATCATCTCCAATTAAAAAATCAGCTCGGGGCCGGAGAGATAGCATGGAGGTAAGGCATTTACCTTTCATGCAGAAGGTCATCAGTTCAAATCCCGGTGTCCCATATGGTCCCCCGTGCCTGCCAGGAGCGATTTCTGAGCACAGAGCCAGGAAAAACCCCTGAGCACTGCCGGGTGTGACCCAAAAACCACAAAAAAAAAAAAAAAAATCAGCTCAGGGCCCGGAGAGATAGCACAGCGGTGTTTGCCTTGCAAACAGCTGATCCAGGACCAAAGGTGGTTGGTTAGAATCCTCCCGGTGTCCCATATGGTCCCCTGTGCCTGCCAGGAGCTATTTCTGAGCAGATAGCCAGGAGTAACCCCTGAGCACCGCTGGGTGTGACCCAAAAAAAATCAGCTCAAATTATTAAATTATTTTATATATTTTTGCTTTGCAGGTTAAAGTTTTTTAATAAAAAAAAGGGGGGCATGACAGAAAATAATTGAGAAGCACTGCCATAGTGTGAGATGAAACTACCTAACAGCCCTAAACGAAGATGTCCCCCCATTTCCTCTTCCCAGTAACCTCTTCCTCTGATATGTAAAAGCCCACCTGGTTTACAGAACCTTCCCCCATTCCGATGGATTTGGTTCTGGAGAACAAAGAAAGAGCAGTTCTGGCTTTGCGGGGTGGGGGCATAGAGCAAGCACATGACAGACAGAGAGGCCATGAGGCAAAAAGCAGGCTGACTCTGATAAATCTTTCCTCACTGGCTTGGTATTATTTCTCTGCTGCTACCCTGCTTCATCAGACTTGTCAGCTTAAGGGGTTAGAAACATGGTGCCTGGGCAGTCTCATCGAACTCGTGGATATTTTTATTTTACACTGTAATATCCCCCAAGCCTGTAAGGAGTAACCACTGAGTACCGCCGCTGGGTGTGGCCCCCCCAAAAAATATATATATATAACACTAGGTGGGCATAACTGAGCCCATTTAATCTCTATTAAAAAACAGGAAGTGGGATTGGCTGAGCCCATTGTGGTCTGGGATTTTGGAGGTTGCTTTGTCCCATCTGCCAATACAGTGGCACCCCTCGTACAAATACATAGCATCTGGCAGAACATGAGGGCCCCTTTCTCCATGCCCTTCCCAATATTTGACTTTTTTGCTTGTTTGTTTTGTTTTGGGGCCACACCCAGAGGCCCACAGGGATTACTCCTGGCTCTGCAAACAGGAATTGCTTCCAGCAGGTTTGGGGGACCCTATGGGATGCCGGGAGTCCATCCTGGGTCATCGCATGCAAGGCAAACACCCTACCGCTGTGCTATCACTCCAGTCCCACTTATTTTTGTTGTTGTTGTTTGTGTGTGTTTGTTTTTATTTAGAGACCACACTCAGTGATGCTCAGGACTTACTCTTGGCTCTGTGCTCAGGGCTCAGTCCTGGCTGGTGCTCGGGGGACCCCATGGAGGTCTGGGGATTGAACCAGAGTTGCCTACAAGACAAGTGCCCTCCCTGCTGTGCTATGGCTCCAGCCCCAATACCATTTCATCTATAGCTCCCTTGCACTCTGATCAAACCTGCCCCAACTTTCTGGTTCCTCCTACCACCAAACATGTCTCTGCCCATCTGATACCTCCTTTTTGCTTCCCGTTGCTCAAACCAGCAACATTGGAGTCTCCACTGGCTCCCGCCCTCACTCAGCTTCTGAGAGACTCTACCTCCCAGCCAGGGTCACCTGTGGTCACCACACAGCTGCACCCCAAAGTCCCTCACAGCCTCCCTCTCCAGACAAGTGTCCCCATCTTTATAACTCATCCACATGCCTTTAGATCTCATCTTCTGGGGCTGGGGCTCTGATACAGTGGGGAGGGCTCTGGCTTTGCACAACTCTCTAGCATTCGTTTGATACCCAGCACCGCATACGATTCCTGGAGCCCTGTTGAAAATGAGCCTTGAGTGCAGAGCCAGGGGTCAGCACAGAACACTGCTGGATATGGCCCAAAAACAAACCAGAAATTTCATTTAGGGCTGGAGTGGTAGCACTCCAGGTAGAGCGTTTGCCTTCTGGCATGTGACCTGACCCGTGGCTGACCTGAGTTTGATCCTCAGCATCCCATTGGGTCCCCTGAGCCTGCCAAGAGTCATTGCTGAGTGCTTAGTTAGGAGTAACCCCGTCAGGTATGGCCCAAGAAAACCAAACAAACTGGGGCTGGAGTGATAGCACAACAGTTGGGCATTTGCCTTGCACACAACTAACCTGGAACAGAGCTGGGTTTGATCCCCAGCATCCCATATGGTCCCCTGAGTGGGCCAGGAGCAATTTTTGAGCGTAGAGCCAGGAGTAACCCCTGAGCGCCACAGGTGCAGCTCCTCCAAAAAATAAAACAAACAAACAAAATCAGGGGCCAGAATGATAATACAGCAAGTAGGGCACTTGCCTTGTACATGGCAAACCTGGGTTCGATTCCTAGCATCCCGTATGGTTCCCTGAACTTCTCGGAAGTGAATCCTGAATACAGATCCAGAAGTAAGTCTTGTGTACTGCTGGGTGTGAACGCAAACCAAAAAATAAGCAAATATATGGGGGCCAAAGAGATAGCATGGAGGTAGGGCATTTGCCTTTCATGCAGAAGGACGGTGGTTCGAATCCTGGCATCCCATATGGTCCCCTGTGCTTGCCAGGGGCAATTTTTGAGCATAGAGCCAGGAGTAACCCCTGAGGATTGCCTGGTGTGACCCAAAAAGCAAAAAAAAAAAAAAAGGCAAATATTTATATGTTTATTTATTGTTTATATTATTTTATATCATTTATATTATTTATTCATAAATAAGTATAGTCAACATATTTCTGTATAAGTAAACATATATCCTCCTGTTCTGTTTGTTGTGGTGACTTCATCCACCACCTAACTTCTTAAATTGGGCTAGGAGAGGGGAGTGGAGACACCCCACGGCATTGCATAACTGAATGCGGAGGGAGCAGAAAGTTGGCAAGAATAGAACCTTGTCGAACACCCAACCACCACCAATTGCGAAACAGCCACTTAATGAGTCCAGCTTGCTTCTGGGAGCTACTTGCATTGGGCAAGAAGGGTTCAAGGCCCCAGAACTAGCTTCTTATTCTTAGCAAAAGCTTGGTATGCCGGAGACCCTGCTTCAGTCCCTGCCGTGGAACAGCCCTCAGCCACCGCCAAGCACAAGAGGACTCCCTCTGAGCCCTGCAGGGTACAAAGACAAAACAAATAAATAAAGGGAGGGCACGGGGCATTTGCAGCTGACCCCAGTTCGATCCTCGGCATATCATAGAGTCCCCCGAGCACCATCAGGAGTGATTCCTGAGCACTGGGCCAGGATAACTCCCCGAGTGCTGCCAGGTGTGGCCCCAAAATGTAAACAATAAGAAAAAGAGAAGGCAGAGAGGTAATATAGGGAGGACGTAAGTTACTGGCCTTGCATCAGCCAACCCTTCTTTGACCTCAGCATCCCAGTGGTCCCCCAAGCACTGGCAGGAGTGATTCCTGAGCCCAGAGTCAGGAGTAGTCACTGAGCATCACAGAGTCTGGCTCAAAACCCATATCCATAACCTGGAAAAAGTTTCTTCTAAAACTGACACCTTTTGGGGACTGTGGGAAGTGGAAAACTACAGAACAGAACTGGGTGCTTTTCCCTTTGAATGTTCCTACTGGTCACCCCCAGGCACGCCTCTCTCTGGGCCCCCCATTTGTGGTTGAGCTGAGTTGTGGCTCCACATCTCCAAGGCAGGAACCCCCAGATTGAACTCAGCTTGGGGCAGCTCCAGGGACTAAACTGACCACCTCGCAACAGAACCTCGTTTCCACCTCACAACAGAAAACAACACTGGGGCCGAGAAACAGATAGCACAGTGGTAGGGCTTTTGCCTTGCACTTGGCCAACTCAGGACGGACCCATATGGTGCCCTGAGCCTGCCAGGAACTCAGAACTCTGAGTGCAGAGCCAGAAGTAACCCCTAAGATACCACAGCAGTAGGATGTTTTCCTTGCACTCAGCTGATTCAAACAGATGGTGGTTCGAATCCCGACATCCCATATGGTCTCCTGTGCCTGCCAGGAGCAACTTCTGAGTGCAGAGCCAGGAGTAACCCCTGTTCACCACTGGGTGTGACCCCCCACCAAAAACAAACAAACAAAAAAAAAAAACTAACAACACTGGCTCTTAGTGACAGGAAGGAATTCAATCCCTTCTACCTTCATGAGGACTCAAGCAAATCATTAGTTCAAGTGAAAGGCAACTTTCTCCTTGATGGGCAATTTCTAGCCTAAGTGCTGAGCGTGGAAACACTCAGGTAAGGTTACAAAGACACCAGCCAGGGCATAACAGAGGTTTCCAAATCAGGAGGCCTGGGCTGAAGCAATAGCGCAGTGGGTAAAACACTTGCCTTACATATAGCCAACCTGGGTTCCATATCCAGCATCCCATAGGGATCTCTCATGCCCTCCAGGAGTGATTTCTGAGCCCAGAGCCAGAAGGAGTCCTAGAGCACTGCCAGATGTCGCCTACTCCCAAAATATCAAAATGGGTCAGAGCAATAGCACAGCAGGTAGGGCATTTGCATTGCAGGCGGCTGACCCAGGTTCAATCTCCGACATCCCATATAGTCCCCCGAGCCTGCCAGGAGTGATTTCTGAGCACAGAGCCAGGAGTAACCTCTGAACACCACCAGATGTGACCCAAAAACAAAAACAAAGGCATGAGGCCTGAGTTCAATTCCTGACTGGTCCTCTTCCCCCTCCAAAAATTAAGGGGATATTCAAGCAAATTCTTCATAATAAGTCAAAATTAGTGCCAGCCCAAAGGTCTATCAACAACAGAATGAACTGATAGAACTTTTTTTTTTGTTGTTTTTTTTGTTTTTGGGCCACACCCGGTAACGCTCAGGGGTTACTCCTGGCTATGCGCTCAGAAGTTGCTCCTGGCTTGGGGGACCATATGGGACGCCGGGGGATCGAACCGCGGTCCGTCCAAGGCCAGCGCAGGCAAGGCAGGCACCTTACCTCTTGCGCCACCGCCCGGCCCCGAACTGATAGAACTTGACAAGAAAAAATAACACCCGGGGCCGGAGAAATAGCATGGAGGTAGAGCATTTGCCTCGCATGCAGAAGAACAGTGGTTCGAATCTCAGCATCCCATATGGTCCCCCGAGCCTGCCAGGAGTGATTTCTGAGCGTAGAGCCAGGAGTGACCCCTGAGTGCTGCCGGGTGTGACCCAACCCCCCCCAAAGAAAAGAAAGAAAGAAAAAATAACACCCAGCCCCATCCAAAAATGGAGAAAAGTTAAATAGAAACTTCCTCCAAGAAGAAATACAGATGGTCAAAAGGCACGTGAGAAAAATGCTCCACATTATTAATCATCAGGGAATTGCAAATCAAAATAACAAGTGAAATACCATCTTACAAGATAGAGACTGGCACACGCCACAGAGAACAAGAACAACCAGTGCTGGTGTGGATGTGGAGAGAAAGGGACTCTCATTCACGGCTTGGGGGAGTGGAGACTGGTCCAACCTTTCTGGAAAACAATATAAATAGTCCTCAAAAAACTAGAAATTGGGCCTGAGCAATAGCATAGCAGAGAAGGCATTTGCATTGTATGAAGCTGACCCAGGTTCGATCCCCAGCATCCCAGGATGCTCCGAGCCTGCCAGGAGTGATTTCTGAATGCAGTGCCAGGAGTAACCCCTTAAGCACCACTGGGTGTGACCCAAAAGCCCAAAACAAACAAACAAACAAATAAAAACAACCTAGAAATTGAGCTTGCAGAAAACCCAGAAATACTGCTCTTGAAAATATACCATAAGCACCCCAAAACAAAACGCAGAAAAGCTCTCTGCCTCCCTAAGTTCATCTCAGCACCAGTCACATTTGCCAGAATCTGGGAACAACCCTTGTTGGCCCCAAACTTGCAGGGCACATGCTTCCAGCTGGATTTGGCTAGAGTTTCCTTTACACGCTCAGGACAGCTGTTGACCAGGTCATTCGTTTCACAACACAGTCCCTCCTTCCATCATTTATTTTCTTTTCCACCATAGGACCAAGTCTCCTGTTGACACACACTGGTAATATAATCATGCTTTCTTCATCTGAGGCATCTTCTTGGTTCCATGATGGCCTTGGAACAGATCAAGAATGAGAAGCAAAAGCAATGGAAAATTTTTTGTTTCTTTTTTTGTGTGTGTGTAGTCACATACAGCTATGCTCAGGGGTTCCCCTTGGCTCTGCACTCAGGGATCACTCCTGGCGAGGCTTAGGGGACCCTATGGGATGCCGAGGATCAGACCCAGGTTGGCCACATGGAAGGCGAGCATCTTCCCCTCTGTGCTATTGCTCTGACCCTACTAAGGGTTTGTTTTTTCTTTGTTTTTGTTTCTGTGGTTTTTTGTTTTGTTTTGTTTTGTTTTTGTTTTTTGGGTTCCACACTGCAGCTCTCAAGGGTTACTTCTGGCTCTATGCTCAGAAATCGCTCCTGGCAGGCTCGAGGGACCATATGGGATGCCGGGATTCGAACCACTGTCCTTGTGCATGCAAGGCAAACGTGCTACCTCCATGCTATCTCTCCAGCCCCATTTGTTTGTTTTTGTTGTTTATTTTTTAATTTTTATTGTGGTCAAAGTGAATTACAAATCTTTCACAGTAATATTTAAGGCACATAGTGACAATGAATGAGGGGCATTCCCACCACCAGTGTCGTCCTCCCTCCACCTCTGTTCCCAGCGTGCATCCCACATCTCCCTCCTTTACCCTCCGTAATGCTAGTACATCTGTTCTCCCCTTGTACAGCTTGTTGTAGACTGGGTATGGATACTGTTGTTGTTGACTTTGGATTTGGTATTCAAGTCTGATCCTTTTTTATTTCCACCAAATGAACATACGACTGTCTGGTCTTGGTACCATCCATTTTCCCTTCCCACTAAGGGTTTTTGGCAGGAAGAGCTACATAGACCTAGAAAAACCCTGTTTTCTGTAATCCCTGACTGTACTGGAGCATCATCTGTCCCATACTGGGGGGGGGACCCTCCCCAAGGCTCCTGCAGCAAAGCTGCACCACCTTGTAAAAGCCCTCCCTGGAGAAAGGTCTGCGGGAAGTGAGGACCTCAGGATGGTTTGACCGCTGCGATCCAGCACGGAAGCCAGTGCATCCCCACCCCGTTGCAGACGCAGCTAATTCTGGGATCCACATGCAGTATGGCTCCCTCATGGCCCCACTGGGTGTCCATCATGGGACATGGCCAAGAGAGGGGCCCCAGGACCTCTGCACAGAAATTGAGCTATTTGGGCAGTTCTGGCATTTTGTTCTGCCTCAGACAATAGTTGATGAACATTCATTCCTGCCTGCAGGGAAGGCAGATGAATTACTGAAGTGTGTTGGCAGAGGGACCCAGAGGCATCCAGGCTTGACAGAAAAGAGGACCATGGCCTGACCCGGCCCCACTCCTGACACCTTTGAAATCCAGTTTTGGAAACTGAGACTTCAGTTTAGGCAGGGGTTAAGGTGCTTGCCTTGCATGCAGCCAAATACAATTTGGGTTTTTTGGTTGGTTGGTTGGTTGGTTGGTTGGTTGGTTGGTTGGTTTTAGGTTTTTGGGCCACACTGGTGATGCTCAGGGATTATTCCTGACCCTGAGCTCAGGAATCATTTCTGGCAGGGAGAGGAAAGTGGAGAGGAGGACCCTATGGGATGCCTAGAATGGAACTTGGGTGGCCCATGTGAAAAGTTAATGTCCTCCTCGCCATGCCAACCACAATTTGATCCCCAGAACTTCCAAGGTGCCCTGGGCACTGTTAGAGGGTGACCCCTGAACACAGAGCCAGGAGCTCCCCCCTCCACAATGCCAGGATGGCCCCCAAACCCAAAACTAAAGAAATAAAAAATAAAAAGGACCAGATTGATAGCACAGCGGCCCCGACATTCTACATGGTCTGCCGAGCCTGTCAGGCACAGAGCACGGAGCCAGGAGTAACTCCTGAGTTACTGTCGGTTGTGGCCCCCCCAAAAAACCAAAAAACAAAAAAAAAGAAAGAAAAAAAATCCAGCCCTGTTGCAGGACATAAAACAAAGGCTAGTCGCAGGCTTTGCGTACTGGAGACGAGGGTTGGGTCCCCATCACTGCATGATTCCCCAATCACTACCAGGAGCGACTCCCCAGAACCCTCAGCTGTGGCCTCAAACATGCTCCCCCAAATAAATCAAATCCAGTCCTGGGACTCTGACTCTCGACAGTTGGAAAGAAGCTGAACCTAATAATCAACAGCCCATCTGAAAGTAGAAACGCTGGTCCCAGAGGGCAGGCGGGGAGCAAATGGGTCACTTGTCCCTGGAGCTGGCATGCCAGGGCGGGGGCGTTCACTTCTGAGCGTCACTGAGCACCGTCTCTCGGACTCCAAGTAGGTCAAACTCTCTTCTCAAATGACAGCCAGTCCCTGACCTTGCCGGGTTTGTTTGGTATTTTTCTCCTTCTTTTGGAGGCCACACCTAGCAGCGCTCAGGGCTTATTCTTGGTGGGGCTCAGGGGCCTTATGGGATGCCAGGGATTGAACCCTGGTCAGCTATGTGCAATACCAGCATCCTACCCACTGTATTAAGCTGCCAGATTCCCCTTGCTTAAATGTATTTATTTATTTACATATTTATTTGGGGGGGGAGTAGGCAAACCTGGAGGTGCTCAAGAAGGGCAAGCTCCTCCCTGCTGTACTGCTATTCCCTCCCCACCCCTGCCAAGTCGCATGGTGCTCTGTGATGAGCCTAGAGGCCTCCCCTGATCTCCTAAGCTAGTGCTTGACTTGAGTCCGTAGCTCAGAGGCTCCCTCTGGTTGCCCAGTGAAGCCCCCACCTGCTCCAGGCTTCTGTCTCTCCTGCCCTCCTTCTCAGCCCCAGATTCTCAACCCCCAGAATAGCGACTAAACTGTCCCTTCCACTGTCCCTTGCTCACACACATGCCAGCCACCCAGCAATTACAACCCAAACCAGGCAGACCAGAGTGTCAATGTTTCTCACACCCGATAATAACAAGCAGAATTAATTATATGTTGTGCAGCGTGTGGCAGGAGATCAAGGTGGGACTCAGGCAGAGTAACAAGCAGCTCTTTGAAGAGCCAAAAGGCGATGGGTGATGCTCAGACCCACGTGCTTCAAGGTCACTCTGTCCCCTGCCGGCCCACAGGCTCCCCAACTCCTGAGCTGGGCCCCAGGCTACCAAGACCCCCCGAAATGCTACTCCTAGCACTCATCCCTGTCCCGGGGCACTGGGACCATAAGGGAGACAGAGAAGGACTTGGGCTTAGGGATGACAAGGAGGTGACATCACTGTGCCCCCTGGAGCCACCACCATCACCATCATCACATGACATCCCCATGACAGCAGGCATGTGCGGGCACCACGAGAGGAGTGTGCAGGCTCCCAGCAAAAGTGAATGCCAGAACCTGTGCGTGTAGATGGGTTCCGTGTAGATGGGTTCAGACCCAAGAGTGTGAGGGCAAGCGCCACCAGCCCTGAGTTGTGAGCAGCACAAGTAGATGGTTCGAACTCGAATCCTCGGGAGCCTCCCAGAAGGGAAGGGGGAGAAGTAAAATGAAATACTTAGAAGGGGCTTAGAGGTACTAGCTCAGTGCCCAGGATCTGTGGGTGGAGCTTGACTTTGTGGGTGGAGCTTGGATCTGTGGGTGGAGTTTGACTTGGGGTGGAGCTTGGATTTATGGGTAGAGCTTGGGTCTGTGGGTGGAGCTTGACCTTGTGGGTGGAGCTTGGGTCTGTGGGTGGGGCTTGACCTTGTGGGTGGAACTTGAATCTATGGGTGGAGCTTGACTTTATGGGTGGAGCTTGGGTCTGTGGGTGGGGCTTGACTTTGTGGGTGGAGCCTGGATCTGTGGGTGGAGTTTGACTTGGAAGTGGAGCTTGGGTTTATGGGTAGAGCTTGGGTCTGTGGGTGGAGCTTGACCTTGTGGATGGAGCTTGGATCTATGGGTGGAGCTTGACTTTGTGGGTGGAGCTTGACTTTGTGGGTGGAGCTTGGATCTATGGTCTATGGGTGGAGCTTGATTATGGGTGGGGTTTGGGTCTGTGGGTGGAGCTTGACTTGTGGATGGAGCTTGGATCTATGGTGGAGCTTGACTTGTGGGTGGAGCTTGTATCTATGGGTGGGGCTTGACCTTGTGGGTGGAGTTTGGGTCTGTGGGTGGAGCTTGGGTATGTGGGTGGAGCTTAGATCTATGGTCTATGGGTGGAGCTTGATTATGGGTGGAGTTTGGGTCTGTGGGTGGAGCTTGACCTGTGGATGGAGCTTGGATCTATGGTGGAGCTTGACTTGTGGGTAGAGCTTGGATCGATGGGTGGGGCTTGACTTTGTGGGTGGAGCCTGAATGTGTGGGTGGAGCTTGGAACTGTGGGTGGAGCTTGTGGGTATGGCTTGGGTTTGTGGGTGTGGCTTGGGTCTGTGGGTGGGGATTCACCTACTTTGTGGGTGGAGCTTGAATATATGGGTGGAGCTTAACTTGTGGGTGGAGCTTGGGTCTGTGGGCAGGGCTTGGGTTTGTGGGCAGGGCTTGGGTTTATGGGCAGAGCTTAGAGGCAGCATAAACATGCTGCTAGGTGGGGTCTTGGCCCAGGGTCTCCACAGATGAGCCACTGAGCCCCCAAGGCTTATAGGGGACCCTGACATGCTGCAGAAGGCAGGAGCGCTACCTAGCAAGTCTATAGGGAGTCTAGAAACACCCAAAGCAGAGTGTCCCAGGCAGCCTGGCATGACAGGCAAACAAACCCTCGAGGCCTGCCTGAAGGTTATGCTCCTTCAATAGATGTCAGCACAACTGATATTTTGGGTCCTGAGGCATAGCATAGTGGGTTGGGTTCGATCCCTGGCATCCCATAGCCAGGAGTAACCTCCTCTAAGCCAGAGGTCTCAAACTCAATTTACCTGGGGGCCGCATGAGGCAAAGTCGGGGTGAGGCAGGGCCGCATAAGGGATTTCACAAAAAAAAAAAAAAAGTCCTCAAACATCATTATTGTTTTGCTTTGTGTGTGTGGTGGTGGGGGGGGTTTGGGTCACACCCGGCAGTGCTCAGGGGAAACTCCTGGCTCCATGCTCAGAAATTGCTCCTGGCAGACACAGGGGACCATATGGGAAGCCAGATTCGAACTGACGACCTTCTGCATGAAAAGCAAACACCTTACCTCCATGCTATCTCTCCAGCCTCTCAAACATCATTATTAACAGTTTTAATTATTTCTTCTGAACATGAATAGAACATTGAGTGAAGATCATGAACAGTTCTTCTGAACATGGCATCTTTTGCCTATTCCTTGCTGCCGGAAACTTGACAGCGCTTCTTCTCACAAATCTAAACCACATTTGGCTTTAGAGAGGAAGAGTTGAGACCCTCAGTGTGGCTTGAAGATGATCATATTAAGTCTAGACCTGTACTTTGACTTATTGAAGTTCAATGTGGAGAATAACTTTTCACACAAATATGTGCTCCCAAAGAGACACATGGTGTGCTTGAACATTCGAGAAAGCTCAGGGAAGCTGGGGGGCAATTCTCTCAAAAATTGCCCATGCATGTCTGCTTTTCCACTAATCTCCCTAAACTTGGCTTTGAGATCAGAGTTGCATTGCAGGTCAATGAGCTCCATTTGAAGCACAGGAGGGGCATCTTGCACATCAAAGGAAAAGGGGTCCACAAAAATTTGGAAAGTGGCTCTGTGCTTTTTGAAGTCTGCAAATCTGTGATCAAATTCCTTCTCTAGCTTAAAAATAGCATCATATTTCTCACCTCTGAATGGTATGCCTTTATCCACAAGTTCCTTGCATGCTGGGAAATGTCAAAGGTTTGTCTGAGAGAGCTGGGATTTCCATAACACAAGTTTTGTGGAGAATGATCTCACTTTGTCATAAGCAGCACTAATAAGCTGCCCCGGGCCTTGTAACATTTTGTTTAGTACATTCAGCTTATGTGGGATGTCAACAAAAAAAGCTAAGTCCATGAGCCATTTGTGATCACTCAACTCAGAAACAGCATTCCCATCCTTCTCCATGAAGGCTTTCACTTCTCTCAACTCAAAAAAATCTTCTCAGGACATTTCCCCTGCTGAGCCAACGTACCTTGGTGAAATAGAGCACATCTCCATATTCTGACTCCATTTTCTTTAAAAAAGCACAGAACCTGGGGCCGGAGAGGTAAGGCATTTGCCTTGCATGCAGAAGGATGGTGGTTTGAATCCTGGCCTCCCATATGGTCCTGCCAGGAGCAATTTCTGGGCACAGAGCCAGGAGTAATGCCTGAGCGCTGACGGGTGTGGCCAAAAAAAAAAAAAAAACACAAACTAAAAAAAAAAAGCACGGAACCTCCTGTGCTTTAAGCCCCTGTATCTGATTTGGTTGATGCATTTCACAACAACAGACATCACATTGTCACACGGCAGGCATTTACTGCAAAGGACCTGCTGATGGATAATGCAGTGAAGAGCAATGGCCTTCTCTACACCCTCCTCTTCAAGTTTTTTTTGAACAAGTGCCACCAGTCCATTTTTCCTCCCTGTCATCAATGGCGCTCCATTGGTTATTATTCCAACAAACCTCTTCCATGGCAAACCTTCATTCTCAATGGCATCACACAGATGCCAAAATATCTCATTAGCAGTGGTCTGGCCATGCATTGGAATTATTGTGAGCAGCTCCTCTGTCAATTCAAAATTGCAATCAACATCACGGACATAAATTGTGAGCTGCGCAGTGTCTGTTATATCTGTGCCCTCATCAAGAGCAACTGAGTATGCATCAAAACATTTGGCTTTCTCACAGTTGATGATAAATGTCACTTGACATGTCAGAAATGCGCTCTGCCACAGTGTTGGCAGAAAGGTTGCTAAACTGACCTTTCTTTTCCAGACAGATAATACTTGCAGCCTGTAACATGATTTTTTTAACAACTCTCCTTCTGTGAATGGTTTCCCTGCCTTAGCAATCATCTCACTAACCATGTAACTAGCTTCAACTGATGCAACGTTCTCTTTGGTTGCTTTCTTGAAGAAATCTTGTTGCCTCATTAGATATGCTTTAAGACTGGCAACCCACTTGGCTCTCTCGTTTCCTTGATATTTTGCACATTCCTCAGCATGTTTAGTTGAATAATGGTGTTTCAAGTTGTATTCCTTGTGCACTGCAACTTTCTCTGAGCAAATGAGACATGTGGGGATGCCCCTGTGCTCAACAAAGAAATACTGCATCTCCCACTTTTCCTGAAATTGTCTGTGCTCGTCATCAATCTTTCTCTTCACTGCAGGCTTTGATGAAGTCATGATGAAGGTATGACAAAATCTAATTCTGTAATAAACTTCTCTCCCTTAGGCCTCCGATAATGCAAGGGACAGTGGGCAGGAGCAGCGGAAATGACGTCTGCGCTAGGCACAAAGTATTCACGATTATTTGCTTACCGAATATTCGCAATAAAAAATCGCAAAAAAAAAAATCGCATTAAACATTTGCATACCCTGAACGGAATTGCTCAGGGTATGCGAATGTTTAATGCAATTTTTTTCTTACTAATGCAATTTTTATTGCTATTATTTGGTAAGTGAATAATCGCAAATACTGTGATATTTGAAGGCTGGCTGCGGGCCACAAAATGTGGGGAGAGCCACAAACGGCCCTCAAGTTTGAGACCCCTGCTCTAAGCGCTGCAAAGCAAAACAAAACAAAAACCTGGCATTTTGGAGCCGGTTAGGAAAGCTCCAGCCAGAGAGAACTTGAAGAAGACTAAACCCAACACCTGGGTGTCAGGCCTAGGGCAGCCTATAGGGCACCCCTGGGGTGCCAGGGATGGGCACCAGAAACACCATGCTTGGATGACACCGGATTGATCAGCATTGAAGGAACCTGAGTTTGTCTGGAATTCTGTGCCCAGGGACAGGGGGTCCAGACATGCAGGACCCTAGGATGCGGGGATCCCAGCTCACTCTGATCCTTAGGTGTCCTTTAAGAACATGCCCAAAACGAAGCCAGCTAGGAACGGGGGTTCAGGCCCATCTGCAGGACAGGCATCGAACAGGGGTGCTCGCTGTCTCTGCCCTCCCCCATGACTGGACTACAGGAGCTTGACTTTTGGCACTAATAACCCAAATATCTCACGAGTTGGTGGCACATGGTGAGATCTCTCCCCTAAGGGGCCATATGCTGATGTTCAGGGACTAATCTCAGCTCAGGAGTTATTGCTCACAAAGGGTCTTGGGGCTGAGGCAACGCCAGGGGTCATCGCAAGGATTTCCGTGCTCCAGACAAGAGTTTATGCTATCTCTCCCACTTTTTAGGAGTCTTTCTGTGCAAGTATCTGAAAAACTGTCGGATATGGTTGCAAGAGAAACCAAAGACCAGGCAGAGGACCAGAGAGATAGTACAGAAGGTAGAGCACTTGCCTTGCATGCAGCTCTCTGAGGTTCAATTCTAGGCATCTCATCTGGATGCCAGAAATAAGCCCTGAGCACAGCTGGATGTGGCCCCAAAAGATCAAGAGACAGAAGTTTGGGTGTAGCACTGGTAGGTACAAGCAGACAAATTAGATCTCCATCTCCAAATTCCTCCCAATTCCCTCATCTCCCCATCTTCCCCATTCCCACAGCTCCCTGTCCCCCACATCTACCCATTTCCCTGTCCCAATGTCCCCCCATCACGGTGGTCTTCAAACTACGGCCCATGGGCCACATATTGTATTTGTTCCCATTTTGTTTCTTCACTTCAAAATAAGATATATGCAGTGTGCATAGGAATTTGTTCATAGTTTTTGTTTTTGCTATAGTCCAGCCCTCCAATGGTCTGAGGGACAGTGAATTGGCCCCCTGTTTAAAAAACTTGACCTTTGAAAGGCTTCACATGCTGTATTCCACCGGGGAAACGGGTCTGGAGCAAGGGCTGCTGCAGAAAATAATCCAAAGCAGGCTGAGAGGGTGAATCATGCATGGTCAGGTAGCTTTCTGCCTCGTTGAGTGAGAGCAAGAGAGAACAAGATAGAGAGATCAAAAGAGAGGGGCTGGAGAGATAGCATGATGGTAAGTCATTTGCCTTGCATGCAGAAGAATAGAGATTCGGGGCCGGGCAGTGGCACTGGAGGTAAGGTGCCTGCCTTGCCTGCGCTAGCCTAGGACGGACCGCGGTTCGATCCCCCGGCATCCCATATGGTCCCCCAAGAAGCCAGGAGCAACTTCTGAGCGCATAGCCAGGAGTAACCCCTGAGCGTCACAGGGTGTGGCCCAAAAACCAAAAAAAAAAAAAAAAAAGGAATAGAGATTCGAATCCTGGCATCCCACATGGTCCCCCCCCCCCCATAGAGCCTGCCAGGAGCAATTTCTGAGCATAGAGCCGGGAGTAACCCCTGAGCGCTGCTGGGTGTGACGAGTGACGAGAGAGAGAGAGAGAGAGAGAGAGAGAGAGAGAGAGAGAGAGAGAGAGAGAGAGAGAGAGTGAGAGAGAGAAAGTGAGAGAGAGAAAGTGAGAGAGAGAAAGTGAGAGAGAGAGAAAGAGAAAGAGAGATAGAGAAAGAGAGAGAGAGAGAGAGAGAGAGAGAGAGAGAGAGAGAGAGAGAGAGAGAGCTGCCTGCCAGAACTGCAGTTTTTGCTGACTTCAGAGATTACCTCCAGGAGTAAGGACAAGAGGCCTATCCTGAGCAAGTCCCTCCCAGGTATATTGAGACATGCAAAACAAGATGGTAAGTAGGAAAAAGCTCTGTTTTGGGTAATACCAAATTGCAAATAGTGAGCCAACAATACCTCCTTTTCTGTATACTGAAAAAGCAGAAATATGAGATAAACCAGAATACACCATGTTCTAAAATTCTAGAACTTGAGAACACAGAGGGATTGGGTGAGAATCACCAAATAGGAACTATAAAAGTGTTTGTTATTTTGCATAGGCATGGTAAAAGCTGGGAAAATAAAATAATAAATAAAAAAAATACTTTTAGGGACCGGAGAGATAGCATGAAGTTAGGCCATTTGCCTTGCTTGCAGAAGGACAGTGTTCGAATCTGACATCCCATACGGTCCTCTGAGCCTGCCAGGAGCGATTTTTGAGCATAGAGCCAGGAGGAACCCCTGAGCACTGCAGGATGTGACATAAAATAACAACAACAACAACAACAAAATCTTTTAGGGGCTGGAGCAATAGCACAGTGGTAGGGCATTTAACGGCACATTGCTGACCTGAGGCAAACCTGGGTTTGATTCCCAGCATCCCATATGGTCCCCCAAGCCTGCTGGAGCAATTTTTGAGTGCAGAACCAGGAATAATCCTTGAGTACCACTGGGGTATGGCCTAAAACTCCCACCTTCCAAAAAGAAGATATACACATATCCCCCTTTTTTTCTACGTGAACAAGTCCAAAGGAGCAATACTTTATCCCAATAAAGAAATATACAGGGGCCGGGCGGTGGCGCTAAAGGTAAGGTGCCTGCCTTGCCTGTGCTAGCCTTGGACGGACTGCGGTTTGATCCCCCGGTGTCCCATATGGTCCCCCAAGCCAGGAGCAACTTCTGAGCACATAGCCAGGAGTAACCCCTGAGCGTCACTGGGTGTGGCCCAAAAACAAAAACAAACAAACAAACAAAAAAAAAGAAATATACAGGGCCCGGAGAGATAGCACAGCGGTGTTTGCCTTGCAAGCAGCCGATCCAGGACCAAAGGTGGTTGGTTCGAATCCCGGTGTCCCATATGGTCCCTCGTGCCTGCCAGGAGCTATTTCTGAGCAGATAGCCAGGAGTAACCCCTGAGCACTGCCGGGTGTGGCCCAAAAAAAAAAAAAAAAAAGAAATATACATAAAGAAATGTAGTATATGAAAATATTTCCATGGGGCTGGAGAGATAGCATGGAGGTAAGGCGTTTGCCTTTCATGCAAGAGGTCATCGGCTCGAATCCCAGCATCCCATATGGTCCCCCGTGCATGCCAGGAGCAATTTCTGAGCATGGAGCCAGGAGTAACCCCTGAGCACTGCCGGGTGTGACCCAAAAACCACAAAAAAAAAATATTTCCATAAGATTATTCTTGGAATTGTTGTCTATAAAAATATTTCCTGGGGAGTCTAGCAGGAGGAGGCTTGGCAGGCCCACACCATGCCGGAGGCCTGCTTGGCCAGGCCTAGGGGGGGGTGCGGGATTTGGGTAACCCCAGCACCCCTCTGCCGCCTTGCTCCAGATCTCCAGGGCTTCCCCGGGCCACACCCCTGGGCAAGCCGGTGAGTTGGGTCCCTTGGTGGAGTTTGAAGGTACCCTAGGCCTTCCCCCACTATCCATGCGGCTCCTTAGGGAGGGTCTGGGTGGGGCTCTGAACTTCTGTTCTCCCAGCTTCTTGAAGGATCTCTCCTTCCTGGGAGCCGGGAGTCTAGCAGGAGGAGGCTTGGCAGGCCCACGCCATGCCGGAGGCCTGCTTGGCCAGGCCTAGGGGGGGGGAGCGGGATTTGGGTAACCCCAGCACCCCTCTGCCGCCTTGCTCCAGATCTCCAGGGCTTCCCCGGGCCACACCCCTGGGCAAGCCGGTGAGTTGGGTCCCTTGGTGGAGTTTGAAGGTACCCTAGGCCTTCCCCCACTATCCATGCGGCTCCTTAGGGAGGGTCTGGGTGGGGCTCTGAACTTCTGTTCTCCCAGCTTCTTGAAGGATCTCTCCTTCCTGGGAGCCGGGAGTCTAGCAGGAGGAGGCTTGGCAGGCCCACGCCATGCCGGAGGCCTGCTTGGCCAGGCCTTGGGGGGGGAGCGGGATTTGGGTAACCCCAGCACCCCTCTGCCGCCTTGCTCCAGATCTCCAGGGCTTCCCCGGGCCATACCCCTGGGCAAGCCGGTGAGTTGGGTCCCTTGGTGGAGTTTGAAGGTACCCTAGGCCTTCCCCCACTATCCATGCGGCTCCTTAGGGAGGGTCTGGGTGGGGCTCTGAACTTCTGTTCTCCCAGCTTCTTGAAGGATCTCTCCTTCCTGGGAGCCGGGAGTCTAGCAGGAGGAGGCTTGGCAGGCCCTCGCCATGCCGGAGGCCTGCTTGGCCAGGCCTAGGGGGGGGAGCGGGATTTGGGTAACCCCAGCACCCCTCTGCCGCCTTGCTCCAGATCTCCAGGGCTTCCCCGGGCCATACCCCTGGGCAAGCCGGTGAGTTGGGTCCCTTGGTGGAGTTTGAAGGTACCCTAGGCCTTCCCCCACTATCCATGCGGCTCCTTAGGGAGGGTCTGGGTGGGGCTCTGAACTTCTGTTCTCCCAGCTTCTTGAAGGATCTCTCCTTCCTGGGAGCCGGGAGTCTAGCAGGAGGAGGCTTGGCAGGCCCACGCCATGCCGGAGGCCTGCTTGGCCAGGCCTAGGGCGGGGAGCGGGATTTGGGTAACCCCAGCACCCCTCTGCCGCCTTGCTCCAGATCTCCAGGGCTTCCCCGGGCCATACCCCTGGGCAAGCCGGTGAGTTGGGTCCCTTGGTGGAGTTTGAAGGTACCCTAGGCCTTCCCCCACTATCCATGCGGCTCCTTAGGGAGGGTCTGGGTGGGGCTATGAACTTCTGTTCTCCCAGCTTCTTGAAGGATCTCTCCTTCCTGGGAGCCGGGAGTCTAGCAGGAGGAGGCTTGGCAGGCCCACGCCATGCCGGAGGCCTGCTTGGCCAGGCCTAGGGGGGGGGAGCGGGATTTGGGTAACCCCAGCACCCCTCTGCCGCCTTGCTCCAGATCTCCAGGGCTTCCCCGGGCCATACCCCTGGGCAAGCCGGTGAGTTGGGTCCCTTGGTGGAGTTTGAAGGTACCCTAGGCCTTCCCCCACTATCCATGCGGCTCCTTAGGGAGGGTCTGGGTGGGGCTCTGAACTTCTGTTCTCCCAGCTTCTTGAAGGATCTCTCCTTCCTGGGAGCCGGGAGTCTAGCAGGAGGAGGCTTGGCAGGCCCACGCCATGCCGGAGGCCTGCTTGGCCAGGCCTAGGGGGGGGAGCGGGATTTGGGTAACCCCAGCACCCCTCTGCCGCCTTGCTCCAGATCTCCAGGGCTTCCCCGGGCCATACCCCTGGGCAAGCCGGTGAGTTGGGTCCCTTGGTGGAGTTTGAAGGTACCCTAGGCCTTCCCCCACTATCCATGCGGCTCCGTAGGGAGGGTCTGGGTGGGGCTCTGAACTTCTGTTCTCCCAGCTTCTTGAAGGATCTCTCCTTCCTGGGAGCCGGGAGTCTAGCAGGAGGAGGCTTGGCAGGCCCACGCCATGCCGGAGGCCTGCTTGGCCAGGCCTAGGGGGGGGTGCGGGATTTGGGTAACCCCAGCACCCCTCTGCCGCCTTGCTCCAGATCTCCAGGGCTTCCCCGGGCCATACCCCTGGGCAAGCCGGTGAGTTGGGTCCCTTGGTGGAGTTTGAAGGTACCCTAGGCCTTCCCCCACTATCCATGCGGCTCCTTAGGGAGGGTCTGGGTGGGGCTCTGAACTTCTGTTCTCCCAGCTTCTTGAAGGATCTCTCCTTCCTGGGAGCCGGGAGTCTAGCAGGAGGAGGCTTGGCAGGCCCACGCCATGCCGGAGGCCTGCTTGGCCAGGCCTAGGGGGGGGGAGCGGGATTTGGGTAACCCCAGCACCCCTCTGCCGCCTTGCTCCAGATCTCCAGGGCTTCCCCGGGCCACACCCCTGGGCAAGCCGGTGAGTTGGGTCCCTTGGTGGAGTTTGAAGGTACCCTAGGCCTTCCCCCACTATCCATGCGGCTCCTTAGGGAGGGTCTGGGTGGGGCTCTGAACTTCTGTTCTCCCAGCTTCTTGAAGGATCTCTCCTTCCTGGGAGCCGGGAGTCTAGCAGGAGGAGGCTTGGCAGGCCCACGCCATGCCGGAGGCCTGCTTGGCCAGGCCTAGGGCGGGGAGCGGGATTTGGGTAACCCCAGCACCCCTCTGCCGCCTTGCTCCAGATCTCCAGGGCTTCCCCGGGCCATACCCCTGGGCAAGCCGGTGAGTTGGGTCCCTTGGTGGAGTTTGAAGGTACCCTAGGCCTTCCCCCACTATCCATGCGGCTCCTTAGGGAGGGTCTGGGTGGGGCTATGAACTTCTGTTCTCCCAGCTTCTTGAAGGATCTCTCCTTCCTGGGAGCCGGGAGTCTAGCAGGAGGAGGCTTGGCAGGCCCACGCCATGCCGGAGGCCTGCTTGGCCAGGCCTAGGGGGGGGAGCGGGATTTGGGTAACCCCAGCACCCCTCTGCCGCCTTGCTCCAGATCTCCAGGGCTTCCCCGGGCCATACCCCTGGGCAAGCCGGTGAGTTGGGTCCCTTGGTGGAGTTTGAAGGTACCCTAGGCCTTCCCCCACTATCCATGCGGCTCCTTAGGGAGGGTCTGGGTGGGGCTCTGAACTTCTGTTCTCCCAGCTTCTTGAAGGATCTCTCCTTCCTGGGAGCCGGGAGTCTAGCAGGAGGAGGCTTGGCAGGCCCACGCCATGCCGGAGGCCTGCTTGGCCAGGCCTAGGGGGGGGAGCGGGATTTGGGTAACCCCAGCACCCCTCTGCCGCCTTGCTCCAGATCTCCAGGGCTTCCCCGGGCCATACCCCTGGGCAAGCCGGTGAGTTGGGTCCCTTGGTGGAGTTTTAAGGTACCCTAGGCCTTCCCCCACTATCCATGCGGCTCCTTAGGGAGGGTCTGGGTGGGGCTCTGAACTTCTGTTCTCCCAGCTTCTTGAAGGATCTCTCCTTCCTGGGAGCCGGGAGTCTAGCAGGAGGAGGCTTGGCAGGCCCACGCCATGCCGGAGGCCTGCTTGGCCAGGCCTAGGGGGGGGAGCGGGATTTGGGTAACCCCAGCACCCCTCTGCCGCCTTGCTCCAGATCTCCAGGGCTTCCCCGGGCCATACCCCTGGGCAAGCCGGTGAGTTGGGTCCCTTGGTGGAGTTTGAAGGTACCCTAGGCCTTCCCCCACTATCCATGCGGCTCCTTAGGGAGGGTCTGGGTGGGGCTCTGAACTTCTGTTCTCCCAGCTTCTTGAAGGATCTCTCCTTCCTGGGAGCCGGGAGTCTAGCAGGAGGAGGCTTGGCAGGCCCACGCCATGCCGGAGGCCTGCTTGGCCAGGCCTAGGGGGGGGAGCGGGATTTGGGTAACCCCAGCACCCCTCTGCCGCCTTGCTCCAGATCTCCAGGGCTTCCCCGGGCCATACCCCTGGGCAAGCCGGTGAGTTGGGTCCCTTGGTGGAGTTTGAAGGTACCCTAGGCCTTCCCCCACTATCCATGCGGCTCCTTAGGGAGGGTCTGGGTGGGGCTCTGAACTTCTGTTCTCCCAGCTTCTTGAAGGATCTCTCCTTCCTGGGAGCCGGGAGTCTAGCAGGAGGAGGCTTGGCAGGCCCACGCCATGCCGGAGGCCTGCTTGGCCAGGCCTAGGGGGGGGAGCGGGATTTGGGTAACCCCAGCACCCCTCTGCCGCCTTGCTCCAGATCTCCAGGGCTTCCCCGGGCCATACCCCTGGGCAAGCCGGTGAGTTGGGTCCCTTGGTGGAGTTTGAAGGTACCCTAGGCCTTCCCCCACTATCCATGCGGCTCCTTAGGGAGGGTCTGGGTGGGGCTCTGAACTTCTGTTCTCCCAGCTTCTTGAAGGATCTCTCCTTCCTGGGAGCCGGGAGTCTAGCAGGAGGAGGCTTGGCAGGCCCACGCCATGCCGGAGGCCTGCTTGGCCAGGCCTAGGGGGGGGAGCGGGATTTGGGTAACCCCAGCACCCCTCTGCCGCCTTGCTCCAGATCTCCAGGGCTTCCCCGGGCCATACCCCTGGGCAAGCCGGTGAGTTGGGTCCCTTGGTGGAGTTTGAAGGTACCCTAGGCCTTCCCCCACTATCCATGCGGCTCCTTAGGGAGGGTCTGGGTGGGGCTCTGAACTTCTGTTCTCCCAGCTTCTTGAAGGATCTCTCCTTCCTGGGAGCCGGGAGTCTAGCAGGAGGAGGCTTGGCAGGCCCACGCCATGCCGGAGGCCTGCTTGGCCAGGCCTAGGGGGGGGTGCGGGATTTGGGTAACCCCAGCACCCCTCTGCCGCCTTGCTCCAGATCTCCAGGGCTTCCCCAGGCCATACCCCTGGG
This sequence comes from Suncus etruscus, assembly GCF_024139225.1. Lineage (NCBI taxonomy): Eukaryota > Metazoa > Chordata > Mammalia > Eulipotyphla > Soricidae > Suncus > Suncus etruscus. Next base: position 3,107,179 of record NC_064853.1, read on the forward strand.
CAAGCCGGTGAGTTGGGTCCCTTGGTGGAGTTTGAAGGTACCCTAGGCCTTCCCCCACTATCCATGCGGCTCCTTAGGGAGGGTCTGGGTGGGGCTCTGAACTTCTGTTCTCCCAGCTTCTTGAAGGATCTCTCCTTCCTGGGAGCCGGGAGTCTAGCAGGAGGAGGCTTGGCAGGCCCACGCCATGCCGGAGGCCTGCTTGGCCAGGCCTAGGGGGGGGAGCGGGATTTGGGTAACCCCAGCACCCCTCTGCCGCCTTGCTCCAGATCTCCAGGGCTTCCCCGGGCCATACCCCTGGGCAAGCCGGTGAGTTGGGTCCCTGGGTGGAGTTTGAAGGTACCCTAGGCCTTCCCCCACTATCCATGCGGCTCCTTAGGGAGGGTCTGGGTGGGGCTCTGAACTTCTGTTCTCCCAGCTTCTTGAAGGATCTCTCCTTCCTGGGAGCCGGGAGTCTAGCAGGAGGAGGCTTGGCAGGCCCACGCCATGCCGGAGGCCTGCTTGGCCAGGCCTAGGGCGGGGAGCGGGATTTGGGTAACCCCAGCACCCCTCTGCCGCCTTGCTCCAGATCTCCCGGGCTTCCCCGGGCCATACCCCGGGGCAAGCCGGTGAGTTGGGTCCCTTGGTGGAGTTTGAAGGTACCCTAGGCCTTCCCCCACTATCCATGCGGCTCCTTAGGGAGGGTCTGGGTGGGGCTATGAACTTCTGTTCTCCCAGCTTCTTGAAGGATCTCTCCTTCCTGGGAGCCGGGAGTCTAGCAGGAGGAGGCTTGGCAGGCCCACGCCATGCCGGAGGCCTGCTTGGCCAGGCCTAGGGGGGGGGAGCGGGATTTGGGTAACCCCAGCACCCCTCTGCCGCCTTGCTCCAGATCTCCAGGGCTTCCCCGGGCCATACCCCTGGGCAAGCCGGTGAGTTGGGTCCCTTGGTGGAGTTTGAAGGTACCCTAGGCCTTCCCCCACTATCCATGCGGCTCCTTAGGGAGGGTCTGGGTGGGGCTCTGAACTTCTGTTCTCCCAGCTTCTTGAAGGATCTCTCCTTCCTGGGAGCCGGGAGTCTAGCAGGAGGAGGCTTGGCAGGCCCACGCCATGCCGGAGGCCTGCTTGGCCAGGCCTAGGGGGGGGAGCGGGATTTGGGTAACCCCAGCACCCCTCTGCCGCCTTGCTCCAGATCTCCAGGGCTTCCCCGGGCCATACCCCTGGGCAAGCCGGTGAGTTGGGTCCCTTGGTGGAGTTTGAAGGTACCCTAGGCCTTCCCCCACTATCCATGCGGCTCCTTAGGGAGGGTCTGATTGGGGCTCTGAACTTCTGTTCTCCCAGCTTCTTGAAGGATCTCTCCTTCCTGGGAGCCGGGAGTCTAGCAGGAGGAGGCTTGGCAGGCCCACGCCATGCCGGAGGCCTGCTTGGCCAGGCCTAGGGGGGGGGAGCGGGATTTGGGTAACCCCAGCACCCCTCTGCCGCCTTGCTCCAGATCTCCAGGGCTTCCCCGGGCCATACCCCTGGGCAAGCCGGTGAGTTGGGTCCCTTGGTGGAGTTTGAAGGTACCCTAGGCCTTCCCCCACTATCCATGCGGCTCCTTAGGGAGGGTCTGGGTGGGGCTCTGAACTTCTGTTCTCCCAGCTTCTTGAAGGATCTCTCCTTCCTGGGAGCCGGGAGTCTAGCAGGAGGAGGCTTGGCAGGCCCACGCCATGCCGGAGGCCTGCTTGGCCAGGCCTAGGGGGGGGAGCGGGATTTGGGTAACCCCAGCACCCCTCTGCCGCCTTGCTCCAGATCTCCAGGGCTTCCCCGGGCCATACCCCTGGGCAAGCCGGTGAGTTGGGTCCCTTGGTGGAGTTTGAAGGTACCCTAGGCCTTCCCCCACTATCCATGCGGCTCCTTAGGGAGGGTCTGGGTGGGGCTCTGAACTTCTGTTCTCCCAGCTTCTTGAAGGATCTCTCCTTCCTGGGAGCCGGGAGTCTAGCAGGAGGAGGCTTGGCAGGCCCACGCCATGCCGGAGGCCTGCTTGGCCAGGCCTAGGGCGGGGAGCGGGATTTGGGTAACCCCAGCACCCCTCTGCCGCCTTGCTCCAGATCTCCAGGGCTTCCCCGGGCCATACCCCTGGGCAAGCCGGTGAGTTGGGTCCCTTGGTGGAGTTTGAAGGTACCCTAGGCCTTCCCCCACTATCCATGCGGCTCCTTAGGGAGGGTCTGGGTGGGGCTCTGAACTTCTGTTCTCCCAGCTTCTTGAAGGATCTCTCCTTCCTGGGAGCCGGGAGTCTAGCAGGAGGAGGCTTGGCAGGCCCACGCCATGCCGGAGGCCTGCTTGGCCAGGCCTAGGGGGGGGAGCGGGATTTGGGTAACCCCAGCACCCCTCTGCCGCCTTGCTCCAGATCTCCAGGGCTTCCCCGGGCCATACCCCTGGGCAAGCCGGTGAGTTGGGTCCCTTGGTGGAGTTTGAAGGTACCCTAGGCCTTCCCCCACTATCCATGCGGCTCCTTAGGGAGGGTCTGGGTGGGGCTCTGAACTTCTGTTCTCCCAGCTTCTTGAAGGATCTCTCCTTCCTGGGAGCCGGGAGTCTAGCAGGAGGAGGCTTGGCAGGCCCACGCCATGCCGGAGGCCTGCTTGGCCAGGCCTAGGGGGGGGTGCGGGATTTGGGTAACCCCAGCACCCCTCTGCCGCCTTGCTCCAGATCTCCAGGGCTTCCCCGGGCCACACCCCTGGGCAAGCCGGTGAGTTGGGTCCCTTGGTGGAGTTTGAAGGTACCCTAGGCCTTCCCCCACTATCCATGCGGCTCCTTAGGGAGGGTCTGGGTGGGGCTCTGAACTTCTGTTCTCCCAGCTTCTTGAAGGATCTCTCCTTCCTGGGAGCCGGGAGTCTAGCAGGAGGAGGCTTGGCAGGCCCACGCCATGCCGGAGGCCTGCTTGGCCAGGCCTAGGGGGGGGAGCGGGATTTGGGTAACCCCAGCACCCCTCTGCCGCCTTGCTCCAGATCTCCAGGGCTTCCCCGGGCCATACCCCTGGGCAAGCCGGTGAGTTGGGTCCCTTGGTGGAGTTTGAAGGTACCCTAGGCCTTCCCCCACTATCCATGCGGCTCCTTAGGGAGGGTCTGGGTGGGGCTCTGAACTTCTGTTCTCCCAGCTTCTTGAAGGATCTCTCCTTCCTGGGAGCCGGGAGTCTAGCAGGAGGAGGCTTGGCAGGCCCACGCCATGCCGGAGGCCTGCTTGGCCAGGCCTAGGGGGGGGAGCGGGATTTGGGTAACCCCAGCACCCCTCTGCCGCCTTGCTCCAGATCTCCAGGGCTTCCCCGGGCCATACCCCTGGGCAAGCCGGTGAGTTGGGTCCCTTGGTGGAGTTTGAAGGTACCCTAGGCCTTCCCCCACTATCCATGCGGCTCCTTAGGGAGGGTCTGGGTGGGGCTCTGAACTTCTGTTCTCCCAGCTTCTTGAAGGATCTCTCCTTCCTGGGAGCCGGGAGTCTAGCAGGAGGAGGCTTGGCAGGCCCACGCCATGCCGGAGGCCTGCTTGGCCAGGCCTAGGGGGGGGAGCGGGATTTGGGTAACCCCAGCACCCCTCTGCCGCCTTGCTCCAGATCTCCAGGGCTTCCCCGGGCCATACCCCTGGGCAAGCCGGTGAGTTGGGTCCCTTGGTGGAGTTTGAAGGTACCCTAGGCCTTCCCCCACTATCCATGCGGCTCCTTAGGGAGGGTCTGGGTGGGGCTCTGAACTTCTGTTCTCCCAGCTTCTTGAAGGATCTCTCCTTCCTGGGAGCCGGGAGTCTAGCAGGAGGAGGCTTGGCAGGCCCACGCCATGCCGGAGGCCTGCTTGGCCAGGCCTAGGGGGGGGAGCGGGATTTGGATAACCCCAGCACCCCTCTGCCGCCTTGCTCCAGATCTCCAGGGCTTCCCCGGGCCATACCCCTGGGCAAGCCGGTGAGTTGGGTCCCTTGGTGGAGTTTGAAGGTACCCTAGGCCTTCCCCCACTATCCATGCGGCTCCTTAGGGAGGGTCTGGGTGGGGCTCTGAACTTCTGTTCTCCCAGCTTCTTGAAGGATCTCTCCTTCCTGGGAGCCGGGAGTCTAGCAGGAGGAGGCTTGGCAGGCCCACGCCATGCCGGAGGCCTGCTTGGCCAGGCCTAGGGGGGGTGCGGGATTTGGGTAACCCCAGCACCCCTCTGCCGCCTTGCTCCAGATCTCCAGGGCTTCCCCGGGCCACACCCCTGGGCAAGCCGGTGAGTTGGGTCCCTTGGTGGAGTTTGAAGGTACCCTAGGCCTTCCCCCACTATCCATGCGGCTCCTTAGGGAGGGTCTGGGTGGGGCTCTGAACTTCTGTTCTCCCAGCTTCTTGAAGGATCTCTCCTTCCTGGGAGCCGGGAGTCTAGCAGGAGGAGGCTTGGCAGGCCCACGCCATGCCGGAGGCCTGCTTGGCCAGGCCTAGGGGGGGGAGCGGGATTTGGGTAACCCCAGCACCCCTCTGCCGCCTTGCTCCAGATCTCCAGGGCTTCCCCGGGCCATACCCCTGGGCAAGCCGGTGAGTTGGGTCCCTTGGTGGAGTTTGAAGGTACCCTAGGCCTTCCCCCACTATCCATGCGGCTCCTTAGGGAGGGTCTGGGTGGGGCTCTGAACTTCTGTTCTCCCAGCTTCTTGAAGGATCTCTCCTTCCTGGGAGCCGGGAGTCTAGCAGGAGGAGGCTTGGCAGGCCCACGCCATGCCGGAGGCCTGCTTGGCCAGGCCTAGGGGGGGGAGCGGGATTTGGGTAACCCCAGCACCCCTCTGCCGCCTTGCTCCAGATCTCCAGGGCTTCCCCGGGCCATACCCCTGGGCAAGCCGGTGAGTTGGGTCCCTTGGTGGAGTTTGAAGGTACCCTAGGCCTTCCCCCACTATCCATGCGGCTCCTTAGGGAGGGTCTGGGTGGGGCTCTGAACTTCTGTTCTCCCAGCTTCTTGAAGGATCTCTCCTTCCTGGGAGCCGGGAGTCTAGCAGGAGGAGGCTTGGCAGGCCCACGCCATGCCGGAGGCCTGCTTGGCCAGGCCTAGGGGGGGGAGCGGGATTTGGGTAACCCCAGCACCCCTCTGCCGCCTTGCTCCAGATCTCCAGGGCTTCCCCGGGCCATACCCCTGGGCAAGCCGGTGAGTTGGGTCCCTTGGTGGAGTTTGAAGGTACCCTAGGCCTTCCCCCACTATCCATGCGGCTCCTTAGGGAGGGTCTGGGTGGGGCTCTGAACTTCTGTTCTCCCAGCTTCTTGAAGGATCTCTCCTTCCTGGGAGCCGGGAGTCTAGCAGGAGGAGGCTTGGCAGGCCCACGCCATGCCGGAGGCCTGCTTGGCCAGGCCTAGGGGGGGGGAGCGGGATTTGGGTAACCCCAGCACCCCTCTGCCGCCTTGCTCCAGATCTCCAGGGCTTCCCCGGGCCATACCCCTGGGCAAGCCGGTGAGTTGGGTCCCTTGGTGGAGTTTGAAGGTACCCTAGGCCTTCCCCCACTATCCATGCGGCTCCTTAGGGAGGGTCTGGGTGGGGCTCTGAACTTCTGTTCTCCCAGCTTCTTGAAGGATCTCTCCTTCCTGGGAGCCGGGAGTCTAGCAGGAGGAGGCTTGGCTGGCACTGGTAATCTCTGTCCAGTCTATATTTTCAAAATCGCGCGGGGGCTATCGCCCCCGCGCTTACAAGAAACATTAATAGTACTCTCACAAGAAACATTAATAGTACTCACTATCATTGAATTATGTTTTTATGTATGCAGAATGTCCATTTTGTACTCTGCCCTTTTGCATACCCCTTCATAAGTTCATATTTCTCTTTAACTTCTTTAACTCCTATCATCATTACTCCTTTTTTACCCTTTCTAACTTAAGTACTGTTGAGTCCTAATTCACAGACCAAAGTGGTGCCCTAGAGTTAACACCCACCCAACTATTTTAAAAGGCATAAAAAGGACACATATCTTTTCAACATTTTATGGGTGTTTTCTTTGACGGCTATAACTTTTGCTAAATACTTTCTTATACAGTGATGATCCCCCCCCCCATGTTTTTTATCTTCTCTTTATGAACTGCTCAATATGGAATTTGGTGTGAAAGAATCCCTCAGTTTAATACTTATGTTTGAACCAAGTCATGGGTCTTGTTGGAAATGTTCTTATTCCCCCATATATCTGATAGCACCACGTGGCTTTATATCTTGTTTGCGTAGGCACACTAACATAGGAAAATACTATACATACCAATAAGTTCTTATCTAATAGAAATGGGAACTCACAAATCTTGTAGTGCAATGAGACCTTACACCCTGAACATTGACATAAAGACCTGGCACAGGCCTCAGAAGAATGGGCATTCTCCATTTACCCCTTGATCTACAGAAGACATTTACAAAACATCCAAGGTTGTATATAACATCACCTGGAGGCATTCCTGTACCAGGGACGACCCTACAGCTGCTCTGACATCGATCTACTCAAAAGAGACATCCCTTAACACTGAGAAGACAACAAGAACAATGACCTGTTTACTGGACAGGGCTTGCTGTATTGCCCCTTTATGGTGAGGTTTGTCTATAACATCACCTGGAAGCAATCCTCTACCACGGAAGACCCTACCACTGCTCAGACATCGTCCTGCTCAAAAGAGACTTCCCTTAACACTGAGAAGACTTAACAACAACAACCTGCTTACAGGACAGGGCTTCCTGCATTCCCCTTTCATGGTGAGGTGAAACGAAAAGGCACTCCACATCATGACTTCAATGTAGGACATGCAGATTCCAGAATCTTTAATACAGAAACATGAGACCAACAACAGAGACTGTGTGATAAGTGTGTTGGCGCTACGGACAATGTCTTGGAGCGAACGATAACTTTCCTGAGGCCTAGAGCTGGTCTTATGCCAGGAAACTTCAGGGGTAGGATCTCTTTGTATTTAGGCCAAGGCTATTCCTTTCCATGCCTCTCATATTTTGGAGGGCCTATGCAAACAACAATTGCCACTCTAACACCGTTTTTACTGTGCTCCTTTGACTCTAATCCTTAAAACACACCCACTTAAAATTTGAGGTTAACTTAAGCTAATATGCATGTACATGGAAATGTAAAAAATACTATGCCTCTAATGTTTAAGGAGTTACGTAAGTTTGATGGCTTTAGATTGCCTTGTGTGCTGTTAAGAAATATTATAATGTGCTACAATCTGGGGACTTGAGGGAAAAAGTAATTGCACATGGATTCTGTTTTATTTATCTTAACTTTCTTTGGTGAAAATTCAAAGTTAAGATATCAGCAAGGGGACTTCTTCTGATAATTATGTTATGGGTGATTGTCCTTCCACTGTAACTTTACCTTATCCTCTTTCTTTGCATCTTTTGTTCTCATAATTCATAATAAAAAATTATAAAAAAAAAAATATTTCCTTAGGTTTGTTCTGTGACTATTGCCCCACCTAGACCTTCCAGGTGGGGGCGCTGTGGAGTTGGCAATAAATAGCTTGATGGACAGAGGAGAGGGGATCTTTTTGCCAGAGCTGGGAGCAGGCTGCAAAAGGTCTCTCTCTCTCTCTCTCTCTCTCTCTCTCTCTCTCTCTCTCTCTCTCTCTCTCTCTCTCTCTCTCTCTCTCTCTCTCTCTCTCTCTCTCTCTCTCTCTCTCTCTCTCTCTCTCTCTCCGCCCAACCTTTGACACCCTAACCTTCTTGTCTGTGTGGATTATTATTTGCTGCGGATAAATATTACCAAGATCTCCCCCCCCCCCCGAAAGGGGACAAGGGGATGGGAAGTAATTTCTCATTCTGGGGACTGTTTGTGGGTTCACAAACACCCAACAAAGGATTGAACAGCACAGATTCACAGCAAAGAAACACAAATTAAAGAGGCCAGAAAGATAGCACTGTGGTAGCACGTTTGCCTTGCTAGTAGCAGATCCAGGATGGATAGTGGTTCAATCCCCGGCATCCCAAATGGTCCCCCAAATCTGTCAGGAGCAATTTTTGAGCGCAGAGACAGGAGTAACCCCAGGGAGGCAGTGCAAATGTCCTTCAGCTTTTGGGTGAGGTCATAAGCCAACATCAGTCCTTGAGCCAGGGCCCACCCGAAAAGCTAATTGTGGTTCCGAGAATAGTCCATGGGGAGAGTAAAAGGGTAGGGGGCGTGTAGGCATGTGGGGATAGGGTGGTGTTCCAGGACACAAGGGGTGAAAGGCTAAGTACAACACAGACAGATATTAGATTAACCTAAAGGTGGCCACCATGCACACACATACATAAGCGGTTTTTAATATGTTACAGCTGTAAAACTGACCCATCTGGGAGCTGGAGTAATAGCACAGCGGTAGAGCATTTGCCTTGCACAGGGTCGGCCCAGGATGGACCTGGGTTCGACTTCCGGCATCCCATATGGTCCCCAAGTCTGTCAGGAGTGATTTCTGAGTACAGAGCCAGGAGTAACCCCTGAGTGCCACCAGCCACCAGGTGTGGCCCCAAACCCAAAAATAAATAAATAACAACAACACAACAACAACAACAACAACAAACCCATTTAAGGTTGGTAACTGGGAATGGGTCAAAGCACTTCATAAATATAAAGCCAGCAAGTAATGTGGTGACATTTTAAGCCAGTTACTGTAATAGCTAATTCCTAGGGATTACTGCTAGTGAAAGAGTCCTGGCTGTACAAATATTATAGGTTTGGGGGCCAGAGAGATAGCGCAGCAAGAGGGCATATGCCTTGCTTGCGGCTGACCCAGGATGGACCTTGGTTCTATCCCCAGAGTCTCATATGGTCCTAAGCCAGGAGCGATTTCTGAGTACATAACCAGGAGTAATTCCTGAGCATCACCAGATGTGGCCAAAAAAAGAAAGAAAGAAAGAAAGAAAATCATAGGTTTGTTTATGTATACCACATTCTCAAGCCAAGAGACTTTTCCATATCTTCTCTTTTTTTTCATATCTTTTCTTAAAAATACATGAAAGTTTTATTTTATTTTATTGGTTTTTAGGCCACATCTGGCAAGCACTCAGGGGTTACTCCTGACTCTGCACTCAATATTCACTCCTGGCAGGCTTGGGGAACCATATGGGATGCCAGGGATGGAACCCGGGTTGGCCATGTACAAGGCAAATATCCACCCGTTGTACTCTCGCTCTGGCCCCATCAACCCCTGCTCCAGGCCCATTTCTCTGGATTGGGACACAGCGTGTGCAGCCTTTATACCATTCCTCCCTCCATCCCTTTCCCAGCACCTTGTCCTACATCTCTCCAGCCCCATACATTGCCCAGAGTAGTCTCATGGCCTCCCAGAATTGTTGAACCAAAGCAGCACCACATTAAGGGGCCTGAGCATCCAACCTTCCAGCCTGGTTGTCTGAACCCTGTTAGGGCTCTGAGCACTAGATGAGAGTCCATGCAGGAAGCCTGAAGGTGGGGCTGCCACTGGTTGGATATTCCCAGGACTGACACCTCCCACCCACAGGAACCATTTTACACCCAGGCCCACAGTCTTGTCTCCCACTGTTTCCACAAAGGGTCCAGAACCATGGAGCCTCTGGGAAGCCAAGATTAGAATCACCTGTTTCTGCGGCCGGAGCGGCTCTATGTTCCTTGAACACTTCTATGGCAGCTGGTGTGCCTGGCATTGGGGTTTATCCTGGCATCACGCCACCAGCCCTCACCAAGCTCCAAAGGAAATGAGGGTTTCTGGATCCCGCAGAGAAGGGCCCTGAGCTGAGGACTGTGTTGGCAGCTCGCACTGGCCGGGCACCACAATCCTGGCTGAGGTGCCCTGGACAGGCCTGTTTGCTGGAGATGGACCTGAAGGGCCACGGCTCTTCGGGTCCCACAGACCTGATCTGCAGGTGGCTTCTAGAAACCACACTCAGGGTCTTAGGCTGGAGTGAAGCGATAACACAATGGGGAGGAAGTTTCCCTTGCACGCAGCCAACCAGGGTTTGATCCCCAGCATTTCATCAGGTCCCCAAACCTAGCCAGAAGTGATCCTCGAGCGAGCACAGAGCCAAGAGTCAGCCCTGAGAACTGCCAGTGTGCCCCCCCCCCCCAGAAAACAACAAAAAACCTCAGGGCCTCATGCAAAAGTAGGGACTTTTGCTAGTTAACCCTCCTGGGCCCTACCCTGAGGATTTCAATGCCTCTAAAATGGGGATCCCCACTCTTAGAGATGATTAAGCCGGAGGCCTCCTTTCCTGGGCCCCAGTGACTCCCCAGCCCGATTCCTGCTCTTTGCTGTCCCCTAGTGGATTCCCAGTGTAAAGACGCCACTTGTGAGCCACCTTCTGGCTCTTTGGCACTTTCTCAGGCACCTGAAACCCTTCAAGGTTTTTTTTTTTTTTGGTTTTTGGGCCACACCCGTTTGACGCTCAGGGGTTACTCCTGGCTATGTGCTCAGAAATCGCCCCTGGCTTGGGGGGACCATATGGGACGCCGGGGGATCGAACCGCGGTCCTTCCTTGGCTAGCGCTTGCAAGGCAGACACCTTACCTCCAGCGCCACCTACCCGGCCCCTCCCTTCAAGGTTTTTATTAGGTTTTAATGAGACGCTCTCAGCGCCCCGGGTGCTCCGGGACCTTTTCAACCCCAAGTGAAACCAGTTCCCCACTGGGAATCAGCATTAGACATCTGCCTCCTCTCTCTCCCTGCAGCCCAGGCTGCTGTCAACAGGGAGGTCGGCCACAGGCATGTAGGGGTACACACAGTAATACCAGGGGTCATCCCAGCTCTGTGCTCAGGGTCGCTCCCAGCTGTGATGGGAATTCGCACCCACAGACCCACAAAGTCTTCATTTCCGCCTTGTGGGCCAAGGCTCCCAGACTCCGAGCTGCCCTTTCCCATTGCTTTTGGATTTGGGGCCACACCTAGAGGTGCTCAGGGCTGACTCCTGGCAGTGCTTGAGGGAACCCTATGGGGTGCTGGGAATTGAACCTGGATCAGCCATCACACAAGGCCTGATGCATCGTCAGGTATGGACCCAAAATAAAAAGAATCTGAGTGGAAATGGGACCCCTAAACAAACCAATAGAAAATAAGCAAACAAACAAACAAAAAACAAGCAAAGCAAAGTCTGGGTCCCTGGTGTGTGGGTAGGAAGCAGGACAGCTAGCAGACCTGTCCCTTATCTGCTTATCTTGGGGTACATTCAAAGGGATTTAAGGGCACAGAGCAGGAGTTGGGGCCAAGGTGGGTGGAGTCAGCGCAAAAGAACCACTCTCACACACACAATAGTCTCTGGCTTTTATTGGGTGCTAGTGTTGGGGGCCATGTTCTTCTCTCAGGCCTGCATTTGAGGACCCTTCCTTCTGCCTGGCCAGCTAGGTCAAGAGATGGGACGGACAACAAAATTTTGGGGAGGACTCACCCATGCCCCCCCAAATCACACCAAGTCCTCCATCCTGCCACGCATATGGGCTAAGGTGGTCAGAGTGCCCACAAGCATCAGTGGTGAATCCTGACTCTCACGCTGATCCTCCAAATAGGTCTTGACGCTGAAACTAAAGCAAGAAATCCCCAAAAGTACCAAAATGTGCAGCAAACCCCCATAAAAAGGGTCCACATGACCTGCTGTGCTCATAGACAGTACTGCTGGCTTTTGGGGGAGGTGAGGTTGCCCCCCCCCAGGAAGAGGAACCCCAGCTCTTCTGAACTGGCAGCCCCCTCTCTGCTGGGCTCTGCTCCTACGAAGTGACACTTCACGGAGTCCAGGGACCCTTCATTTTGCCCCACACATGCCCCCAAGAGCCCTGGTGTCCCTGTCCTTGGTGGTATGTACCAGGAGGCAGTGCCCTTGGAGCCAGCTGGTACCCCTGACTCAGCTGAGTTGCAGCAGCCCAGCGCTGGGCGATGCCAAGTGGGGCTGGTGACCTCAGTGGCCCTGGAAGCCACTGGTCCAATCACTGCCATCATCAGGGGAGTGGGGTGGGGACTGACCCTTCTCTGCTGCCCAGACCTGCTCCCCCAGATGGGGTAAGGCAGGGCTTCTCCCCTTTATTCCCCCCAGATGAGTGGCTACCACACAGACCACAAACATCCTGGTTCCAAACTGATTAGGAAGCTAAACTGGTCATCGGAGTTGGGGACACTTCCTGGGGCCACCAGAAGCTTCCTCGACGGTTCAACTCTGGGGCCCCTGATTGGGGGGAAATAGCGCAGGTGGTCTGGTCTGGAGGTTACCAGGGCCGCCAGAAGCTGGGCTGGAGCGGTGGCTGGGGTGGCACAGAGGCGAGCTGGGGCGGGTAGGGCACAGGCGCATGACAGGGCTTCCCAACAGCGCGCACGCCATCGGGGATGGCACGGGCTGCTCTCCATCGCAGATGTTCCAGCAGGCACGCTCTCGCAGCGGGGTCCAGGACCGGACAGGCGGGCAGCAGGCGTGCCAGGCGTGCCAGGCAAGCGCGGTAGCCCTGGTCATAGTTGTCGGTGGCCTCTGCAATCCCAGAGAAGAGGATGAGGCGCCTTTGTCGTCGGGTGGGGAGATGGAGAGGGCTTGGCAGGGGTGAAGCGGGTAGGGCAGGTCCACTCACCGGACTCTGGCTCAGGACTTGTGGGGGACACGGGTAGCCCCCGCAGGAACCTCACGGTCATTTCCAGGATTTCCGCCTTCTCCAGCTTTCGGTGGCCCGAGTCCCGCACCCGAAGAGCGGGAGAGGGATGGACAGAGAGACACGTCTCCTGGGGCTGGCTGGAGTGCGCGGGCCTGACTGCAGCGGGGTGCCTTGGCCCGGCTAACGGGGAGACTTCTCGCAGCTGCACCCCTGCCCCAAGCTCCCTCCTGCCCAGCAGCGGCAGGAGGAGCCCCCCGAGTTGTCCCAGGCTGGCGTTGATGCGCGCGCGCCGCCGCCTCTCCAGCTGCGGCTTCTGGCTCTGGGGAGGCGCAAAGGGCGCGCGAGGTTGGTTACGCGGGTGGTTCGGGGCCCCGAACCCCTAAGTGTCTTCCCGGACTCCAGAACCCCAGCTCAGCTCCTACCTGGCGCCGCTCCGCCTGGTCCCCCACTCTGCGAGGCAGCCCCATGGTCTGGCTGGACGCGGACAAGAAGATGCCCAGCGCGCCCTGCCCCGGGGGCGCAGATTTGAAAATGCTGCGTCGCCCTCCCAGCCCCGCCCCGGCCCGCGGGTCCCGCCTAGCAGAGGCTCTGCCCCTTTGTTCTGCACGGGGTGGGGAGCCAGGTGGGGACGCAAGGACCCCTGAGATCCAGCACCTGGCGGTGGCTTCCCTTCTAAGAGCCCGGTGCCCCCATATCTGCAGCCGTGTTGGGGAGACGGTGGAAGCCCTGCCTTCCAGGGGCCGGAGGGGAGAGAGTGGACATGAAGCTGGTCCAGCAGCTCCCTCCCTTCCTTCCTCCCTCCCTTCCTTCTTCTTCCTTCCTTCCTTCCTCCCTCCCTTCCTTCCTCCCTCCCTTCCTTCTTCTTCCTTCCTTCCTTCCTTCCTCCCTCCCTTCCTTCCTCCCTCCCTTCCTTCTTCTTCCTTCCTTCCTTCCTCCCTCCCTTCCTTCTTCCTTCCTTCCTTCCTCCCTCCCTTCCTTCTTCCGTCCTTCCTCCCTCCCTTCCTTCTTCCTTCCTTCCTTCCTCCTTTCCTTCCTTCCTTCCTTCTTCCTTCCTTCCTTCCTTCCTCCCTACCTCCCTCCCTTCCTTCTTCCTTCCTTCCTTCCTTCCTCCTTTCCTTCCTTCCTTCTTCCTTCCTTCCTTCCTTCCTCCCTCCCTCCCTCCCTCCCTTCCTTCCTTCCTTCCTCCCTTCCTTCCTCCCTTCCTTCTTCCTTCCTTCCTCCTCCCTTCCTTCTTCCTTCCTTTCTTCTTCCTTCCTTCCTCCCTTCCTCGCTCCCTTCCTTCCTCCTTTCCTCCCTCTCTCCCTCCCTTCCTCCCTCCCTCCCTCCCTTCCTTCCTTCCTCTTTTCCTCCCTCCCTCCCTCCCTTCCTTTTTTCCTCCCTTCCTTCCTTTCGTCCTCCCTTCCTTCTTTCCTCCCTTCCTTCCTTTCGTCCTCCCTTCTTTCCTTCCTCCCTTCCTTCCTTCTTTCCTCCCTCCCTCCCTCCCTTCCTTCCTCTTTTCCTCCCTCCCTCCCTTCCTTCCTTTCGTCCTCCCTTCCTTCCTTCCTCCCTTCCTTTCTTCCTTCCTTCCTCCCTCCCTCCCTCCCTCCCTTCCTTCCTTCCTTCCTCCCTTCCTTCCTCCCTTCCTTCTTCCTTCCTTCCTCCCTCCCTCCCTTCCTTCCTCCTTTCCTCCTTTCCTCCCTCCCTCCCTTCCTTCCTTCCTTTTTTTCCTTCCTTCCTTCCTTCCTTCCTTCCTCCCTCCCTCCCTTCCTTCCTTCTTTCCTTCCTTCCTTCCTTCCTTCTTTCCTCCTTTCCTTCCTTCTGGAATTCCCCCACTCATCCAGGGTGGGGATAGAGGGGGAACACAGTTGCCCAAAGCTAGGTTTGGGGGTTGCACTAGGTCCTTCACCTTCTCACAGTGGCTCTGCAGTGATGACAGATCAAAGCAGGGGACCCCCAGGCCCCTAAGACTTACTTCCTGAGGCCCAAGCTAACAAACAGGTAGCCACAGTGCCCAGTAGGCCTTGGCTGGATTTGTATCCAAAGATCCTGGAGAATCTTCTAGTCAATCACCAAATTAAAAAATTCGGGACTGCGTTCGCGTTCTCCCCTAAAAAAAAAAAATCAGGCTTCTAAGAATTCACCTGAAATCACCTTCTCCTAGCCTGGGGAGTGCTGGGAGGATTGGCAGGCCCCAGCTGTCCCCCTCTTTTTTCCCCTGGACTCCAGGCCCTCCCTGAGTGCCGGCTCAGATGGCCAGAAGTGGGTTCAGGTGGATCCTTAGGGGTCCTCAGGCTCCCCCCTCCCTTCGTACTCCAGGGGGAAGGTGCATGGGGAGGAGGTTGGGCAGATATCTGGCTTTCAGTTTCCTCTTTGATTCTGGAGGAATTTTGCCAGGTATGGGGTTTGGGGAGGCCCCATGCTGAAGGCCTTCTCCCTAGCCTGGGGAGTGCTGGGATGCTTGGCAGGGCCCCATCCATCCCTCTCTTTTTCCCCTGACTCCAGGCCTTCCCTGGACACCGGTCCAGGTGGGCTCTATAGCGGTCATCAGTCTTTCCCCTTACCTCTCCCTACACTAATGGGAATGCACTTTGGGAGGAGGGCGGGTCGTTCTAGCACTGGTTTATGTTGGGATAGTCACTGGAAATGTTTTCTCCTTGGTCTCCTATTGACAGTATTGTATGCATATAGTTTATATATGCATAATATCCAACTTGTATTGTGACCTTGATACTGCCCTATAAAGCTCATATATAATCTTTTACTGCCTCAGTCCCAACTCTTATTTTCCCCCATCTACCCATGTAGGTGCAGCTCATGACATGAAGCTCACCACATAGAGTGATGTGCAGTTAGAGAAATAACTACATTGAAAACTATCATAACAATGTGAATGAATGAGAGAAAAAGAAAGCCTGTCTCGAGTACAGGTGTGGGTGGGGTGGGGAGGAGGGATATCTGGGAAATTGGTGGTGGGAATCTTGCACTGGTGAAGGGGGGGTATTCTTTATATGACTGTTATCATACAACTACAATCATATTTGTAATCACGGTGTTTAAATAAAGATAATTAAAAAAAAAGAAAGAAATGTGGGCTGGGGCCGGAGAGATAGCATGGAGGTAAGGCATTTGCCTTGCATGCAGAAGAACAGTGGTTTGAATCCCGGCATTCCATATGGTCCCCTGAGCCTGCCAGGAGCGATTTCTGAGCATAGAGCCAGGAGGAATCCCTGAACGCTGTCAGGTGTGACACAAAAATTAAAAAAGCAAAACAAAACTGGGGTTGTGGACCACCCATCCAAAAAAAAAAAAAAAATACACACAAAGAAACAAATTCAAGCTCAACTGCTACTCTGAGCCTTGGTTTTTGGATGGGGAAACTGAGGCCCAGAGAAGAAAATACCTTCCAGAAACCCACAGAGCTCCAGCTAGTCCCACTTTGGCGGTATCTGTAGGCTTGGGGACGCGACCAGTGGGTCGGGGC
This sequence comes from Suncus etruscus, assembly GCF_024139225.1. NCBI lineage: Eukaryota > Metazoa > Chordata > Mammalia > Eulipotyphla > Soricidae > Suncus > Suncus etruscus. The sequence goes on from NC_064853.1 coordinate 3,123,131, forward strand.
GGGAAGGGGCGGGCCGGTGAACGCTGGTGGCCGCCCCACTGCGCCCTGGGACCGCCTCCGACGCGTGGCAGTTGCCACTGAAACCTGGTGGGGCTTCCCCCGCCCATCTGTTGAGGCTGCCCTCCCCCCAACGGACTGACTGGTGGGGTCAGTGTTGGAGGAAGTTGGCTGAGCGCTCAGGCGCTGTCCTGGGTGCTGGAAGGGCCTCCTCCTCACCCCCTCCCAAACTCTGTCCCCTACCCATCCCTGCCCACCCCCATCCTCCAGGGAGATGCTGGGCCACTGGGGCTGTCTCATGCCCAGCTGATGCCCACCAGACCTCAGAATAGCCTTGATTCTAAGTGTAAGTCATGCCACAGTTCTGCAACAGATCTGGGGATCCCTGGGTCTCTGCCCCCCTTTTCATGCTGAGCCCAGGGCACCTGTTGCTCCAAGAAAACTAATATTTTGTTTTTTCTTTTGGGGTCCATATCCTGTGACTTTCAGGGATTACTCCTGGCTATGCACTCAAAAATTGCTCCTGACTTGGGGGACCATATGGAACGCAGGGAATCGAACCCAGGTCCATCCTGGATGGGCCGTGCGCAAGGCAAACACCCTACCGCTGTGCTATCACTCTGGCCCCTGATTTTTGTTTTTAAGCCACACTTGACTGTGATCTCTGCTTACTCCTGTCTCTGAGCTCATAGCAGGGTTAGGATGTGGCGGGGAGGAGATGCGGTCCCAGGGACTGAACTGGGGTGCAAGGCAAATGCCTTCCCCACTGTCCTATCTCTCTGGCCCCCAAATGATTCTTAAAAGTTTTCCTTGGGGACCAGAGCAATAAAAAGCACATGAGGGAGGGTGTTTGCCTTGCACCTGGCATCCTGTAGGTGGGTCCCCTGAGCCTGCCAGGAGTAATCTCTGAGTACTGCCCAAGTATGGCCCAGATAACCAAAAAATATATTTTCCTTTAATTTTTTTCTAAAAACTCAGCGTGTGAATTGCTCAGGGTCTATTCCTGGCTCCTGGCTCAGGAGCGACCCCTGGTGGTTCTCCAGAGCACAGGGGGCCATAATGAAGCCAGGCCCTAATCAGGGAAGATGGGAAGGTCAGTGGAGTACAAGGGAAGTCCCTCTGGATGGGACGCTTGTTCCTTTTTCTTTCCTTTTTATGTGTTTGTTTTTTGTTTCTGGGACATACCCAACAGTGCTCAGGAGGTCCTCCCAGCTAGCTGTCTCCAGTAGTGCTCCAGGGAATCCAATCTGGGTGTCCAAACTGCAAAGCTGCATGTCAGCTATTGGTCTCTCTCCCTGGCTAAATTGATGGTTCTTTGAATGAATAAATGAATTAATTAATGAGTGAATGAATGATTGAATGAATGGATTAAGGGGGGTTAGGTGGTGCTCAGAGTCTATTACTGAGCAGGGCCAGGGATTCAAAACAGGCTCAGGGCTGGCGAATGCTGATTTGCTGCACCATCTCTCCAGTCTGCCAAGAAGGAATGTTTTAGGGCTCAGAAAATAATTTTGCAGACTGGAGCAATAGCACAAAGGTAGGGCTTTTGCCTTTCAGGTGGCCAACAGAGGATGGATCTCGATTCGATTCCCGGAATCCCATATGGTCCCCCAAGCCTGCCAGCAGCGATTTCTGAGTGCAGAGTTAGGAGTAACCCCTGAACGCCACCAGGAGTGACCCCCCCCCCCAAGAAAAAAGGAAAGAAAGAAAGAAAAAGAAAAAAATTTGGCTCCACAAAGAGCTGGAGTGTAGTGAGGGCAGAGAAAGGGCCACTATGACAATGAGAGTTGGAAATGATCGCTCTGGACAAGAAGTGGGTGCTGAAAGGAGGGAAAGTGATAGGCATCATAGCACTTCAGGATCAGTATTGCAAGCCATAGAATCTAAAATGAAAAAGAGAGAGGGAGAGAGAAGAAGAGGAGGAGGAGAAATAAAGAAGAGAAGGAAAAGGTGGTAGAGAAAGAGAAGGAAGAGGAGAAAGAGGGGGAGGAAGAAGAAGAGGAGGAGGAGAACAACAACAACAAGAAAAAGAACATGAACAAGAACAAGAAGTAGTCTGTCATAAAAGCAAGTGGGGGACAGGAGGAAAAGAGGGGGACACTGGTGATTTCACTGGTGGTGAAAATTGTGCCTTGGTGAAGAGACAGATGTTGGAACACCATAAAACTGAAACTCAATCATAAACAACTTTTTCGAAGGGGAAGCTTTTGGGCCATACCTAGCAGTGCTCAGGAGTTGCTTCCAGCTCTTTACTCAGGTATTATTCCTGGCAGGCTCGGGGACCCTCTGGGATACCGGGGATCAAACACCCGAGTCAGCTGCTTGCAAGGCCAATGCCCTCCCCACTGTGCTCTCACTCTGGCCCTCAATCCTAAACAGCTTTGTAACTGTATATCTCCTGGTGATTCAATTAAAAATGTGTCAATCAATCAAAGAATGTAGTGGGTGTCCACCACATGCACTCACTCTGCCAACACCCTGTGCCCACAGCCCCCTGGCACCACTCTGCAGCCTGACCAAGCAAGCCCTCAGCACCTGCTCCCCTCAGACACCCCTGCCAGGCCCAAGATCTCTCCTTTGGAGGTGCAAAGACCGAGGGGCTGGTTCCTCCAGCCCAGACTGCTAAGCTCTCCTAAGCATCCTCTTTCCCCTTCAGCTCAGGGGTTTTGATTTATTTCTCAGAGGTAGGAGTAATTTCAAACTGCAGAGATGGCACCGGAGCAGTGGCACAAAGGGTAGAGCGTCTTCCTATTCTTGCATTTTTACCTAGGGGGCAGTTTGTGCCACTTCCAGCGGTGCTCAGGGATTACTCCGGGCAGGCTTGGGGGACCCTATGGGATGCCAGGAATAGAACCGGGGGTGGTTGTGTGCGCGGCAAATGCCCTCCCCACTATGCTATCTCTCCGGCCCTTGATCTCGCATTTTACAATTCACTGAGAGGTACCCACCAGTGGCCGCTGTTGTGAAAAAGAAGCCATAGGATAACTCTCCTCTGTCTAAATTGAAGACCTCTAGGGTACCCCTTGGCCCCCAGCTTCAGGGATAAATGATCTTGGAAACCTGGTTTAGGGAGAGATGTCACATCAGGTGTCCGTCATCAGGGGGCGCGCCTAAGGGAATCGACTATTATTTTGTTGCTGGTTTTGGGCGGCACCCAGAGGTGCTCAGGGTTTGATCACTCCTGGTAGTTCCTGCTGGGAAATGATCTGGGGTGCGGTGGGGGGTCGAACCCCTGGAGTGAGCCTGGTGGGTGCACAAGCCTTCCCTGAAGTTCTCTGTCCGCCCCGGGGTCTAGATGTTCTGGGAATAATCTCGTTGCGCAATTGCGGCTGCCCTGCGGGGCGGGAGGGACTAGGGCTAGGCACAGTCTGGCCCTGGCATTGCCAGGGGCCTAGGGGGTGCGAGCGCAAAGCAGCTGCTTCAAGGTCCCGGGAGGCGCCAGCCCGCTCCCACGCCAGGCCTGGCCCTGCCCGTGTGTCCAGGCGTGTTCCTCCCTCCACAGCCCTTTGCAAGCTCCCACCAGACTCAAGTGGGCTTGGGTCTGGTGCTAGTCCTAGGCCAGGGGTCCTGACTCTACTCCCACTGCCCCCAGCCCTCCCAGGCCTGCTGGGGACCACTCAGAGTGCTGGGCTTCAAGCCCGGGTCAGCCGGGTGCAAAGCGCACCTTACCCACTGTTTTGTTGTTGTTGTTGTTGTTGTTTTGTTTTTTTGTGGTTTTTGAGTGACACCCGGCAGTGCTCAGGGGAAATTCCTGGCTCCAGGCTCAGAAATTGCTCCTGGCAGGCACGGGGGACCATATGGGAAGCCGGATTCAAACTGATGACCTTCTGCATGAAAGGCAAATGCCTTACCTCCATGCTATCTCTCCGGCCTCTTACCTACTGTGCTTTTTTTTTTTTTTTTTTTTTTGGTTTTTGGGCCACACCCGGCGGTGCTCAGGGGTTCCTCCTGGTTCTCCATTCAGGAATCACTCCTCGCAAGCTCGTGAGAGACCCTATGGGATGCTGGGAATCTAATCCGGGTCAGCCACATGCAAGGCAAACGCCCTTCCTTCTGTGCTATAGCTCTGCTCCCTCCAATTTTATTTACTTTTTATTTGGGGGCCACATCTCAGCTGTGCTCAGGGATAACTCCTGGCTCTACATTCAGGCTCATGAGACCAAAAGGGATGCCAGAGACCAAACCTGGGTCAGCCACCTGCAAGGCAAATGCCCTCCCCACTATTTTATATTAATTCAAGTTTCAATCTGCAAACCAGATTTTTTTTGTGGGGGAGGGTCACACCTGGTGGCACTCAGGGGTTCCTCCTGGCTCTACGCTCAGAAATCACTCCTGGCGGGGCGGGCGGTGGCGCCAAAGGTAAGGTGCCTGCCTTGCCTGCGCTAGCCTTGGACGGACCTCGGTTCGATCCCCCGGTGTCCCATATGGTCCCCCAAGCCAGGAGCAACTTCTGAGCACATAGCCAGGAGTAACCCCTGAGCGTTACCGGGTGTGGCCCAAAAACCAAAAAAAAAAAAAAAAAAAAGAAATCACTCCTGGCAGGCTCAGGGGACCATATGGGATGCCGGGATTCAAACCACCATCCTTCTGCAAGCAAGGCAAATGCCCTATCTCCATGCTATCTCTCTGGCCCCAAACCAGATTTTTTTTTTTTTTTTGTGGGTTCTTACTAAGCTGGCAACCTCTGATGCAAAGAATTGCACACACCAAAACATACAGACCCCCAAACTCCCGGAAAGTCAATAGAGTGTCAATAGGCCAGTGCTTCTCAAATAGTGGGGCACGCCCCCCAGGGGGGCTCGAGGTTCTGTAAAGGGGGTGCGTTTGATCTCAGCAAACACTGTCATAACAAGCTAAGCCCCATGTTTACATCTCTGTATGTCTCTGGAGCTGAGAGCTGCTGTGTCCTGCTTCAAATCCCGCTTCCAAAAGCTATGCATTGCAAAACGAGCTCATTGTAGCCATTCATCCAGACATCACCTCTGATTAAAAGATCAGCTCAAATTATTTTATATATTTTTGTTTTGCAGGTTAAAGTTTTTTTTAAATAAAGATACTATTTACAGTCACGCAGGGGGGGGGTGCTAACAATGTTTTCTTCTTCCTAGGGGGGCATGACAGAAAAGAATTGAGAAGCACTGCAATAGGCCCAGTTTGGGAATCTTAGGGAGTCATCAAGGCATGCATGAGGCAACAGGGGGGGGGTGGAGATGGGGTGGGGGGCACCCATGGTGCTATCAAGGTCCTCAGGCCCTTTTTCTACTGTAGGAACTCTGTCCTCGTGATGTCTCCAGTGTGGTGCTGTACCCCTCCTTATTTGGGGGGGGTCGTGGAACCCAGACTGTCACAAGTGCCAGGCAGGGGCTCAACTTTCTCCCAGGGGCGCACAACATTTTGCGCATCTGATGTCTGTCACCTGTCGCTTGGGTTCTATGACTCGGGTCCCCATGGCTTAAATTTGGGGAGCAATTCTTCTGCGGGCTTGGCTGGGTTTAGGAGACAAATTCAGGGACCCAGAGACGGTGGGGGGGGGCGGAGTGGGGCGGGACAGAGGCGGGTCGGGGCGGGCCCGACGGTTAAGCCGGTCGCCTGCCGGGGCCGGGCCCAGTGCGCTTTGGAGGCGGAGCGCAGGGAACCGGGCAGCTGCGAGCCGTGCCCAGGGTCCCCCCGCCGGCAGCCGGAGCGCTGGGACCCCCGACGGCCGCGCCTCGAGCCCCCGGAGGAGCCGCCAGACGGGCGCATGGGGACCCCAGGGACGCGCTGAGCGAGTGGCACCGTGCCATGGCGCTGGAGCAGGCGCTGCAGGCGGCGCGGCTGGGCGAGCTGGACGTGCTCAAGGCCCTGCACAACGCCGGCCTGCTGGCCCCCTCGCTGCGGGACCCGCTGGACGCGCTGCCCGTGCACCATGCGGCCCGCGCGGGCAAGCTGCACTGCTTGCGCTTCCTCGTGGAGGACGCGGGGCTGCCCGCCGCCGCCCGCGCGCGCAACGGGGCCACCCCGGCCCACGACGCCGCGGCCACCGGCCACCTCTCCTGCCTGCAGTGGCTGCTCGCAAGGGGCCGGTGCAGCGTGCAGGTGGGTCCGAGAGCGTCCTTTGGCCCCGTGTCCGGACACAGGTTCGGGCCCAGAGCTTCCTGGGGTGGGTCCCCGGCTCCTCCTGGGCTGGTTCGTGAGAGTGAGGCTGGGCACCCCAGACTGAAGCTGGCTGGCTTTGGGGCACTTACCAGTGGGGCTTGTTGAGAGTACTCTGGAGATTCTGCTTGCAAGAGGAGCCGGGTTGGGGGATCCCAGGGGCAACAGCACTGGTATTTGCCCTTGGGGACGAAGGGGAGCACCATATATGAATCCCAGAGGAGGAGGATGCACTGGGCCTGGGCGCCATGGTCAAGAGACCCTGGACAGGAACCGGAGAGATAGCATGGACATAGGGCGTTTGCCTTGCATGCAGAAGGTTGGTGGTTCAAATTCCCGGCATCCCAGATGGTCCCCTGAGCCTGCCTGGAGCGACTTCTGAGTGTAAAGCCAGGAGGAACCCCTGAGCGCTGTTGGGTGTGACCCCTCCCAAAAAAGAGACCCTGGACTGCAGTCAAGAAAGGTGAAGGAGGGCCCGGAGAGATAGCACAGTGGCGTTTGCCTTGCAAGCAGCCGATCCAGGACCAAAGGTGGTTGGTTCAAATCCCGGTGTCCCATATGGTCCCCCGTGCCTGCCAGGAGCTGTTTCTGAGCAGACAGCCAGGAGTAACCCCTGAGCAAGGCCGGGTGTGGCCCTAAAACCAAAAAAAAAAAAAAAGAAAGAAAGAAAGGTGAAGGAGTGAAGGGTCTGGGGAGGACAGGAGCTGACCCTGGACAGGGCGTTTTCTGCCCCTTTCCCAGCTCCCATAGCTTCACCTAATCTTTATTTTGGGGGTAGGAATCACACCAGGTGATGCTCAGAACTCTGCACGCAGGAATCACTCCTGGCAGCCTCAGGGGACCATGTGGGGTACGGATGGTGGCACCCCAGTTGGCCACACACAAGCCAAACTCCATACCTGCTGTATAATCGCTCTGGCTTCCCCTCGACTCAGCCTCATCTTAAAGGTGGGGCCAAGCAGAACCCCCACTCACTCAGTGACACTCCCATGATGGTTCAACCTGCCCCCCACTGGAGACAGGAGGCTGCAGCTCTGATCCTGATCAGAAGCTCTTGGTAAAGGCTGGAGGGATAGCACAGCGGGGAGGGCGCTTGCCTTGCACATGCCTGACCTGGGTTCAATTCCCGGCATCCCATAGTGTCCACTGAGCACTTCCAGGAGTGATTTTTGAGTGTAGAGCCAGGAGGAACCCCTGAGCACTGCCGGGTAAGGCCCAAAAAGAACAAAACAGAAAGAGCTCTTCGTACCCAGAAACTGCCTCCACCAGCTCCAGGGGCACAACAGCTCGAATCCAGAACACTGGGCCACAGGGAGGTGATTGGGGAGGTGGCCACAGAAGGTCCCTCGGAGGAGTCTCATGGCTGCCTAGGAGGTGCTCACATGCTGTATCACGCTGGCAGGACATGTGGCGCCCTGAGCCCTGGTCCCTTAGAGGTGGGGCAGAGATGATGCGCAGAAGGTCCTGGTGGGCGAGGCCAGTCCCCAATGCTCGTCCAGGCCAGGGTCAGGCTCTGGGACATGTTGGCATGAGCACTCTAGGGCACAGCACAGCATCAGGGCTTTGGGCTGAGCACAGAGGAACCCAGTGAGGCCAGATGGGGCCAAGAGCTGCCCACAGCAGGCTGGTCTCAGGAACCTCCAGACCTAGCACTGCAAACCTCTTTCTTCCTTTGGGGGGTACTCCCATATCTGCAGGCTAGTGCCGCTATCAGTTGGGGGGGTGCCCCCATATCTGCAGGCTAGTGCCGCTATCAGGGATTCCTGGAACGAGGGGGCCTGCCCACTTGGCTGCTGGCGGGGGAGGTGCCGCCTTCCTCTGTCCGCCTCTGCAAGGAGCTGGAGACTGGACAGATTATCAAGTCCCACTGTGGGAGGGATCCAGGGACACTCTGGATCCCTGCCATGTTGGGTTTGCAAAAATAAGCAGCTTTGGGGTACAGGTCTTCCAGAATATGAGCCTCTATGACCTTCAAGGCAGGAATCCCCACACCTATGCACCCCAATTTATAGCCTGGGCTTTGGGACCCTGGTGGGCTCAGGCCACAAGAACTCTGGGCCTTTCTCTGATTCAAGAAGTTTCTCTGGAGACAGGAGCGATACCACAGCGCATTTGCCTTGCACGCAGACAACCCAGGATAGACTGATTTTGATCCCTGACATTCCATAAGGTCCCCCGAACCTGCCAGGAATGAGGAGGAAGTCCTCCTCACTCAAAGCTCAAACTAAGTCAGACTCTCCCGGGCTATGATCCTCAGCACCCTAGTGGTCCTCCTTGCCTGACTCTCACCTGGTTCCTCCCTCATGTCCTAGGGCAACTGGGAGGTGTTCCTGCCACCCGCTTTCCCCTGGTCCTCACCACACCTCCCCTGAGTGCCCCACACAGCCTTCCTGGGTGGGTCCTCGCAGGCTTCATCCACATTTCCTGTCAGCCCCATGGCCAGACTAATCTGGTTCCCCATCTCTTACCCCCCCCCCCCCGCACCTGAGGGGGTGTCTCTTGCTCAATTCTCCCACCCCAGGGAGGCCTCTGGCTAGCACCTGCCACCTTTGGCTGGCTGCCCCCACTCTCGAGAAGCTTCTACCGCCCTGGGGCAGGAACATGGGATGAGAAACAGTCTGTGCCCATGGCCTGGAGCGGGAGTCTCTGGGAGTGCAGGGAAGACTCAATGGGTGTAGCCACCCTCGCTGGCCTGTGTCTCCCACTCACTCCACCATCTGGGAGCCTGCTGGGCGGGCATAGTGGCCCCCGAGGGTCTCGCTTGAACACCCACAAACTGGCATATCTTGAAAGCCTGGCCCAGTTCTGCCAGGATCCATAGCTGCCTCCTTGCCATTGTAGATGTATGAGGTGGGGGTGCTGATGGCGCAGATAGGAAAGTTGGGTGGTAGGGCGAAGACACCCACCTCTGACCTCCACGTGCTGCCCTCCAGGAAGGGGCTGAGAAAGTGGGGACAGTGCTGGGGGGCACAGGGGGCTCTGACCGGCTTCTTCCCCCCCCCCCCCCACAGGACAGAGACAATTCTGGTGCCACAGTTCTGCATCTGGCAGCCCGCTTCGGCCACCCGGAGGTCGTGGACTGGCTCCTGAGATACGGCAGTGCAGATTCCACCTTGGCCACAGAGACGGGGGCCCTGCCCGTCCACTACGCGGCTGCCAAAGGGGACTTTCCCTCCCTGCGGCTGCTCCTCCGACACCACCCCGAGTAAGCACCCTCTTCTGAGCACCCTGGGGGCCACCAGGCCAGAGACACCTGCAGGTGCACCTGCAAAAATCTCCACACGCAGCAATCCTATAGGCAGGTGCCTGAATCTGGGGTACAGGGGTCACAGGTTTAAGCTTGGGGAACACCCTCTGCAAGGCCAGACTGACTTGAGGTTGGTGTGGTTCGGGGGGAGGAGAGATGAGACAGAGCCAGGTCAGTCCTCAAGCCCAGTCGGATGTGGGAACCCCTGTCCTCCACCTGGGCCTTTTAGTTTGGCATTTCCTGTGGCCCCCAGCCAGGCCCATTACTAGGAAGGCAGCCCCCAAATCTCCTGGGACCCTCACCTGAGTTGTCCATGTTGGGAATGGGTTGGCAGTGGACACAGCCCAGTTCGAGGGTCCTTTGGTGGGCAGGGACCCAGCTGCCAGGCTCTGTGCACCTTGCCACAAAGGGGACTTGGCTCTTTCTCATCCAAATAGGGGCTGAGGGGTTGTGGTGGGCCCCTGGGTTTGCTTCCCTGGCATTCTGGTGGCATCCCTGGCGGCATCCCTGGCATCGGGATGGCATGAGTGGGTGTTCCATAAACCCTCCATGCAGCATCCCAGGGCTGGCCTTGAGCTCACCCCAGAGGACAGAGAGGACCCAGTAAGCTGTGAGTTGTGGCCAGGCTCTGGGCCCTCCTGTACCCCACACACATCATGCTCCAGGAGACTGGGAGGGAAGTGAGGGTGTCCCAGCTGGACCCCAGACTGTGACTGCTGTGATGTATCTGTCCTTTGCAGTGGGACCCTTGGGGGAGTGCGGGGCCCATGACATCAGGGAGCAGAGGTGGACCAGGAATGAGTGTTGGTCTTGGGGGGGGGGGGCACCAGAACCCTCAGGTTAGGGACCCTGGCTGGGACAGAGGCCTGGTCTCCAGGCTGCAAGGCCCGACTAGAGGCCCAGCTTGAGGCTGATGCCAGGCCCTGAATTATTCATTATTCATGACGGCTCAGCAACCCCCAGGCAGGGCGGAAGGACTCTGGGACCTCGGGGAAATCCGATCCCGCCCGGGAGGGGTGGGCGTGGCCCCTCTGGGCGGGAGCTGCACCCTGGGAAGGGGAGAGGGTTCTTGGGGAGATGGGACCCCAAAGCGCTGGGGGTGTGAGAAGGACGGGAGGAGGTCCCCAAGAGGCAGCACAGCGGGATGGGCGTTTGCCTTGCACGGGACCGGAACGACCCAGGTTCCATCCATCCTGAGCATCCCATAGGGTCCCAAGAGCACTGCCAGGAGTGATTCCTGAGCAGAGAGGCTGGAGTAACTCCTGAGCACTCACTGCTGAGTGTGAACCCCCCAAATATGGACAGAAGATGGCAGGAACAGTCTGCACCCCCTTTCCTGCCATCTGTTTTGAGGTGGTGATTCTGTACCCCTGCGGGAAATGTTTCAGCAGGAAGGAGTGGCTGACAGCAGTTGGGCTGGATTTTTGGGAAAGTTGTTTGTGTGATTTTTTGTTTGGTTGCTTGCTTTTTTGGTTTTTGGACTACAAGTGGCGGTGTTCAGGGGTTCCTCCTGAATCTTCGCTCAGAAATCACTCCTGGCAAGTTTAGGGGATCATATAGGGATGCAGGAGGTCAAAGTCAGGTGGGCCGAGTGCAAGGCAAATGCCCTACCAGATGTGCTGTCACTCTGGCCCCATTGTTTGTGTTTCGGTTCACACCCAGTGATGTTCAGAGGTTACTCTTGGCCCTAAACTCCGGAATCACTCCTGGCAAGACAGAGCTCAGGAGACCCAATGGACTGGTGGAGATCAAACCCATGTGGGCTGCATGCAAGGGAAACACCTTTCCCCCAGTGCTATGGCTCTGGCCCCATGGATTTGTTTTTATGTCCTGTCCCTGCTTTCTTGGTTGCTGTTGTTGTTTGGGGTTTGGGCACCCTACCTAGTGGTGCCAGAGGGAGAGGCTATTTCTCGAGGTTTGCACCCAGTGGTCTTGGGGGGGAATATGCTTTGCAGGGGAGGGAGCCAGAGTGGGTCAGCTGCATGCAAGACAGCTTCCTCATCCCTGGTTTATGTTTTGCTTTGTTTTTATTTTGGGGACCACTCCTAGCAGTGCTCAGGGGTTACTCCTGACTCTGCACTCAGGAATCACTCCTGGTGGACTCAGGGAACCATATAGGATGCTGGGAATTGAACCGAGGTCAGCCACGTGCGAGGCAAACGCCCTCCCTGCTGTCCTATCTCTCTGGCCCTCCCCATTTCTGACTCTGGCTCCCCCTTCCTTGATTTTGGGGCCTGAAGACAGCTGTTTCTTTTGCTCACCTCTCAGTGATGGGGTTCACCAGAGAAGTGTGGATTCATTGTGAGTACCCCAGGGGACCCCTTTGGTTCATGTGTGGTTGGAGACCCAACCCTCCACCTCACACATGCAAGCAGTCACTTCGCCATTCAGTCTGACCAGAAACACAGCTGTACCACAGAGACAGATGTTGAGGGGTGTCCATTGGGGCTCAGGCTGGAGAAATAGGCGAGTGGGCAGCACAGCTGATCTGAGATCCAGCCCAGCACCACATACAGTTCCGTGATCCCTGATCCCTGCCAGGAATGATCCCTGAGCTCAGAGCCAGAAGTGGTTCTTGAGCACAAGAGTCAGGAGGAAGCCCTGAGCACCACCGGGTGTGGTTGAGAACAAACCCCCAATATATTGGGGTCAGAGAGATAGCATGGTGGTAAGGCATTTGCCTTTCATGCAGAAGGTCGGTGGTTCAAATCCCAGCATCCCATAGGGTCCCCTGAGCCTGCCAGGAGCAATTTCTGAGCATAGAGCTAGGAGTAATCCCTGAGTGCTGGCCAGGTGTGACCCCCAAAAAATACCCAATATAAAAAGCCATGATGGGGGGCAGGCAGAGCAACAGCACAGTAGGGAGGGCATTTGCCTTGCACACAGCTGACTAGGGTTCGATCCCCTGCATCCCATAGGGTTACCCGAGCACCACCAGGAATTGACCTCTCAGTACAGAACTAGGAGAAACCGCTGAACACCTCTGGGTGTGGCCTCCCCTCCAAAAAGGACCATTATGGGCTGTGGGAAGGTCCCGCTCTATGAGTCCGGTTCTGGGGGCAGCTGCTGGCCTGTACCTGCCGCTCTCAGCCATGCCAGCTGGCTTGGGCCACCTGGAGGAGGCATCCTGGCCGAGTGTCCACATTGCTCTGTGCGATCACCGTGTCCCAGCCTAATGGTTACACTATGTCTTCCCAGGAGAAGAAATCAAGATTTATGTGACTAACAGCTACAGGGATAGCATAGTGGGTGGGGCATTTGCTTTGCGTGAGGCCATCTCGGGTTCCAGCCTGGACACCTCATAGGGTCCCCTCGCCCCACCAGGGTAGTGATCCCTGAGTGCAAAGCCAGGAGAAAACACTAAGCACCACCTGGTGTGGTCCCAAACAGGAAACAAATGTTTGGGGCCAAGTGATAGCCCAGTGAGGAGAACGTTTGCCTTGCACATGGCCAACCTAGGTTCTATCCCCAACATCCCATAGGATCTCCTGAGCATCACCAGGAGTAATTCCTGAGCACAGAACCAGGAATAACCCCTGAATACTGCCAGGTGTGTCCCTCAAACAAACAAGAAAGGAAAATTAAATGTATGTAGTAACAGGTCAGGGGCTCAGGGCATGGGTCTATGGAGGCTGCTGGTACAAGGACCCACTTGGTATCCTTACCATGACAGGGAGGACTTGGGGGAGGCAGCCAGAGACTCACTACAAGCCCAGCCTCATCCTATGAGTTCTAGAAGTCTGGCTGGACTGAGACAACTGAGATCTGTCATTCCCACCAGCCTTTGACCCGGAAGTAGATTTACATGTGGAAAGAAGGACCCATGTCAGGGTTCCCTAACATTCGTGGTCAGACAGAACAATTTTTTGGGGAACTGAGTGATAGATCAGCAGGATGGGCATTTGCCTTGCACACGGCCAACCTAGGTTTGATCTCCAGCATCCATACAATTCCCTGAGTCTGCCAGAAGTGAGCCCTGAAACCAAAAATAAAAAAAAAAATCTTTTGGGAACCCTCTTACACCTTCCCAAAAGAAGCTGTAATGCCAACTGGCCTGTGTGGCACTGAGACTCATGAAGAGACTGGGCAGGACCTGATTAGATGCACTCTCAGGCTCTCTGTATGGCAGAAACTCAGTGGACACCCCTGTCCCCAAAGACCCCGGCGGCCACCAGCAAGGTAGGAAGAGTTAGGATTCCTACACAGCTGCCAGGTGCTGAGGGTCCCCAGATTCTTGGGGTTGGGCAGTACTGCCCACTGGGGGGTGGGGCAAGACCAAGCAGAGTCTCAGGAACCCCTCAGCCCTCTCCCCAGGGCCCAGCCACTGCCCCAGCCCTGCAGGGCTCCAGACGACCCTTGCCCCAGCCCCAGGAAGAGCCCAGCATGCCACAGCTGACAGAGAAGGGACAGACAGATGGACAGAAGTCAGGGAGGTGTGCACACAGACTACAGCTGGTTTTGCCTTTCCACCTTGACCTCTGGCCTCTGTGACTCAGTTTCCCAGCTCAGAGCAGGCGGTGTCACCATCACTAGGAAGTCATTCCCTGATGTATCTGCCATGGTGCCCGTTACAGGGGCCTTATGGGGGGGGCGGGGCCCATTAGAGGTGGAAGTTTCTGTTGAATCCCAACCCAACAGACTAGGAGTCCAGAGGGCAAGAGAGCTGAGGTAGAAGATGGGGTATGGACTGGAGAGATAGCATGGAGGTAAGGCATTTGCCTTGTATGCAGAAGGTCGGTGGTTTGAATCCCGGCATCCCATATGGTTCCCCGAACCTTCCAGGAGCAATTTCTTTTTTTTTTTTTTTTGGTTTTTGGGCCACACCCGGTGACGCTCAGGGGTTACTCCTGGCTATGCTCTCAGAAGTCGCTCCTGGCTTGGGGGACCATATGGGACGCCGGGGGATCGAACCGCGGTCTGTCCTAGGCTAGCGCAGGCAAGGCAGGCACCTTACCTCCAGCGCCACCACCCGGCCCCCCAGGAGCAATTTCTGAGCATAGAGCCAGGAGTAGCCCCTGAGCACTGCCGGGTGTGACCCAAAAATCAAAAAACAGACAAAAAAAAGAAGATGGGGTACCCGGAAGGCACCCCTTTCCCACCAAAGCATACCACAGAGAATCTGCCCTTTTCTCTCAGGTTCGAACTAACAGGCCTGCCATGGGGGGAACCCATGGAAATGCTCCCCCCCCCTTGCAGGCCTTGTGCAAAGCTGAATCTGCACCCAGCGGCTGTTCTGTGCCAGCTTTGGGCGTCCGGGGCACCCTGGGGTCATGGCTGCTTGCCAAAGGGGGCTTCTAGGAGGCTGGAACTCACAGCAGATCTGGCCTCCCCCTTACATTTTATCACAACTGGACAGAGCCTAGCGGGCCCCTGGGCGGGGGGGCCCTCCAACTTTCGCTCTTCAGGACCCCCACACTCAGTGTACCTTGGTTACGGGGTGAATAATTCAGGCTGCCGAGTGTCGCCCATGAAATATTCACAAGGCTGTTACCGACGGGGGAGCCAGTGGAAGCATGTGGGGGCGAGGCTGGCACTGGTGCGTGGAGGTCCGTGGCAGCCAGCCAGCACGGCGAGCAGCAGAGTGGGGGTGTCTGTGCCCCGAGCTATGCCCGCTGGCCCAGAGGACTGAGAATCCAGGGGCAGCGAGGGCGAATCCCTGGGGTTCCCATGGTGTGGTGGGTTGGGAAGAGGCTGCTGGCAGCTGGGGGCCCAGGAACCTGTGAGGGCCTGCTGGGAAGGTGGGGGTTATGGGAGGGAGGGGCCAAGTCAGGGGGGGCAGGCCCCTGAGGAGTGGACATTCAGGGTCCATGGACAGACCAGCTGGCGACTGGTTGAGGAGGGAGGGGCAGGGGCATAGGGTTGGCGCCGGAGCTAGAGGGTGGGGAGACAGACGGGTGGGTGGGAGGTGGCCATGCGGGGTAACAGCCCTTCCTGCCACCACACCCCAGTGGGTAGGACAAGGTCCAGGGGAGGTCACTGGAGGGTCCCAGGCAGCTCCTGTGTTGTGCCGCCATCTGGTGTCCAGTTTTGATCATTGCGCGTATGTGAAGTCCCAGAGACCTCACCTGTCTGGGCCAGCAGCCGCTAGAGACCCCCTCCTTGTGAGGTGTGGGGTGCTGACAGCTGACAGTTAGGCCCCTCAGGAGTGGAGTGAGACATTGGCGGCCCTTTCCCATTTTCTCTTCACCCCTGTGTGCCCACAGGGCATCACAGACAGAAGTGCCCAGATGCAACCTTGTGGCCAGCCTCTGGCCCACGCCATGGGATGCGATCGTACCTAGTACAGGGTCTTCTTTTTTTTTTTTTTTTTTTTGGTTTTTGGTTTTGGGCCACACCCAGTAATGCTCAGGGGTTACTCCTGGCCATGTGCTTAGAAGTTGCTCCTGGCTTGGGGGACCATATGGGACACCGGGGGATCGAACCTCGGTCCGTCCAAGGTTAGCGCAGGCAAGGCAGGCACCTTACCTCTAGCGCCACCGCCCGGCCCTAGTACAGGGTCTTCAATGACAACTGTCTGGGGGTGTGGCCACGGTGCATGAACTAAATCACTGCAAAAGTGCACCTGCTGGGGCCAGAGCGATAGCACCGCGGGGAGGGTGTTTATAGCCTTGCACGCGGCAGACCCAGGTTCGATCCACAGCAGCCCATGAGGTTCCTCGAGCCTGCCAGAAATGACTTCTGCGCTCAGAGTCAGAAGTAACCCCTAAAAGCACTGCCAGGTGTGGCCCAAAAGTCTAAAAGAAGAAAGAGATCCACCTGTTCTACTTCTTTATTATTTGGGGGTCACACCCCGTGCGGCTTACTCTGGGCTCTGTCAGCTGCAAACCAGGCGATCCCTCTTACTGTGCTATAATTTGGGCCCAGCTGTGTCTATGTAAACACCGTCTCCTCCATCTGGGTCGGTTCCAGGCCATCTCCAGGCCCGTCTTTGTGGGTACTGGCCTAAATGCGGGCAGTCTTCTGACAGGGCCTGCTCGGAGGCGCAGGAAGAGGTGGCTGGGGTCCGAGCGAGCGAGCTAGGCAGAGCCAGGCCCTGTGAGCTGAGGATGCCCGAGCTTGCCAGGGCTTGCCAGGGGCCCGGCGCGAGGGTCAGGGGCCAACGCTGGCCCTCTCCCACTCCCACCCGCACACCTGCCCGGGAGATGGCGAGGGGACTTTGGGGGCCGGGCCTGAGACCCCGCGTGCGCGCTGCTTCTCCGCAGCGGGGTGAACGCGCAAACCAAGAACGGTGCCACGCCCCTGTACCTGGCGTGCCAGGAGGGCCACCTGGAGGCGACGCAGCACCTGGTGCAGGAGTGGCACGCGGACCCGCACGCGTGCGCCCACGACGGCATGAGCCCGCTGCACGCGGCGGCGCAGATGGGCCACAGCGCGGTCATCGCCTGGCTGGTGAGCTCGGGGGACGGGCTGGGGCGAGGCGGGCCGGGAGTGGGCAGGTGCCCGCTGCCCACTCCGCCTCCCTCCGTGATCCGGTCGCGATCACTGCTGGCATCGTTGCTGTCAACCTCACGCATATCATCTCCTCATCGTCTCCCACGATCTCCGCCTCCCGCGCGTCCAGGCGAGCTGCACCGACGTGAGCCTGTCGGAGTGCGATCAGGACGGCGCCACGGCCATGCACTTCGCGGCGAGCCGCGGCCACGCTAAGGTGCTCAGCTGGCTGCTGCTGCACGGCGGCGAGATCGCGGCCGACCACTGGGGCGGGACCCCGCTGCACGACGCGGCCGAGAACGGGGAGCTGGAGGTCGGTCAGGCGGGCCCGGCACGGAGCGGGTGCAGATTTCGGGGGGCGTGTCCCGATGCCTGTGGGCGGGGCTTGCCTGGTGGGCGTGAGCGAGGATTGGTGCAGACTCGGGTGGGCGTGGCCAGGAGCTGTCAGTGCACCTGCCAAGGGGTGGGCGTGTCCCGAGGGTGCTGGGCGGGGCGTGCGTAGATGGACGTGACCGGTGATTGGTGCATGCTCGGGTGGGCGTGGCCAGAAGCAGGTGGGTGTGTTCTATGTGGGCGGGGCCCTATGCTGGTGGGCGGGGCCGGCGTTCTAGTGGCGGAGCGGACTCGGATGGGGCGGGGCCTGAGTCGTGGGCGGTGCTAGGGGTGGTGGGCGTGGTCTTATGCTCGGGGGCGGAGCCTGCGGGACAGGCTGCTCCCGGGCGCCCCCTGCCGGCCCCGCTCCGCACTGCAGCTCCATTCCCGCTGCGTGTCCCGCATCCTCACCCGCACCCCGCACCGCACCCCGCAGTGCTGCCAGATCCTGGTGGTCAACGGCGCGGAGCTGGACGTCCGCGATCGCGACGGGTACACGGCCGCTGACCTCTCGGACTACAACGGCCACAGCCACTGCACCCGCTACCTGCGCACGGTGGAGAACCTGGTACGACCCTGGCCCACCCTGCCCACCACCCCAGGGGAGCCTCTGACAGTCACCGGGAAAGTGGGGGCTACCTGCCTACCTGGAGCAAGGCCCAGGGAAGGAGAATAGGAGGCGGGGGTCTTGGCTGGGGAGCCCAGGCTACTCCGAGGCGGTGCCCAGCACCTCAGTCTTTCATTCTTTTTGTTTTGTTTTGTTTTGTTTTGTTTTGTTTTGTTTGTTTGGGGCCACATCTGGCTATGCTCAGGGATTATTCTTGACTCTGCACTCAGGAATCACCCTGACAGGCTCAGGGTTCCCTATGGGGTGCTGGGGATCGAACCTCAGTTGACTGCGTGCAAGGTCATAAGCCCTGGCCCACACACAGCCTACTAGGGGGGGGATCACGCTGTCCCCCCACTTAGTGAGATGGAAACTCAGCTCAGCCATTCCCCCGAGGTCGTGGGTCTCGTATGCACGCACACCCATGAGGGAAGCAAGATGGAAGGCAGCTGCCTGGGTAACCCGTTATCCAGGGGTCAAGCAGGGCGCCAGGAGACCAGCTGTGCCTTTCCAGCCAGCTCCCATGGGTGCCCTTAGCTGATGTGAAGCAAGTGCCACCCCACACCCATCCCCCCATGCACACACACATGTTCACACACACACACACACACACACACACACACACACACACACACACACACACACACGCCCCGCTGGGGCAGCCCTGACTGAAGCCAGCTCCAGGAGGCTGGCCCAGAAAAGCCAAACACTCCCATAGAGCCCCTGATTACGGGGCCAATGAACGGGGCCGCCGCAGCCGTTACCTGGTGCCCGCCTGCCTTCTTCTCCCTGGGGGCCTGTGACACTTCTCAAGGCGAGGGGGCGCGGGCACGCAGGCTGGGCTGGAGGCAGCAAGCGGCGGGCTGGCCAGCATGGGCAACGTAAGCAGGGGGCCCCACACCTGAGCCCACGTAGAAGGGACCGGCCCATAGCAAGGGCATGGAGGTGGGTGGAGGGGACTGGCTTTCAGTGGCCTGGACCCCAGCTGTCAACCAGTAAGGCGGGACTGTGGCGTCTCCCCTAAAGCTTCACTGGGAGATGGGCCGGGCTGGTGTTGGGGTTTACCATGGATCAAGCCCACGCAAAGAGGTAGATTCCTGCCAGGAAATCGGGGAGACCAGACTCTGATGGGGTGTCTGCTCACCTGCTATCCATCAGCACCAGCCCTGGAGCTTCCTCTGTTCACACCCCCATCCCCCAGAGAGGAGCTAGCTAGGCCATCATCTTCCCCCTTGGGTCTCTTCTGCCTTTCTCTGAGCCTGCGCGGTCATGGAGGCCCAGACGTGGCAGTTTACTGTACTGGCTGCTGAGTTTGGGTCGGAGCCCAGAAGATTCTGAGGGGCTCCAGAACGGTGGGCCGGGGAGGCCAGATGGAGCAGTGGCTCTACTGAGGCTGTCCAGCTAGGTAGGGCCCGCCTGGGTCAGAGACCCGTTAGATCTGCAAGCCGGGCCAGTGGGTCATGCCCCCATCCCCCTTGTCCCCATTTCCTTCTGGCCCAGAGCGTGGAGCACCGTGTGCTGTCGCGGGACCCGTCAACGGAGCTGGACGCAAAGCAACCGGACTCGGGCATGTCGTCCCCCAACACCACCGCGTCGGTGCAGCCACTGAACTTGGATTTCAGCTCTCCTACCAGCACCCTGTCCAACTATGACTCCTGCTCGTCCAACCACTCCAGCATCAAGGGCCGGCGTCTCACTCAAGGTGAGTGAATTCTGTCCACAGGTTCAATCCCTGGCACCCCATATGGTCCCTTCCCCAAGCCTGCCAGGATCGAATTCTGAGCGCAGAGCCAGGAGTAATCCCTGAGGGCCGACGGTGTGTCCCAAACCCGCCTCCCCAAAATCTGTCCACAAGTGACCCTGCAACTCCCCGGTCACCAGAAGGGGGTGCTGTCCCAGCGAGGAACAGAGCAGGGGCTGGAGGGGAAAGGGCGCACAGGCCTGTACTCATGAGACATCCTCACCAACACTTCCCTGCCAACACAGGCCCCTGTGCACGGTTCACTCTCCTCCTTCACACCAGCCTCAATTGGATCCCCCAAAATGGACACTCTCACCCCGGGGTTAACCTTCACCCAGCCTACACACAAACCTCGGGCACATGCTGGCCACGCCCTGACACTGTACCCATCCTTGGTCCTGCCCGCTTCGTGCCACTAGGTGGAGGCCTGCCGAGCTGGCAGAGTACTCTGCAAAGATGGGGGTGCAGCCAGACCGCCACAGACAGAGCTGGCCTAGGGACATGCCCGGCAGCTCCACAGCCTGGGCCGCCTGAGCGTCTGGTCCTTCTTCTCCACCGTGCATGGCTGGGAGAGAGCCCCCCATGGTGCAACTGCACCCCTGAGACTGCGAGGCCCCTTCACGAACTACTGCTAGGTGGGAACAGTCCGGGACTTGGTGTTAAGCGCCCCCCACTGCCTCACCTCCTCGCCTATCTCTCTCCACGCACAGGGCTGCCCAGTACCAGAGCTGCAGCCATTCAGAACTACATGGACATGCTGGAGCCGGAGCTGGGCCTGTCCAGGGGCACAGAGAAGACTACGTCGCCACCGCCACCACCCAGCTTCCCGCCGCCGCTGCCGCCATCTGGCACCCAGGTGCCCCCACCCCCGCCGGGCTACCCAGCCCCCAAGCCTCCAGGAGGGCGCTCGGCCTCGGACATCTACGTGCAAACCAAGAACAAGCTCCGCCATGTGGAGCCTGAGACTGGCAAGGAAGAGGTAGCACCCCTCAGCTGGGCTGATGGGGAGCAGCCAGGCCTCAGAGCCTGTTTAAGAGTCTAGGGGGGCACCTCAGAGGACAAGGGGGGCAGAGTGGTGTGTGTGGCAGGCTGCGGGCAGCAGAGGGTTGCAGGGACATTCTCCCGGTCTGTCCTGATGGGTATCGAGGGACTGGCGGCTTCCCGCTTGGTGGCAGGTGGAATGGGGCTGGCAGTGCCTTGGGAGCTCCTGCAGGTGGCAGGTGGGGCCATGGCAGTGCCTGGAAGCCCTCATGTGCCAACCCTTTGGCCCTTTCTCAGTGGGCACTGGGGGAAGCAGAGAATGGAGTCGTAGGTCGGCGCAGCAGGGCGCTGGGACCAGGATGTGACAGTCCTGGTGGGACCTTCATTGGGGCCCAGAGCTTTGGAAAGGGACCTGGGGTTCAGGCTGGCCTGGGAGCTGGTGAGGTGCAGCCTGAGCCGGCAGGCGGGAAGTACTAGCTTTGCTGTGCCTAGAGTGACTGTTTCCTCAGGTGACCCGGCCACTGGGTCCCTGGAGAGGTCTTCTCTCCTGGAGGCTGAGCACTGTGGGATTCCTATGCCCCTGGCTAAGTGCACCCCTTCCCTGTCCGAATACCCAGATCCACACAGCTGTTCCCCCTGCCCCACTCCTGCTCTGTGTGTGTGTGTGTGTGTGTGTGTGTGTGTGTGTGTGTGTGTGTGTGCGTTCGTATAATGCCATAGGCGCCTTGTACCCCACAAAGGGCTCTTTGTGCTTCCGTGGTGCCCCCACCCTGCCCGGGTGCAGGGTCCTGGCATACGTGTCTGGGGGCTGCCGGGCGCGCTGGTTCAGAAAGTAACCCCACTGCGATATCCCATTTCCTGCAACGTGAGCCCAGCGGGAGGCGGGGGCGCAGGGGAGGTCAGGGCCAGCACGGGGCCAGCAGCTGGGGGGGTTGATGGCTGGAGACCGGCCCCCGCAGCTGGGACAGCCTTTGGCCTCTCCACCTCAGCATCTTCTCCCAGCGCCCGCCCCGTGGTGGTATGCGGGGGTGCTGGGGCGAGGCGGGTCGCTGCTGCTGTCACCTGAACCCGCCTCCAGCCCCAGAAACCCGAGGCTGGGGTTTGGTGTCGCGTGTCTCTGACTTGGAAGACAGACAGGTCCCCGAGGCAGAAGGGAAGGGTGGGGTGTGACCCTGAGCCCACCCCCCCAGTCTAACACACACACACACACACACACACACACACACACACACACACACACACATCATGTCACCCCAAGTCTACATTCTGCCTCCAAAGCAATGATGCGCTGAGTGGGGCCGGATGCCAGGGAGTGGAGACTGTAGGGTAGGGGTGCGGTGGCTGGCGGGCATGGGCATAAGGTGTGGCACTGCCCCCCTTTCTCTCTGCCCCTAACAACGACGATGACAACAACGCCCGCAGCCCGGGGGGCTCAGGCCAGGATTGGCGGGTTCCTGGGTGATGTCAGGCGACCGGGCTGCGGGCGGGTGCTGTAACCTGAGCGCAGGGATCGAGTGGCAGGTGTTCTTGGGCCTCCATGCCCAGGTGCACAGCGGGCACAGCAGGTAGGAGCGGACCCGGCCTGCAGGGAAGGTCCCAGGCCAGGCTGGCAGGAGCCTCGAGGGACCCGGGCTCCGAGTGGGCTCCCAGGAGGGCTGCCCCTCGCTGCCTCCCCACTAGTGAAACCCCCCTGAGAGGGTTCGCGGAGCGCAGGGAGGGACCCACCGTCGACTGGGCATGAGGACCGGGCAGGCGGGTGGAAAGAAGTGGGCTGCATGCGGCCGGGCCTTGGCACTGGTGAAACCAAGAGCTGTTCCAGTTTGGGTGTCCACACCAGGCCACCCCGCCCCTGGGTCCGCCCCTTCGAGCCTCAGTGGGCACCCTCCCTTGTGCCAAGTGTCCCTTGGCACGTGCCCAGCACCCCTCCCTCCCCGTCGGACCTGAGAGCCGGTCCTTGCAGCTGAGTCCCCCACCTACCCACCCATCACCCCAGCACTCTATCCCCGGGGTCCGAGAAGAAGCAGAGGGTCGGGGATGCGTCTGGGGCAGAGGAGAGGGAGCAGGGCACACTGGGACGCACGGAGAAGCCACTCCACCCCTTTGTGTGCCCGCTGCAGAGCCTCTGCGACGGGCACGGCCACGACAGGCTGTGGAGGCAGGACTCGGGCCGCAAGCCCCACACCTCCAGCCAGCGGCAGCCCAGCACGGGTGACTACTACCGGCAGCTGAGCCGCTGCCCCGGGGAGCCGCCGGCCGCGCGCCTGGGCATGGCGCACAGCGGAGAGGTGGGTGCCCGCGTGCCCCTGCCACCACCTGCACCCGAGGTGCCCCCACCGGGCCGCCCCTCACTCCCCAGACCCTCCTTTCTGTCGCAGGCGGCGCTGCTCCCCCGTAACCATGTGCACAACGGCTGCGCCTCGGACCCCAAGGCGCCCCGGGAGCTGCCACCGCCGCCGCCGCCACCACCCCTGCCAGATGCCCTGAGCTCTCCGCCGCCGCCCGCCCCACCTCTGCCCGCCGAGGGCCCAGGCTGCGGGCAGCGACGCTCCTCCTCATCCACCGGCAGTGAGTGGGCTCGGATTCCAGAGGGTGGGTGCCCGAGGGCCAAGCTGCAGCGGCCTGCACTCCTTGTACCCCTGCACCCCTGCACCCGGCAGGACTCAGCTAGCTGCTGACCAGTGCTGACTAGGGCTGGCCATGCTGTGTGACCATGCACGGGTGCCAGCCTTCTCTGGACCTGTCTTCCATCCAGCAGGCGGGGCCTCGGCTAACCGAACCCCGGTGCTGGTGTTTCTGGGGAGCTGGTGCAAGATGGAGCCTGAGCCCAGGATCCACTCCCAGGAGGACCCCACTTTCTGCCTCCCGCCCTAGCTCCTCTTTCTCTTTTTGAAATTTTATTGAATTATTTGATTGGGGGGGGGCACAGCCACTGTGCTGAGGGATCACTCCTGGTGAGGCTTGAGGCGGGGGCCCTCTGGAGTGCTGGAGATGGAAGCTGGGTCAGCCGTGTGCAAGGCAAGTGCCCTCCCCTCCCCACTGTGCTATCTCTCCTGCCCCTCATCGCTTTCTCTTGCCCCTCCAAGCCAGCTGCGCCCCTGGGTCCTCAACCTGCCCCCCACCCAATGTTCCCCAGTCTGATTAGGGTGCCCAGGCCTGAAGCCAGGCAGGACAAGCAGGGGTTCTGGCACTGAAAGCTCCTTATCCTGAGAGCGGGGTGGGTCCCCTTCTCACAGCCCGGCGGCCAGTGCAGGAAACTTCTCAGTGGCCCAAGTCTGGAAGCACTGTGGTCCAGCCTGCTTGGGGAGTCCTACAGTGGAACAACCCAGAGCCCTGAATTACCCTCTTACCTACTGCAACTCCAAGAAGGCCCCCAGCTCTCTGCAACTGCAGCATGACTGACCTGAGCTAGAAACCAAAAATTAATGGAACTCGGGGCTGCCCTGGACACCCCTTCTCAGCACGGCACAGGCTGGGTTGGCTACGCCACAGCCAGTATTTAAGACTTGTCCTTCAGGGCCGGAGAGTGCAGTGGGGAGGGCGGTGGCCATTCATATGTCCCATCTAGTTTTTTTTTTTTATTCCTTTTCTTTTTTTTTTTTGTTTTTTTTTGGGGGGGGCCACACCCGCTTGATGCTCAGGGGTTACTCCTGGCTAAGGGCTCAGAAATTGCCCCTGGATTGGGAGGACCATATGGGATGCCGGGTGGATCGAACCTCGATCCTTCCTTGGCTAGCGCTTGCAAAGCAGGTACCTTACCTCTAGCGCCACCTCACCGCCCCCCCCATCTAGTTTTATCCTCGGCTTCTGATATGCCTTTCACCCCATCCCCATCCCCTAAGCCTTAATTCCTGAGTGCAGAGCTAGGAGTAACTCCTGAGCATTGCCAGGTATAGCTCCCAAGCAAACAAACATACAAACAACAAAGACTGGGCAGAGCTATAGCTAAGCAGGTAAGGTGCTTGTCTTGCATGCATCAACCCAAATTCAATCCCAGGCATCCCAAAGGGTCCTCTCGAACATTGCCAGGAGTAACCCCTGAGCACCGCTGGGTGTAGCCCCTAAACAACAACAACAACAACAACAAAATAAAAACACTTTCTGGGGTCAAATAGGCAGTACAGATTTTGAGGCGCTGGCCTTGCACAAGGCTGACATAGCATTCCATCCCCAGCCCTGTGCCCTCCAGGAGTGATCCATGAGCACAGAGCCATAGAGCTATGAACACTGCAGGGTGTGACCCCCAATGACTCTCTTGTTCAGGCTGCCAGCATGAGTCCTGGTCTGCCTGGATGTGGGAGGCAGTGGTCAGGCCGGCAACTGGGCAGAACTGAAAAAACCAGCAGCCCAGGGGCAGGTTGGAGGTGCCTGCAGCCCTTCCTTCCACCTCCCTCCTCCACCTCTCCCTGCACCCCATAGCTCTGTGCTCCCACTGTCCCCCACCCATCCAGCCTGCTCCTAACTTTGCTGTCCCTTCTCTCCTCTCGGTTCTTAGAAGTGAGAGTCCTGAGGCACAGGAAGAGTAAGTACCTGCGTGCTTGGCTCCTGACTGAGGCGTGGGGCGGGCGCAGGAGAAGCAGGCTGTAAGGGGGAGGGGGCAGGACTTAAGGCAGGGGCTGGCAGGTGGGGGGCCTTCACGCTGGCAGGGCCAGGGCCTCCCCTTCCACACAGCTCCCCAGGATCCCAGCACAGAGCCAGAAGTAACCCCTGAGCATGGCCAGGAATGATTTCTGAGTGGAGAATCAAAAACAAACAAACAATAAACCCTGAGCACTGTCAGTTGTGACCCCCAACTCCTTACCCTCCCTCCAAAAACATTATGCTGGGCCACTTGAAACCCCTCTCTTCCTTGTGCCCTTTTCCACAACTGTGCTCAGGGACACCCTCCCCCAGTTCATACTGCCCTCTCCCCTCCCCAAGCCTTTCCTGGGGTTCTACACACAGCCCTTCCCAAACCCCAACCCACGGGGCCGGTCTGGTTGGAAAATGCAAATTCTCCTGCAACAATTTGCCTGCTTTCCGCCCAGCCCCTCTGCCGGACATCCCCAAAGCCCTAGAAAAGGCCCCGCCTTCTGGGGGCCCTCCAGAGCCGAGCTGAGCTTTGCTGGGGTGCTCCGCGGGCGTGCAAGCGGTGTGCGGGCTCGGGTGTCTGTCTGGGAGGACCCGGGAGGGGAGATGGGGCTGATGTCCAGGGTCCTGGGTCCGAGTCCCCAGGGCCACGGAGGTTGCGGGTGACTCGGTCCAAGGGTCACCGGGCTTTGCTGATGCAGAGAGGGCCTGCGGCTGACTCCACCCACACTGGGCAGAGCCCAGCGACCCAGGACAAAGGTCGGGCTCAGCCTCAGGTAGTATATTCCGAGCTGGCCGGTCAGCCAGTGTTCTGGCCAGGACCTTTGCGTGAACGTGCCCAGGGTCGCCCCAAGAGTCACCATGAACTCCCCGGGGCCCCCAGGCGGGGGCCTCTCTCCTCCCAGTGAGTAGAGATGGTGGGGCCTTGTGGGCTCTGGTGGCAGGATGGGGCACATCCCCACCTTCGCCAAGAGCCTCCTGTGGGGTGTGCAGGACCTGGACCAAACGCAGCTGTGCAGATTCCCCAAAAGTCCCCCCTGTGGTCCAACATACAACCGGAATTGGGAGCCGTCCAGGCAGGGAGGGCGCAGCGGGGTGAGGGGACCCGACGGGTGCACCCCTGGCCAGCCCAGCACCTGTCTCCTGCCTCCTCAGGCACCAAGTCCTTCAACATGATCTCCCCAACGGGCGATAACTCGGAGCTGCTGGCCGAGATCAAGGCCGGCAAGAGCCTAAAGCCGACGCCCCAGAGCAAGGGGCTGACCACGGTCTTCTCCGGCAGCGGACAGCCAGGTGCCCAGGTAGGCAGCCTGGCGGCTCGGCGCGGCTCTCGGGGCCCGGCCCGCCTGTCGGGGGCTCAGCCCTGCCGCTTCTCCCTGCAGCCGCTACCGGACTCCTCCACAGCCTCGGGGCCTGTGTCAACCGCCAGCTTCCGGGCTCGGAGTCCTACCCCACCGGCCCCGGGTCCAGCCTCAGTTGGGCCCCAGCCCCTGCTCAATGGCACCTTGGCGCCCGCACCACCGGCCACCCCAGCGCCCGGGGTACAGCTGGACGTGGAGGCCCTGGTCCCCACCCATGATGAGCAGGGCCGGCCCATCCCTGAGTGGAAGAGGCAAGTGATGGTGCGGAAGCTGCAGCTCAAGATGCAGGAAGAAGAGGAGCAGAGGCGGAAGGTGGGTGGGGCCGGCTCCGGCCAGCAGAGGCACCCCCAGACACCCCCCAAGCAAGCACACACACACATATACACACGCACCCCTCACCAGCCCTGCTCTGGCTCTAGAGGTTTAGGGGGAGGCTTTCTCTCCCTGTAGGGTAAACCAAGCTTCCCTCACTGTTCCTCCCAGCCAGTCTTTCGGGATCCGGGATGCATTTCAGAGCCTTTGGGATCTCAGACCCCCAAGCTGGAGCCTAGCTGAGCTAGCAAACTTGGGACTGGCTCCCACCCAGGGGGTGACAGGAGGTGCTGGGGTCAAAGGGCTGAGGTGTGAGTCTGGAACGATACTAGCTGTTCCCTTGCTAAGTTACTCTCCAGCCCTTATTTAAACTTCATCCAGCCTGTTTCCTTTTCTGATTAGCACTGGCTAGCAGGGCACCGACTTTTTTGGTTGTTTGGGATTTTTTTGGGGGGCCACACATGGCGGTGCTCAGGGGTTCCTCCTGGCTCTGTGCTCAGGAATCACTCCTGGCGCTGCTAAGAGGACCCTACGGGATGCCAGGAATTGAACCCTGTTTGGCTGTGCGCAAGGCAAGCACCTTCTCCGCTATGCTATCTCTCTGGCCCCTCGTGGGCACCATGTTATGTGCCAAATAACTTTGGCTCTATTTTTTGGGGGTGGGTGTTTGTAAAGATCTCCAAGTCTGCACTCCAACTGAGCCCAGGGTGGGATAGAAGCAGGGACATTGGGTAGTGTACAGCGGCACCTTTGTGGCAGGCTCAGATAACTGGGCTGTTGAGAGAGGGGACACATATGATGACAATTTTCAGAAGATGACAGCGAGAATGAATGCAGAGGGGCCAGAGAGATAAGACAGCAGGGAGGGCACTTACCTTGCATGTGGCAGACCTGGCTTCGATACTGGCATCCTGTATGGCCCCCTGAGCCCCGCCAGGTGTAATTCCTGAGCACAGAGCCAGGAGTAAGCCCTGAGCATTGCCAGGTGTATCCCCTGCCCCCTCCAAAAAAATAAAAGTTGCAATATTCCTGGTGGGGGGGGAGAAGAAAAAGGCAAATTTGAAAAGGGATAGAAAATAAGATAGAAGCGATAAAGCTGTGGGCAAAATGCTTACCTTATACATGGCTGAGCCGGGTTCCATCCTCAGCATCCCAGATGGTCCCCAAAGCCCTTCTAGAAGTAATCCCTGGGCATAGAGCCAGCTGTATGTCCTGAACACCGCTGGGTGTGGCCCCCCAAAAAATAAAAATGGAAAACAAAACGAGTTGGGTAGTGGAGGTGACAGTTCGGCTGGAGATAATGCGTGAGTCATGGGCAGGCAGGCAGAGCTGGCCGCGACTGGGGTGAATCATGAACTATCAATGGAACTCAGAGCCCCAAAACCCAGCCGGTCTCTGAGAAGAAAATGGCCTACACAGGGCCAGGGTGTGTCTCCGAGGATGAGTACTTGCCCTGCAGACACAAAGCCCTGTGTTTGCTCTTGGCCATCAGAACATGTCCAGGTAAAACCTGGTGGCCTCCAGTGTTTTTACTACAATAAAAAAAAAAGTTAAAAGAGAGAGAAGGAAAAAGAAAG
The DNA here is from genome assembly GCF_024139225.1 of Suncus etruscus. Lineage (NCBI taxonomy): Eukaryota > Metazoa > Chordata > Mammalia > Eulipotyphla > Soricidae > Suncus > Suncus etruscus. The sequence goes on from NC_064853.1 coordinate 3,151,455, forward strand.
AAAATGGACTTTCTGTCGTAGCACTGGGAAGCTTGGGAGTGGGTGAAGCTGAGAAGTGGATGAAAGGAATTTGTATGAATCCAAGAGGCTGTGAGGAGGTGAGGGGGCCCCAGCTGGAAGCTCTGGGGACTCCAGTAAGAGAGCAGGATAGGGAAAAGGCCAAGGGCTGGGCTCAGTGGCAAAACACATGCTTTGCATGCATGAAGCACTGAGTGAGATCCCAGCACACAGAGCAAACAAGAAGTTGCTCGGAGGCCTGAGCGATAACACAGAGGGTAGGGCGCTCACCTGCCTTGCACGTGCCTGACCCAGGTTCGATACTCGGCATCCCATATGGTCCTCTGCATCCACCAGGAGTAATTCCTGAGTGCACAGCCAAGGTGCTCCCAGGTGTTCCCCCCCAAAAAAATAAACCCCCCAAAGTTTAAATAAACCCCACAAAAAGTCTAGCTCTTTCCACTGGATGATGATTCTGCCCAGGGGATGAAGGCGATGAAGCTTCGGGAACAGCTGGGCTAGAATTCTGGGTAGGGCAGGATGCCGGACAGCTGACGGCAGCAGGGCCAGCTGTGTGCAAAAGGGATCTGGCCCCGGAACCCAGAGATGCCGGCTGGGGCGGGAGAGGGCCTGGAATCAAGCTGCACACCTTTTGCATGTTCCTTCGGTGGTGTAATGAGTGACCAGGCCTGGAGACAGCCGCTCACCCTTCCATCGCCGCGCCCGACCGCTCGGCTGTCTGCCTGCCAACAAGCCAAACGGACACTGCCCAGCGCCCGGAGCCCCGGGCCGAAGCTACTCCCACCACCGTCATGGCCCATGACCAGGCCAGGCCAGGCCCATCCCTGCACCCACAAGCCCTGTGGAGCCATTACACCACCTGGGGCTGGCAAAGGGCGCTGCAGCACGGGGCGGAACCAGAGGGAGACTGGCCGCTCTCCCCTTCTCTTGTCTCCCCCGCCTTAGCTGACGGCCGCCAGCTCCTGCTGCTACCCACGCGAGGGCTGGAGATACTCGCACCAGCACAATGCCATCCTCGGACCCTTTGGCGAGCTCATGACCGAGGCGGACATCCTGCGCATCGAGCAGCAAATCGAGAACTTGCAGGTGCTGCACAAGGCGCAGAAGCTCGAGGCGCGCCTGGAACAGCTGGAGCTGGAGCTGGAACAGCTGCTGCCCCTCTCGGCTGCGCTGTCGGCTCCTCGCTTCACAGTGGACCCGCGACGCATGCACGGCCGCGCTGCCAGCCTGCCCGCCTGGTGCAGCAAGATCGCCACGTTGCTCAAGAACCTGGCCTCGCTGCTGGCCGCCCTGGGAGGCCGGCCCGCACACCTGGCAGAGCTGCTGGCCGCTGACACCGGCCAGCCCTTGGCGCCGCTGCAGGACGCGCCCTGGAGGCCTGGGCCGCTATGCCTGGGGCGGTCACACTCGCTCAGTTGGTGCCGCGAGGCGGTGGCACGCGAGATCCTGGCATGTGGCGTGTCGGTGCGCCAGCTCCGGGCCACTTACGAGCTGCGTGCCCAGGGCGCAGAGCCAGCTGCACGCACTCCACGTCGCCGCCTCTCTCTGCCAACGGGGGCCCCGGATCGCGAGCCTATCTTGGAGGAGGACTGTATGGATGCCGGCCAGCCCAGTCCCTGTGAGGGCCTAAATACTCAAGACCTAAATACCCAAGTGCCCTGTCACCAGAGGGCACAGCCGGAGATGGAGGTGCCGCTGTCCAGCGCGTTGCTCGATGTCCAGGACTACTTGGACTTGCGCAAGGAGCGCATCGTTTACCTTTTCCTGGAGCACTGGCGCAAGTGGACCTTCGGAGGCGCAGGGCGAGGCGTCCAGGCGCGTCTACGCCGGCTGCTGCCCCGCGTGGTGGCCACTGGTGGCAGCCCAGGGCCGGACTCCGAGAGCAGTGACGCACCCCCAGAACCCACTGCAGTTCCCAACCAGGATGAAAGGCTGAGACGCCTGCTGAAGCAGCGGCAGGTGGTGGCCCAGCTGCTGGGACGCTGGCGCAGCTTGGCACGACGAGTGGCCCCCTGCGCACCGCGCGGCCCGGGCCTGGCACACGGCCTGTACTGGCCTGAGCACTTCCTGCCACCCCTGGACGGCGGTGCACCCCCAAGCTATGACAGCCTCACGCTCGACCTCTTCATGCTCGGCTACTTCCAGCTGCTGGAGATGGGCCTCAGCCGCGAGGAGCGCAAGTTCCGCCACCTCTTGTGCTACGAGATGTTTGACCGACTGGGGAGCCAGCCCTGGGAGCACATTCGGAGTTTCCACCGCGCAGTTCTCCAGGAGGTGGAGGCGGGCAGGCGTAGCTGGAGCGATGGCTTTGACGACCTCAAGCACCAGTTCTTCGGAGACGGCTCTGAGATTGACCCAGAAATGGATGGAGGGGCTGGGAGGGCTCCAGAGCGAGAGGAGAAGGAAGAGGAAGAGGAAAAGAAGGAGGAAAAGGAGGAGGAGGAAAAGGAGAAAGAGGAGGAGCAGAAGCAGGAGGAGCAGCAGAAGCAGGAGGAGCAGCAAGAGCAGGAGCCACCAGCCCCAGAGGGGTCCCCAAAATCTGAGCCCACTGAAGAGGACAGGCCAGAGGGGCAACCCCAAGGCCCGGATCCGACGCCCCAACCTCCACCCACACCCACACCCCCGCCTGCTGCACCCCCGCCAGCCTCGGAGGACCCCCCGGGGTGTGACTCCCTGGCCGAGGAGCCCTTGGAGCTGCTGTCCGAGATGGGAGAGTTCAGTAATGAGGACATCTGCCGCTACATCGACCGCAGCTTCTCCTTCTGGAAGGAGAAGGAAGCTGAGCTCTTTGAGATCTGAGCGGCCAGGGGCGAAGCGTCCTCAGAGTGGAAGGAGGAATCCCCGAGAGCCGGCCTGGGCACCCCACTGAGGTCCCATCTGGGTGGCCACGAGGCCTCATGGCACAGGGCAAGCAGGGCGTTACTCAGGGCCTGCAGCCTGGCCTGGCTCTGTGGGTCCAGGCAGATGCAGGCCAGCCTCTGAGTGAGGGGCTGGGGGCCCCCCCAAGCTGTCCTGGCCCTCACAGCCGCTCCTGTGACGCAGGTCAATGGAGCCGCCTGTACTGTGACCTTTTCTCTCTGTATCATGCAGGTAATAAAACTGTGCACTGAGCTGCAGTGTTGAATTGTCCCCCCAAGTTCCCTCACCCCCAATAGCAGCCCCCCCAACTGTGAGCTGCTGTCTGCTGCCCTATGGGAAGAGATCTGGAGGGGGGCAGAGCCTCCTTCAGTCTGGGAACACCAGGGTCACGGCCTAGGGTCCTTTGTCAGCCACCTTTGTGGGAGTCTAATTCTTCGCTCCCTCCATATTTTTTTAACCTCTGCTGCTCCCCTTCAATGCTTTTATTGGGGGGTCCATACCCAGTGGTGCTCAGGGGTTACTCCTGGCTTTGTGCTCAGAAATGACTCCTGGCAGGCTCAGAAGACCCTGTGGGATGCTGGGGATTGAACTCGGGTCGGCTGAGTGCAAGGCAAACATCCTACCTGCTGTGCTACCGCTTCAGTCCTATCGATGTTTTTTGTTTGTTTGTTTGTTTGTTTGTTTGTTTTGCGGTGCCGGGGATCAAAGTCAGCGGATCTCCCTCGAAAAACAAGGATTCTACAGCTGTGTCTCTTACACACCCTCCTCTCAGCTTTCACCTCCCTGCAACTACCACTAGCCAGTAGAGTCTGGGAGATGAGGGGGTGAAGACAAGAGGCTCCTCCCCTGTGGTCTAGCCTCATCCATGAACCTCTAGAAGGGTCTCTCTCCAAAGAGCCCGCCTGGCCATGCCATGCCCGCCCTGAGTCCATGTTATGTTGCAGGAGGAGGAAGAGGAGGCCCGGCTGGCCAATGTGCCGGCCTGGAGGCGGGACATCCTGCGGAAGAAGCTGGAAGAGGAGAGGTGAGAGGGGTGGGGAGAGGCGAGGGGGGTCTGCAGCTGTGCGGGGTCAGGGGTCTGGGGGTCCTGATGTGGTAGAAGCAGTTCATTAACTTTGTTTTCTTTTTCCTTCCAGAGAGCAGAAGCGGTGAGTGCGGGGGAAGGCCTCCCCCCAGCCCTGTAAGACGCCCTTTTCCAGCTGCTCTTTTATTCAGTCCCATCCTCAGAGCCCCTCAGGCCAGCCCCTCAATGGCCAATAATTAATCCGTTCCTAATATAGCCCTGTCCCTGAGTCTAGCTCTTTGTTTTTGTTTTTGTTTTTGTGGGGGGGAGGAGACCCACATCCAGCAATGCTCAGGGCTTACTCCTGGCTCTGAGCTCAAGATCACTTCTGGCGGTGTTGGGGGACTATATGGGGTGCTGGGATGGAACCTGAGTTGGCCACATGCAAGGCAAGCACCCTCCATGCTGTGCTATCATTCTTGCCCCCCCCCCAAGTCTTACTCATACATTCTGATGACGGAGGGACCCTGCGTTACCCAGAACTGTTTTCCATTTATAGCCATTCTGCCCTTCAGGTAGCCTGAGATCAACATGGAAAACATGAGAGAAATCTAGATAAACTCACTTGTAATCTTTGTGGGCTAGAGCTAGGACCGGAAGGAAGGCACTTCCCTTGCACGGCGCAGCCCTTGTTCAATCCCTGTCACTGTGCAGGGGTCATCCCGAGTACCATGAAGTTTAGCTCAAACCCGAAGTTATAACATTTTGGAGGGCCTTACATCTGACAGTGCTGGAGACCGTGCTATCTCAGTTCAGGGGACAATCTCAGGCTGGATTTAACCACTGGGCTACCACATGGCCAGTGTCCAGAGGAACCTGCTGAACCCAGGTTTGATCCCCAGCCTCCGACAAGGTCCCCCAAGCAGAGCCAGGAGGAAGCCAGGAGCACAGCTGGGTGTGGCCCCAAAGTAAAACAAACAAAACCAACAAAGGCAGAAAATGACAAAGCAGACGTTTACATGGCAACAGAAGCATCAGAGAGCTCAGGCCATGTGCTTTTATTGCTCTGCCACTTCCTGTGGCGATGGGTCAGCCCAGTCTGTGGGCCACAACTTACCCCTAATGGCCAGTTGCTGGCCTCTGAGAATATGCCCTCTTGCTCCCCCAATGACCTATGCCCCGTGCCCCATAACTCAGGCTGGCTGACAGCTCCTCTTCCCGTCCCCAGAAACACCCTCTGCCCCCGTGACCCATTTCCAGTTACTCCAGCCCACAATAAAGTGGGCAGCCTCTCACTCCTTCCTCCAGGGGCTCTCACCCCAACAGTTCAGCCCACCGGCCTCCCCAGTTCTAGAGACCCAGTCTCCTAAGCCTAAGCTGGCTTTCACTCATGGCCCTGCCAGCCATGACCCCGTCCCCATCAAGGTGGCCTGGGCTGGCCTCTCTCCCTTGATACCTCTCCCAATTCTTGACCCTGTCCCCAGGAAAGAGGAAGAACGGCAGAAGCAGGAAGATTTACAGCGGGAAAAGGAACAGTCGGAGCGGCTGCGAACGCTGGGCTATGACGAGAGCAAACTGGCACCTTGGCAACGCCAGATCATCCTCAAGAAAGGGGACATCGCTAAATACTAGGCACCGGATGGAGCTCGGGGGTCCCCAGACCCCGCCACCCTGGGTGGATCCCCCTCCCTGCACTCCCCTCCCACTGCACCCCAGCCTGGGCGCACAACCGATGTTTCCGCGCAAGTCTCTGCTCGTGGGCACAGGTGCCCGGCACCAACGTGGGTGGGGGTGGCCATTGGCTTGTGGGGCACGGCCCCCTCCCCCGCCCGCACCCCGGAACCCGCCAGGCGGCTGCATCCTGGGCTGGGCCGGAGGAGGCCCCGTGCTCGGGAAGGGGCTTTCCTGCCTCCCTGACCCAGATCTGCCTGCCAGCCCCGCCGTATTTCCCACCCCCGCCGACGGACCATTTCCTCTCAGTCATTTTGTTTACCAGAAACTGTCATCATCATCGTCGGGGCGTGCTGCCCCTGGTGGGGGGCACCTGTCCCACCCCCCACCTCTCTCCTTCCCGTTCAGTTCAGTCCACGCAGCCCCAGGCCCGGCCAGTCCGCACCCCTCCCGTCCCGGCATCTTTGTCACTGCCCTGGTGCGGGGCGTGGAAGATGAATGTCATGTCGGGGTGCCTGCACGCCCCCCAACCCGCCAGCTCACTCCTTTATTAAAACTCCCTGGTAGCCCGGGGCTCTTCTGGACAGTCATTTGTTGAGCTTCTTTGACTTCTCGATCCCTACGGGGGTCACTGGAATCTCCGGGTGAGGGTCTCCGTGGCGTAGAGCAGGAGGGACCCGCGTGGGGGCCTACGGGCCGCACGCATGCCCAGCCCTAGGCAGCAAGACAGAAAGAGCCTGGCTCTTTCCAGAGAAACCAAGTGGATGGTTTTTATTTGGGGGGGGCTACACTTGGCAGGCTTGGGAGACTCTATGGCAGGGGTCTCAAACTCTCGACCCTCGGGCCATTTGCAGCCCTCCGTACAACATTTTGTGGCCCTGCCCTAGAGGAATCCTTTTTTGTTTTGTTTTAGTTGTTTGGGTCACACTCCCCAATGTTCAAGGCTTACTACTGACTTTGCACTCAAGGATCACCCTGACTTTGCCTCCTGCGGCCCCCAGGTAAATTGAGTTTGAGACCCCTGCGCCTATGGGATTCCAGGGATCGAACCCAGAATGGCCACATGCAAGGCAAATGCCTTCCCCGCTGTGCTATCTGTTCTGGCCCAAACCTAGACAGTTAAAGGCCTCTCTGGCCTGCAAAAACTCAAACAAGCAGTTTGTCTTGATAATTTTAATCTAAAGCCTCCGTGGTGGAACACAGGATGGTGAGGGCTGAGCAAACTTGGATGCCCCTCGAGGTACCCAGCCAGGCTCCCTACAATCCAGAGGCTGGCAGGACCGGGGGGGGGGGGGGCTCTCTCTGATGCTGGCTGGCTGGCTCTGCTATGCAGGGCCGTGCCAGGGGACTTAATAAGTGACATAAAATGTCTACCTGTATAAGTAACTGTACTTAAGGTTTCTGCCAGGACCCGTAACCCATCCACCCCATGCCCGTACCCCGGTCACGCGCCACGCTGCAGGCGACCACGCAAATCCTCTGCACAGCCATCTAGCCCCATGCGCTCCAGGGCCCTGTAGACAGAGCCCAAGCCCGCAGACTCTTGCTGGCGCCAGCGCTTGAGCATCTCGTACTGCTGGTCACGGAATCGGTCCACCTCTACCTCCACCGCCTCGATCTCTGCCTCCCGCAGCCCCAGGGTGCGCACAAACTCCTTCCAGCGCCGAGCTGGGACCGCATCGATCACGTCGTACAGCTGCGGGCCTGGCTGGAGCAGTGCTGCTGTGGCCTCTGGGCCTGCGGGATGCGCTGGCATGGGAGAAGGGAAGGGCGGGGGGGGGGGGGGGGGGCGGATAGACCAAAGACAGCCAATGGGGTGAAAGGTGGTGGGGGCAGCTCTTGGTCAAGACCTCCTCGGACAGGAAGTGTCCTCCCCCACCCCAGGAAGATACACCTCTGACCTCAGGCCTGAGGTTATGGGGTCACCAAGACCTCTTACCCTGACCCAGAGCTGAGCCTGGCAGCCAGTCCTTGACCCAAGGGATAGCAGGGCCAGACTTCTCCAGGCTGGGCACCCAGCTATTGGCTACCAAGTGGGAGGCACTGAGCTTCCTGCTGCTGGGCAGCGCCAGGGCGGTGTGCGCATTTTCCTCGAGGAAGAGGGGGGCATCCTGGAAGCCGGGAGAGAGAGCCCCCAGCCCCAGCTCAGTGGATAGCTGAAGGAGGGCCCTGGCCAGGCCATTGGGGGATCCTCTGGTGGCTCGCCCAGGGCTGCCTCTCATCCACTTGGGTCTGCCTCTCCCTGGACCCCTTGGGTGCAGATCTCATGCCCCTACCCTGGCCAGAGTCTGTCTGGTACAGTGCGCCCCAGGGTGGGTGGGGTACCCACTTCTCTCCTATTCACCAACAGCTGAGCACCCTCAGGGCCAGCCTGCATGTCCCTCAGAGCCTGATGGGTTCTGGGAAGGCCCCGTATCCCAGTTGCTACAGAGGCTGAGGCCCAGGTGAGCCTTACCTGAAGGGGCATGGGTGCCTCTAGCCCGGCTTCCTCCGCTGAGGGAGACAAAAGAGTCCAGTGAGTAAGTGGGCACAGTGCAAGCCCTGGGGCCTGCCAGCTCCTTGTATTCCTGTGGATATCCCCAGCTCTCCATTCCCCTTCTGTGCAAGGCCCAAGTGTGTGTGTGTGTGTGTGTGTGTGTGTGTGTGTGTGTGTGTGTGTCTATATGTCCCAGTGTGTGTATGCCTGTGTGTATGCCTATATGTTTGTATGCGTGTCTGTGTTTGTGTCTGTCTGTGTGTGTCTCTGTGTCTGTGTATGTCTCTGCATTTTTCTCTGTATCTCTGTATGTCATGTGTCTGTGTGTCTTTGCGTATCTGTCTGTGTATATCTGTCTTCGTGCACCTCTTTGTGTCTGTGTGTGTGTGTGTGTGTCTGTCTCAGGGTCTGCATGTATCTGGTGTCTCTGTGTGTCTGTGTGTCTGTGTCTCTGTGTGTGTCTGTGTCTCTGTGTGTCTCTGTATGTGTATCTCTGTGTATATGGAAAGTGCATACTCACCAGACACTAGTCGGGCATGACGACAGCGGTGGTAGATATAGATCAGGGTGGCACCGAGCAAGAGAGGGACCACAAGCACTGCCAGGAACACCTGGACCCAGAACACTAAGAAAAGCAGTTGGTGGGTGCAGGGTGGGAGCTCAGGCCCTGCCTCCACTCCCAGCCACCTTTCTTGGGGGGAGCCCTGTTTGTCTGGCCAGAACACCACCTACTCTGCCTCCAGCCACACACCGCCGCACAGGGCTTGGGACAGTTCCCTAAGGTGGTCCTGCAAAAAGAGGAGTGGGTGGACATGGGGATCAAGGAGGGGATCCCCATCTCTCCCTGATGAGACTTCCTAGGCAATCTGGAACAACATCATCAGTGGGAAAGCCACTAAGAGTTCCGCTCCAAACTGGGCTGTGAGCTCTGGAACTGGCCCCTGGGCCTCTCATGTGCCAGACAGTGCTCCCTGAAATACCCCTGGCTCCAGGAGTCAGACAGCAGAGTGGGGAGGCAATCCTGCTGTCCCCTGAATAAGAGTGCCTGAAATGTGGAAGGTACACATGGCATACTGGCTGGGCAAGAGAAGGGCTGGAACTATTAATGGCCCTGTATTTCCAAGATGGGGGGAGCTCCCAGTTAGAGAAGAGGTGAAGCCAGGATCCCCAGAAGCACCCAGGTTTTCTTTGCCTGTCCAAGGATGTTTGTTGGGAGGTTGGGTCACACCGGGCGGTGCTCAAGGGTTACTCCTAGCTCTGCACTCAGAAGTTGCTCCTGGCAGACTCAGGGGACCATTTGGGATACTGGGGATCGACCCAGGGTCTGTCCAGGGCTGGACACGTGCAAGGCAAATGCCCTACTGTTGTGCTATCCCTCCAGTCCCTGTCCAAGGATGTTGAGGGATGCCCCTCTCCCACCCCAGGGTTAGGATTTAGGATTCTTCTTCCCAGTTCCTGCCCTTCCCCCCACTTCCAGCCTCCCTTTCTGGGGGGCCAGGAAAAGTTACGTGGGGCAGGCCATGCAGTTGTTCCTGTGTTCATAGAAGCCATCCAGGCAGGCCCCGCAGTTCTTAAGCTCACTAGAACCTGCAGGAAGGGATGGTGTGGGTGACACTGGGAAGACAGGAGGCAGGTAGGACGGATGGCGGGGAAGGGCATCTCACAGGAGTTTGGCCCCGGGTGGCGGTGCAGGGTCCCACAGTCCATGCAGGGTTGGCAGCGAAAAGATCTGTCCTTGCAGTCTCGGTCCCAGCAGTTTACGAACCAGCCTGGCTGACAGCCACATTCAGTGTTCTTGTCAGAGGAGCAATTCCGAGTAGGCACCTGAGAGACTGGTGGGGCAGGGGTGTCCAAGGGAGATTGGCGGGGGGGGGGGGGGGGGGAGGCGGCTGGAGAGAAGGCAAGCAACTAACCCAGGACAGGCCTGGGTTCGATCCCTGGCATCCCATATGGTCCCCCAAGCCTGCCAGGAGTGATTTCTGAGCACAGAACCAGGAGTAACCCCTTAGTGCCACCGGGTGTGGCCCCAAACCAAAAATAAATAAACATATATACATACATACAGACATATATACATATATATGGGGATGACCAGGTATGGGGGCAGAGATAGGGCTCCCCCTATGGGAAGGGCTGAGTAGGGCTCCCCAGACCCCCCAGACTAAGGCCTGAACAAGACAAAGCCTCCAGGAAGAGGGACCCCTGCTTGGCCGGGTGGAAAAGCGCCTGCTGCACCTCTCACTTCCTTCAGCCCCCAGCGCTCCCCTCAGCAGACCCCAGACCATGGCTCACAAAACTCATCACAGATTCGGCAGGGAAGACACTTTTCATAGACGTGGTTGTCCATGTCCATGTAGAAGCCAGGTTGGCATGGAGTGCATGTGGGGTTGGCACAAGGCTCTTTGCAGGGGTGCTGTAGGAAGTGCCCTAGGAAACCCGCACTGGGGTCGGCCAGGGGATCCTTGCTCCCTCTCCCAACCTCCCCTTCACCCAGCTCATTCAACCTCCATCTCCCCAAGGCACCCCAATACCCTGAGCTCACCTGCTGGGCAGCCCCTATTCAAAGGGCGGCTCTGGAGGGCACAGTCTCCACAGGGGACACTGGGGGTGCCAAGCAGCAGCATAGCCTGGGGAGCCATAGATGTTGCTCCAGCAGCCTGGCTAGCTGAGGCACGGGGTCCCCTTGCCAGTGCTGCCCATTTTCAATCCCCCACCAGGAGGGTTTTTGGGCAGAAGGGGAGCCCAAGAGGGAAGAGGTGAGATAATCTCCCAAAACACAAAGAGGTACAGGCCAGCGTCCCAGCTGCACTCCCCTCGTCTCCTCCGCCTGCAACCCCAATTTTCCTCTGTGTGCCCCAGGGCGCTTCCTCTCCAAAAAAGCTCAAAGTGCACAACCTCCAGGAGCCGCTAAGCAGGTCGGCAGGAAGGAACTGCCCAGTCTCGCCCCAACCCACCCCACTCCACCCTGGGGACCTCCCCTTTGCCTCGCAGAGACCCCCCCACCCCAACTCACCGCCGCCAGCACTGCACAGACCCTGGGCCGCGGCTCCATGTCCCCGAGCACACTGCGGGGCCCTGGCGCCCTGGCGGGGCAACTTGCCCCGAGCTTCCCCCCTCTGGGCCTCTGTGGCCTCCCAGAGCTCCGCCCCGCAGGTCCCTAACCGCCTGGGGTGGAGTCCGGGCCCAGCCTCCCTAGTCCTCTAAGGGAACCCCTCCCCATCTCCAGTGCCCACCCAGTGCCCCTAGGTCCCCTGGGCTTGGCATGGGCAAGGCAAGGGGCAGGTACCAGGGCTGGGCTGGGCGTGCCCACCCCGTGTCATTCCTGCCATCCTGGCTGAATGAAGCCAGAGCAGCGACTTCCCAGCCCAGGGAGCTTTGGAGCCCCCCAGCACAGGGATTCTGGGGTGGGGTGGGCCTCCCATGGACTTGACCAGGAAGGGGCAGCGATCTTGGGGGCTTGGTTCTGCACCGGGCACTCCCCAAGTTCCCTGGTCTTCTCCGGTTCTCCGGGCTCTTCCTGGGGCATCCCATGTGGACAGAGGGGAGCAGGCCCACTCATTCTCGGCCCCCCCCCGAGACCCCCAGGGAAGAAAGGGGCTGATTCACAAGCAAAGGACTCGTTGCAGTGTCGTATGTACAAGTCTTTATAAAAGAATCCAAAGCTCAATAAATACGCAACTTGGCCCAGAACCCAGCCCAAGCTGGTGGCTGGGCCCTGGCAGGAGGGACAGGGCAGGGGGAGGGCCAGGGTGCACCCCACTTGGGGCCAGATGAGGGCAGAGGTCCGGAGGGTGGCCTGGGGCCCCTGTCTCGTGGTCTGGAGCTGGAGATTCCGGGGAGAAGGGGCCACCAGGGAACCCGCCCGGGCAGGCCAGTGGAGTGTCCCGTCCTGCGCAGGGTTCGTGGCCGAGCCCTCCTCCACTGCCATCCATTCAATGGCGACCGGGCTGGGTGGCGATGGGTGCTCCTGGGTTTGTGCTCCGTGCCCCTGACTGGCTCCAGGACCTTGGCTCAGACCTCCCTGCAGAGGAGGGAGGGGAGTTTTGGGGGGCAGATCAGCCACCTTTGCCTCCCCACCAGATTTCCACCTTCCCAGTACCTGCCTGCACTCTGCGGACTCTGGGATCTGAGGTTCTGCACAGGGTAGAGGCCCCGCCCCTCGGCTGGAGCCTGGCTCCGCCCACCCCGCGCAGGCCACGCCTCCTGGCCGTCACTCACCTGGAGACCTGGCCACGCCCACCGCTCACAAAACCCCGCCCCTGCACCTGTCACTCACCTGACGTCTCAGGTTCTACCGCCCCGCCCTAAACAAGCCCCGCCCCTCCGCGGCTCCTTATTTGGCGTCCGAGGGTCCGTGCTACCCCACTAAACCCCGCCCCCTCGCTCGACACTCGCTGGGGCCCGAGGCCCCGCCCACGCCACAAACCCCGCCCCGCACTGGGCACTCATCTGGGATCTGAGGCTCCGCCCTACTTTATTACGCCCCGCCCCTTCAGCAGCCGCTCGTGGGGCCAGACGCGCCGCCCATCTGCATAAGCCCCGCCCCTTCACCTGCCACTCATCTGGGGTCTGAGACTCCGCCCCTTCCCGGCCCCACCCCTTTACCTGCCACTCATGTGAGTTATGAGGCTCCATCCCCCTTCCCGCTTAAGCTTCCCTCTCCACTGGCCACTCTGCTCCGCCCACCTCACAAAGCCCCGCCCCACACATGTCACTCACTGAGGTCTAAGGTCCTACCCACCCCACGCTACGTAAGCCCCGCCCCTTCGCAGGCCACTTATCTGGGGTCTGAGGCCCCGCCTCTTCCGCCACTCTTGGGGCCTGAGCCCCGCCCACCCGCGTCACTTCTGCCCCTTTACCTGCCATTCCCGCGAGTTATGAGGCTAGGCCCCGCCCCTCCCTGTAAACCCCGCCCATCTCCGGGGGCCTGGGGTTTGGCCCCGCCCCTCCATCTGGCACTCATCTGAGGTCTGCGGCTCTGCACCGCCTCACTCCAATAAGCCACGCCCCCTTCCCCACCACCCACGCGCCTGCAGCTGGACTCCGCCCCTGTCTGCACAAGCCCCACCCCTCCACCTGCCACTCGCCTGGGTTCTGCAGCTTGGCCCCGCCCCTGCCCGCACAAGCTCCGCCCCTCCACCTGCCACTCACTGGGGTCTGCAGCTTGGCCCCGCCCCTGTCCGGACAAGCCCCTTCCCTCCACCTGCCACTCACTGGGGTCTGCCGCTTGGCCCCGCCCCCGCCGTCACCCGGGGCTCCGGTCCCGCCTCGCCCCCTTCCCACCAGCCCACTCACGAGGCGGTGAGCGTGGAGTTGAGCAGCAGCGTGGTTCGGATGCGGTAGAGCTGGGCCAGCGTCAGCTTCCGGTGCTGCGGCGAGATCCCTGGGGGGTGCTCGGGCCGGGCCCGGGGCAGGGCCCCCCCGGGCAGCTCCGGGAGCCCTTCTGGGCAGGGGGCCCCGCCCTCCGGTCCTGCCTGCCGGGGGCCCCCGCCGGGGCTCCGCGTCCCCCGGCCCTGCCAGCCGGCCGCCTCGGCAGGGGCGCCCTGAGTCCTGGACCCGGCGCCGGTGGCCGCCAGGCAGAGTTCCGACACGCTGCGAGCGGGGGCCGCGGGCGCCCGGCTCAGCAGCTGGAGGAGGCTGGCCTCGGACCTGGACTTGAGCAGGCGGGGCGCGCGGGGCAGCAGCTGCACCGGGGTGCGCCGGCGGAGGCGGGGCGAGGGGGGCGGCGACGGGGGCGGCGGGAGCGGGGGGCGCCGGGGGGCTGGCTCCGCGCTGGGGGCCGCCGCCCCGAAGTCTCGCAGGGAAGCCGGGGAGAGGGTGCCGTAGGCCGAGTCCATGGAGCAGGAGCGCGCGTCGGCCGCGCCCAGCGGGAGCAGCTCGCCGGTGGGCGTGATGGACGAGGCGGTGGTCCCCAGGGAGGTCTCGTCGGACTGGGAGCTGAAGGGGCCGCCCTCCGACTCGGGGGTCAGTGGTGTCTGCCCAGGCTCCACCACGACCATGGCCAGGGTCTCCGTGGAGCCGTCTGAGGCACTGCGGGATGGGGGGAGGGAGAGAGGAGAGAGAGAGACACAGAGAGACACAAAGAGAGAGACAGAGAGAGACAGAGTCAGCCCTGGCACTGGAAAAGCAGGATGACCTAGGGGGCGGTGGGACCCCACAGAGCCCTGAGCTGGGAAGCAGGTGGCACTGGTTCCAGAAGGTTCTCTCAGCCCCCAGGATGGGGTGATGGTTATTTCCCATGGTGGGGGGTAGTGCTGGAGACTGACGAGAACCCTTCTGTGCTCAGAGGCGCTGAGGGGGTGCTTGGGCTCAAAGCCCCTGGCCACCCTGGCCAGCCAGTGGCAGGACCGAGCCTTATCTAGCAGTTCTCATCCAGAGACCTTTACTTTTTTTGTTTGTTTGTTTTGGGGGCCACACCCAGAGGCACTTCTCCTGGCTCTGCACTCAGAAATCTCTCTTGGCAGGCTCAGAGGACCATATGGGACGCTGGGGATTGAACCCGGGTCTGTCCTGGGTTGTCCTCATACAAGGCAAATGCCCTACCGCTACGCTATCGATCTGGCTTAGGCCCTTTACTTTTTGCTTTAAGTTTCTTGGTTTTGGGGACTCACCTAGCAGGACTCAGGGCTTACTCTCCTTCCTGGTTTGCTCAGGGGACTCTATGTGGTACCACTGATCAAAAAGGGGTCAGCCACCTACTGCCCTGTGCTGCCTCTTGGGCTGCCAGGAGTCTTTAGATGTGGGGGTACAGCCCAACCTGCCACCTGTCAGTGTCCTCAGAACCAGAGGACATGTGCTGACCTGCTGGTGGGTGCTGGGGGGTGCTGGGGGTCCGGGGCGGGTGTCGCGGTTCTGGGGGGTCCAGGAGTGTTGGGTGGGCGTACCAGTGCTGAGAGTCTAGGCTGTGGCTGTTTCTGCGCAGGATGGTGGGGGAGCTGGCTGCTGAGGTACTGCTTTCAACACCTTCCTCCTCCTCCTCCTCTTCTTCCTCCTCCTCTTCCTCCAGGCTCTGCAGGCTGGGCTGGCTGCCTGGCTGCTCCTGGGCCCGAAGCTGTTGCAGCTGATTCTGGGGACAGAGGTGGGTGGGTGGGGATCTTTGAGCCACAGGTGCCTCTGGGATTCTCCCCCCAGCCCAGCTCCCGCCCCCTGTTCCCACCTGGGCGCTGTCAATGGCGTCCACCCAGCCCCTGCACAGAGCCTGGCCGCTGGCCTGGAACGTGTAGGCCCCCACGGCGCTCTGGAACTCGTTCAGGTGGATGAGAAGGAAGGAGCCTGCTCAGAAGGGGACAATCAGTCTGGTCCGCGGTGGCCTGGAGCTGCCCTGCTCCGCAGCAATTCATTCACTGTGCAGGAAAGGAACCTCACTGGGTCCCAGAGTCAAGGGGATCCCCACCAGGGCCCCAGAATGGGGCTCTGGGGGCCGAAGAGATGGCATGGAGGTAGGGTGTTTGCCTTGCGTACAGAAGGATGGTGGTTCGAATCCCAGTATCCCATATGGTCCCCCAAGCCTGCTAGGGGCGATTTCTGAGTGCAGAGCCAGGAATAACCCCTGAGCGCTGCCCGGTGTGACCCAAAAACAAACGAAAACAAAAACCAGATGGGGTTCTGGCTCTCACCACTGACCCAGAGTAGAGGGTCTTCATCAGGGTTTTCCCCGAGGGGGTAGGGTCCTCATGGGACCCCAGAGTGGATGGCTCCAAACCAGGGCCCCAGAGTAGGGAATCCTCACCAGGGTCCCGGAGCTCCCGGCACACCAGCCTGTCCACCAGCAGAGGTGGCCGGATGACTTTGGTCCTCTCGGCTTTCTTTACCGCCTTGGTCACGAGGAGCAGGTCCGTGAACAGGAAGCAATACACGTCCATCTGAGGGGAGGCCAGAGGTCAGGCGGGGAAAGCCCCCCACTTATCTGAGACCCCCTTCCCTGGGGGTGCTCAGACTTCAACAACAACAACAACAACACCCATGGTTCATATCTTTCTCACAGGCAACCCTCTGGTCACTGTGTCCACTACTGACTCTCCGTGCGAGGGAAGACAAAGAGTGACTTAGGCCCCACCTAAAGAAGGTGAAAGGCTCCAGAACAAGATTTGGGGGCCTGGGGTCTCCCCCCATGGGAACACAGGTGATCCCTCTGGCCCGGCTCCTCCCAGTGAAATGCTCAGACAGCAGCCCACAGAGGGGAAAGCAGGGCACAGGGGGCTGGGTCCGGCCGGGTCACCTTGCTGTCTCTGCCCTCCTTCATCCGCAGGCTCCCCTCCAGCAGCAGCTGCCGAGTCTCCTCTGGGGAGGCCCCGAGGATGGGTGCCATCAGGTCCAGGCGCAGGAATTCCTTCAGGAGCTAAGGCAGGCCAGCAGGGTCAGGGCGTGAAGCCTCATCCCTCCATTCTCCCTAGGTAACTTGATCTTACCTGCAAGACCCTGCCCATTCCTGGGAGGGGTCTTGGAAAAGGTAGATAAGGTTTTGACCAGAGGGGATTAGAGCCTTTTGGTCTTTGACCAGGGAAGGTGGCTGACAGGAGTTAAGATGCAGGGCTAGCTAAGAATGGCTGAATGCTTGAAAGGTTATGATATAGGCCACACATGTGGTGGATAGCACATGAATAAAGCTGATACTTCCTGAAGCCTGTCTCTGGATGAGTCTGATTCCGCCTTTCACCTAAACCTGGGACCCGCCAGCTGAATGGGGGTTGCGGAGCCACGTGGCCTGGGATGGCAGAGAAAGATTCCTCCATCCATCCACCTCTATCCTTCTCCATCATTAATTACTTAATGCAACAAGGGCGGGCACCCCCAGGCCGCCCAGCACCTCCAGCAGGAAGCCGGCCGGCAGGCCAGCGGCGGAGGGAGGGGGCCCACCTTGTCCACCTCGTCGCTGGCGCTCTCCACCACCTCGTAGGCGTCGATGCGGCTGCTCACGGCCGCCAGCCGCTGGCGCTCCTGGCGCTGCCGCATGCAGGAGTTCACGTGGCGGATGAAGCGCTCGACCGCGTCGATCTGGGCAGAGGGCAGCGGCGAGCTCAGGCCTGGGGTCGGACCGGGTGCCGGCTCCGCCGCTGCCCGCTGCCCGCCTCGCCCCGCTCACCATGGTGCCCACGGCCTCCTTGGCGCGCGGCTCGTCGGTCTTCCTGAGCAGCGACTTGAGCAGCAGCGGGTACTTGGTGAGGCGCTGGTGCGGCTTGGCCAGCATGTCGCTCAGTTTCAGCCGCTGGCACTGCTCATGCTTCTCGGCCCACTGCGGGGAGGGCGGGGCTCAGGCGAGGCCTCGCCCACCGCACCGAGTGGGCGGGGCTTGCCGCAAGACACGCCCTTCTCGGCAGGAGTGGGTGGGTTCAAGCAAGGCCACGCCCACAGCAGCGCCCATTCTCAGCAGGAGCGGGTGGGTTCAGGGAAGACCACGCCCACAGCAGCTGCATGGGCGGGGCTTTCCACAAGCCACGCCCACTTGCAGCTGGGTGGTGTTCACTGTAGACCACGCCCCTAACAGCTAGACTGGCCGGAGCCACGCCCACCAGTTGGGTGGGGCCCGCGTAAGTCACTCCCACTGTAGGGGTGGGTGGAGCTCACTAAAGGTGATGCCCGTGGCTGGGTGGGCGGGGCTCACTATAAGCCACGCCCATTTGCAGCTAGGGGGCTGGAATTTAGCGAGGGTCCTGTCCACATCACGTGAGTGGGCGGGGTTCACTGCAGGCCACGCCTGCTGTAGCAGGGGCACCTGGAGCTTAGCGAAGGCCACGCCCGTGCAGGGGGCGGGGCCGCCATAAGCCACGCCCAACACGCAGACATGACTGGAGCCACACCCACGCAGTGGGGTGTGGCCGTGGCGCAAGAGAGGCCACGCCCGCTTTCCTGAGCGGGCAGCCACGCCCCTTGCGGTGGGAGGCCTGGCCCTGGCACAAAGCAGCCACATCTCGGGAAGAACTCCACCAGGAGTTCGGGGCTCCCCTGCCCCGCGACCCCGAGACCCTCACCGTGACGTAGGCTCGGAAGAGGTCGTTGTCGCGCAGCAGGCCTCGCATGTACTCCATGCAGCCCTCCTCCTCCATGCAGTAGCGGATGTAGGGCTTGAAGAGGGAGCCGAACTGCGGGCAGAACACGCGCGTCGTTGCCCCCAGCCTGGGCTGCACGCACGCTCCCTGCCCTTAGGACAGACCGGACGAAAGCCACCCCTGGCCCGGCAGGTGGGGTCACCCGGGGTTCACTCGGGATTCTGTCCGATCACTGAGTCTGGCGGGGGCCCCTGGGGCTGGGACGGGGTGCTGTCCCATCAGCCCAGCCCGACGCCCCACCAGCCCCTTCTCCCCTCCCGGGCGGGCGTTCCGGCGTGGCCTGGGTACCATTTTGAAGCCCTTGAGGAAGTCCCCGGGTTGCATCAAGGACCGCGTGCGCCGCGCCTTGTCCAGCACCGGGGCCATCACGGTGGCCCAGAGCCTGCGGTGCAGCCGCGCGATCTCGGGGATGTTGCTGAACAGGCGCTCGGCCTCCACCTGCCAGGCGAGGCGGGCGAGGGAGGCCTCAGGAAAGATTGGCCCGATCTGCCCTCGCTTAGGCTTTAGGCCCATGAGCCCCGCCTCGGGGACAAGTGTCACCCGTCGGTCCCGCCCACCACCGGCAGACCACGCCCACACGGCACAAGCACCGCCCACTCGCTCTCTGCCCCTCCCCCCTCGGTCACTCCGAACCCCGCCCACCCCTGAACCTGCTTCCAGCCACGCCCACTTGAGCCAAGCCACACCTACCACTCTCAGTCCCGCCCCATCTGCTTCCAGCCACGCCCACCCGATCCAAGCCACGCCCCGTCCCTTCTAGCCACGCCCGCCCGTCTCAAGCCCCGCCCCACTCCCTCCCTGGCACCCACCTCGCACAGCAGCCCTGACTCTTGCAGGTTCAGAAGGCAACACAGGAACAGCTGCAGGGGTGGAGAGGGCCGCAGTGTGTATGTGGGTGTGGGGGGGGGGCGGACCCAAGCCCCATCCTAGCTCAGACTTCACTGACCTCCCTCTGGCTCCAAGGAGCCGCTGAAGCAGCAGGAGAGAGCCAGACCTCCTGGGGTGGGGATGGGAGGGGTCCTCCCGCCTTGGCCCCACCCAGAAGGATGTCCTGGGGTTGCCCCATCTGGCAGCCCTGCCTGGATTTGGTTCCATTGGCCTGATTTGTCCATGTCAGGGCTGGATCCCAGAGACTCAGACGCAAGGCAGGCACCAGCCAATTAAGCTGCACCCACCCCGGTTCTCTGCAGGCACTCTCTCTCCCGTTTCTTTTCTTTTTTCTTTTTTTTTTTTTTTTTTGGTTTTTGGGCCACACCCGGCGGTGCTCAGGGGTGACTCCTGGCTGTCTGCTCAGAAATAGCTCTTGGCAGGCACGGGGGACCCTATGGGACACCGGGATTCGAACCAACCACCTTTGGTCCTGGATCGGCTGCTTGCAAGGCAAACGCCGCTGTGCTATCTCTCCGGGCCCCCGTTTCTTTTCTTTTTTTTGTTGTTGTTTGTTTTGCTGTTTGGGCCACACTTGGCAGCACTCAGGGGTTACTCCCGGTGCTGCCGTCAGAAATCACTCCTAGCAGTCTCCAGTGAACCTCTGGGACACTGGGGCTTCAACTGCCAGGTTGGCTGTGTGCAAGGCAAGCGCCTCCCCACTATGCTCTCTGCTTCCTGGATCCCAGTCCCTGCACACTGCCCACCCACGGCATCCTGGGCCAGCTGTGGGCACTGCTGGGTGGATGGAATTGCTGCTGGATGAATGAATCAATGCATGCGGCCTGCATGTCCCGGAGACCATACCGCAGGGGTGAGAGGCCCACAGCAGCCAGGTGCCTCTCTGCTGCCTTCCCCAAGGGCCCTATGCAGAGGCCCACGGCACTCACATTCGTGATCACCCGCAGTTTCTTGATGTACGAAGCCTCGGTGTGCAGCAGCTCCCACACCGCCTCCTGCTGGTGGCTCTGCCGCCGGCTCAGCTTCTGTGGGTGGTGGAGGGGGTGGCAAGCTTTGAACACTGGCAGAAATGTAGACGTCCCCCAAGTTCTGAGCTTTCCTCTGCCACTAACACAGATAAGTGATGTGTGGTAGTCCCAGCTGAAGCTGAATGGTGAGCGCTGCTGGGTACAGAACCCCCCCATATGGGTCCCAGCGGCAGCCAGCACCCACCTCATGCCCATCGATGAGCTCCCGCCAGCTGTCCTCCAGCCGCAGGCCGGCCTCATCTTCCTCCTCATCCTCGTCCTCCTCCTCCCATGAGTCATGGTCAAAGCGCAGCCGTCGGGGCAGTCGGGGCAGCCCAAAGAGCCCGTAGGCATGCAGTTTGCCTTCCAGCTGCTCCAGCTTGTCCACTTCCTGTGAGGGGCAGGGTGGGGTCCAGGTCAGGGTCCAGGAGCCTGACCCCTTAATTCCTCAAGGGCCGGTGGAAGTAAGTGGTTACCCGGCCGAAGGTGCTGGGGCTGGGGCCAGAGCTGAAGAAACCGCTGAAGCGACTGGCCGCCCGGTTCTTCCAGCTGTCACTGGGCAGAGAACAGCTGGACGGCACGTGGGGCTCCTGCCCTGGGAGGCTCGGCTCCCCCAGGAATTCCGACATGTTCTTGCGCCGGCGGCCCGGGGCCTAGGCGAGCATGGGGAGTGGTCAAGGTGGACTCCAGTGGTTAACCCTGGGGTGCCACTGCTCCAGATACCCACACCAGTGCCAGCGGGTCATCCCAAGCTAGTGCACGCAAGGCAGACAGACGCCTTACGCCCTGCGCCACCGCTCCGGCCCCTCAAACTCACTCTTATTCTTCACACATAATCACAAACATACACACACCCAACAGACATACTCACACACATTCCCTCACATACAGTCATACACACTTGTGCCTACACACACTTCACACCATCACACATTCTCCCAGGACACAGGAAGCTTCAACAGACCCACTTTGGGACCCGGCTGGTTCCAGAGAGGGCCCCCTGGCTCCCAAACCGACCCCCACACCAGACGGGGACACAACACCCCAAGGAGGGAGCATCTGGGGACTCTCCCCTTTAGAGACTTTTCTTTCCTCACCAGGATATCCAGGCTCTCCCGACGGAACTGAGGGTCCCCGCGCTCTCCAGGGGGCACCACCCCGGCTGGCCGCAGGATGGGCAGGCTCAGGGACTTGGGGTCCTTCACGCCTTGGTCCACCGCGCCCTCATCCCCTGGCTTGGCTGGAGTGGCAAGAAGAACAAGGAGAAGCTAAAGGATCCCCAATTCTCTGTCCCAACTGGGCAGCAAGTGACAGGGCTGCCCAGTGGGCACTGGAGAACCCGGACAACAACATCCCTATGTGCCCATGCCTGGGAGCACCCCCCAAACCTGATCTGCCTGCCCAGCCGGCAGCTCACCTTTGACCCGCAGGTAGTGTCCCCCGAACCTGTAGGCCTCAAAGGTGAGGGACAGCGGGGTGTGGGACTGGTCTAGGTAGATGTCCATTTTGCCCAGAGAAAGGCCCTTCCTTTCAAAGACCGGCAGCAGCACCTCCCTGCTCCAGGACAGGGGTTGAAGAAGTTGTTAGGGGGTACCCCTTGATCCCCCCCCTAGCTCCCACCCACTCCACCCTCTGGATCCTGCAGCTGTGGATCCCCCCAGGCCTACCCCAGAGACTTCTTCCTCATGGCCGGCACAATCTCCGTCTTCACGTCCACATTCAGGTCAAACTTCAGGGTAAAACATTCCTTGCTGGGGTCCTGGGGGATGAAGGAGGGTCTCGGCTTCTGTCCCTACACACACCCCCTCTCTCACCCGCCCCCCAGTGTCCAGGCTGGGAACCACAGCAGGGAAGTGAATGCCGGGTGCCCAGAGACAGACCCCACATCCCTGGCCCTGCCTGGCAAGAGCCAGGAGGCGGCTGGCTTACATCCGTGTGTCTCCTCCTTGCCTTCTTCTTAGAGAGCTTCAGGCCTGTGTTCCTCCGATCCCTGTGGGGAAGCCACCGAGGGCAGAGGTGGGCACGAAACAGGACTTGCCAAGGGGTCATGCCAGGGCCCTGCCTCTGCACCCTCGGAACTCAGGATACCCAGATCTGTGCGCCTCCTGGAGACCAGCCACAGAGTCACAGTGTGGAATGGGCCAGCCTTTCGGCATCAGAGCCATCCCAGGGACCGGGTTCGATTCCCAGCATCCCATATGGTCCCCTGAGCCTGCCAGGAGTGATTTCTAAGTGTAGAACCAGGCATAGCTCCTGAGTGCTGTTGGGTGTGGCCCAAACACAAGCAAACAAACAAAAAGAAACAAGTCCATCCCCAAAGTGAGCCTGGAAACTGGCAGTGGTAGGGACGTGCCTGGGGTGGCCCAGAGACCTTGATGCCATTGATCTGGGACCCCCAGTGTCTGCCCAGCACCCAAGCCTTCACCTACCCTTTGCCATCCACGCAGCCTTCCTCCTCCTCCTCCAAGTCCACCGCAGGGCTGGTACGCGGAGGGCAGGACCGTGTGGACACATTGCGGGCCAGGACAGAGCCTGTGGGGTTCGGCAATGGGGATAGTTTATGTCTGTTCCCTTCCCACGCCCCCCTCTTTGGCTTTCACTCATGGTTGGTTTCCCCCAGGACAGATGCTTTGGGTCTCTACCTGACCCTGGGGGCCTCCCATCCCCCCCGCTCTGCCACCTCCCCATATCCCCGAACTCAGTGATCAGAGCTTGTCCTGCATGGGCCCATGGGTCCACCCCAGATTCCAAAAGGTATAGAGGAGGGTGCTCAAAGAGACAGGGCAGTGGTGACATGTGGCTGGCCAGGGTTCGAGCCCTGGTTCCCCCAAACACCACCCAGGGATCACTTCTGGGTGTGGCCCAAAACCGAGGAGTGGGAAAAAGAGGGAAACAAAGGCACAAGGATGAAATCCAGGGGGGTGGCCACCCCCAAGTACCCGTGGGGCCTCAGTTTACCCCCCTCTAACCAGGATCCAAAAGCCCTGCCGCTGGGTTTGTGCGGAAAAGGGAACCAAAAGGGAGCTTCCCACCCCCTCTGCAGAAACCACACCCTGTGTCCCCAAGGACCCCGTCAGAGGGGACAGTCCTTTTGTCCCTCTGACCGGCTGGGAAAGGAGCCCAAAGCTTCACATTTCCTGCGAGGCGGGCCCGTGTCAGGTCCTTGCTGACCGGGAAGGGCTCCCCCTGCCTCTGCCCTGCTTCCCCTGCACCAAAGGCTCAATGGAAGATCCCCCATGTCCCCAACCTCCACCTCTGTCCTGTATAACAGGCAGCGATGGGTGCTCCTGAGAAGGCAAAGCCCTTATATTCTCTCTTAGCAAAAGCTCCTGGATCTGGGCTGGAGCGAGAGCACAGCAGGAAGGGCCTTGTACATGGCCGACCCGGGTTCAATTCCTGGTATCCCATAGGTCCCCCAAGCCCGCCAAGAGTAATTTCTGAGTGTAGAGCCAGGAGGAACCCCTGAGTGCCTCTGGGTGTACCCTGCCCTCCAAAAAAAAAAAAGAAAGAAAGAAATAGAGGCCGGAGCGGTGGTGCAGCAGTAGGGCGTTTGCCTTGTGTGTGTCTGACCTAGAACAGACCAAGGTTCAATCCCCCGGCATCCCATATGGTCCCTCAAGCCAGGAGCAATTTCTGAGCGCATAGCCAGGAGTAACCTGAGCATCACCAAGTGTGGCCCCAAAACAGAAAAACAAACAAAAAAAAGAAGAAAAAATAAACAAACTAAACTAAACTGGGTCAGGGTTGGCAATAGCACAACAGGAAGGATGCTTGCCTTGCATGTGGCTGCCCCGGGTTCAAATCTCAACATCCCATAGAGATCCCCTGAGCCCTCCAGGAGTAATTTCTGAGTGCAGAGCATAACGCCTGAGTACCTCTGGGTGTTTTTATTTATTTTTTTTTGGGTGGGGGCCATACCCTGTGACACTCAGGGATTAATTTTGGCTCTGTGCTCAGAAATTACTCCTGGAAAGCTTGGAGGACCCTATGGGATGCCGGTGACAGAACCTGGATCGGTCCTGGGTCAGCTGCATGCAAGGCAAATGCCCTACCCACTGTGCTATCACTCGGCCCCCCCACAAGTCATTTAAAAAAAATAAATATTCGGGCCCGGAGAGCTAGCACAGTGGCGTTTGCCTTGCAAGCAGCCGATCCAGGACCAAAGGTGGTTGGTTCGAATCCCGGTGTCCCATATGGTCCCCCGTGCCTGCCAGGAGCTATTTCTGAGCAGACAGCCAGGAGTAACCCCTGAGCACTGCCGGGTGTGGCCCAAAAACCAAAAAATAAATAAATAAATAAATAAATAAATAAATAAATAAATAAATAAATATTCATTAAAAAAAAACTTGAGGGCCAGAAAACAAGGGACGGAACAGCGTGGGCAGGACAAAGCCTGGACCTTGTATTACAAACTGATTACTAGTGAGGGGGAGGGCAGGGGGCAGGAAGGGCGGGTGTGTGTGTGTGACTCAGGACAGCTGCAGAGGGTCTGAGCATTTTGGCAGGGGTGAAGTGCATTAACTTCGTACATCCGAACCATTCATGTTAATTCCACCGTGCTCATGCTGTCTAAAATGGCATTGGGGTTTTGTTTGGGGCCACACCCAACAGGACTCAGAGCTTACTCCTGGCTCTGTGCTCAAGGATCACTCTTGGGGGCTGGGGAGATAGCATGGGAGGTAAGGCGTTTGACTTTAATGCAGAAGGACGGTGGTTCTAATCCCAGCATCCCATATGTTCCCCCGAGTGTGCTAGGAGCGATTTCTGAGCGTAGAGCCAGGAATGAGGCCCCCCCCATCCCCAGCGCTGGGTGTGACCAAAAAAACAAAACAAAAAAGGATCAGTCCTGGTAGAGTGTGACGCAGGGCTTGAACCCAGGTCAGCCGTGGCAAGTGCCCTTCCTGCCGTACTATCTCTGCTGCCCCACCAAAATGGTTTTCGTTTTTTGGGCCACACACCCAGCAATGCTCAGGCTTACTCCTTGCTCTGCACTTAAGAATTACTCCTGGGCCCGGAGAGATAGCACAGCGGCGTTTGCCTTGCAAGCAGCCGATCCAGGACCAAAGGTGGCTGGTTCGAATCCCGGTGTCCCATAAGGTCCCCCGTGCCTACCAGGAGCTATTTCTGAGCAGACAGCCAGGAGTAACCCCTGAACACTGCCGGGTGTGGCCCAAAAACAAAAAAAAAAACAAAAAACAAAAAAAAGAATTACTCCTGGTGGTACTCAGGGGACCATATGGAATGCGAGGGATTAAATCTGGGTTGTCCATTTCTTTATTTTATTTTATTTTTTTGGCCCTGGGTTATCCATTTCTTTTTTTTTTTTTTTTTTTTTTTTGGTTTTTGGGCCACACCCGGCGTTACTCAGGGGTTACTCCTGGCTGTCTGCTCAGAAATAGCTCCTGGCAGGCACGGGGGACCATATGGGACACCGGGATTCGAACCAACCACCTTTGGTCCTGGATCGGCTGCTTGCAAGGCAAACGCCGCTGTGCTATCTCTCCGGGCCCCTCCTGTAAATTATTTTTGTTTGTTTGGGGGTCATATCCAGCAGTATTCTGAGGTTACTCCTGGCTCTGTGCTCAAAAATTATTCCTGGCAGGCTTGGTGGGCCCTTATGGGATACCAGGGATCGAACCTGGGTTAGCCACATACAAGGCAAGTGCCCTTAGCCCCTAATTTAAATTTGGGGGGGGGATTTTGGGCCACACCCAGCAGTACTCAGGGGTTAATCCTGGCTCTGCACCCAGAAATCGCTCCTGGCAGGTTAGAGGACCACATGGGATGCTGGGGATCAAACCCAGGTCTGTCCAGGTTGGCAGCATGCAAGGTGAACACCCTACCACTGTGCTATCTCTCTGGGCCCCTAATTAAAAGACTTTTAATTAAAAAAAATAGAACTCCGAAGGGGCCAGAGAGATTGCACAGTGGGGAGGAGCGCAGAGCCACCCCTGAGCACCGCTGAGTATGACCCAAAAACTGGAAGGAAAAAAATGATCTGAGAGGAGCCAGTTAAATCCAGGGGTGTCCTTGTCAGTATGGACCCTGTTCGGGGGCCCGGGTGACCTGGGGTCCCGCACTCACCTGGGGGAGGCAGGTCGAAGCGAACGTGGGTGTCATCATGCATGGCGCTGTGGGCGCTGCCGTCACAGACCCCGCAGAGGCTGAGGGGGCCCTGGCGGTGCAGCTGCTGGCAGTCGACGTGGTGGCATACCTGGGGACGGGGTGAAGAGGGGGTCGGCCTGGACGCACTGGGCAGGCACCTGCTCTTCCAATCACCCGCGCCTTTCTCCCAGGTGCCCGCAGCTCACTCATGCCCCAAGCATGGTTGAGTGAATGTGTCTCCTCTGAGGGCCACAGGGTAAAGCTGAACTCTGCCCGCCAGGATTGGCACCCAGAGGAAGGAACCTTCATGGGCACAGGCTGGAAGTCGCCTGATTCCAGAGAGAAAGTTGGGGATATCAGAGTTTGGGGCAGAATACCCTAAGCTCAGGCAGGCAGGTGACCCCATCCCTGTGTCCTATAACTCCACCCCTTCCTAAGATGGTGACATGAGGGGCAGGTAAAGGGCCCCCTGTCCAGGATATGGTTACTTGATCCCAGATTCTGAAACTCCTGCTTCCCCCCAAATTCCGAACCTCCTTTACTTCTACAACTTCCAACTCCCCTTAATCCATCCCTACCCAGGGTCTCCCAACATTTTGGGGGGGAAACCACACCTGGCAGTGCTCAGGGGTTACTCCTGACTCTGTACTCAAGAATTACTCCTAGCAGGCTCCAGGGAGACCCTATGAGGGGCAGGAGATCAAACCCTGGTCAGCTGTGTGCAAGGCAAATGCCCTCCCTGCTGTACTATTGCTTCAGCCTCTTAAGGAAATTCTGCTCCCCACTTTGATCTTTGTTGCTACCAAGCACCCTCCTTCCAGCAGCCTCCCAGATGCATCAATGAGTCAGAGCTGCCCCCATCCCGACCCCCACAGACCCCCACTCTGGTTACAAGAGATCCATGTTAGGAGTCACACCTCTATCTTCTGGGGGTTCTCATCCCTCAAGCTCAGGACCTCAAGGGCCCCTCCAGGCCTGCCCTGGCTTCTGAGTCACTTAGCTACGCCCACTGGCCCCTGCCCAGTGACCTGGCTCACTGGGCCCCACCCATGACACGCCCCCAAGTCACTGAGCCCCACACACCAGCAGTCTGGCCCCACCCCCAGGTTTAATGAGCCACACCCATTTGCTTTCAAACCTCACCCTCAACTCACTAGCCCCACCCACCAACAATCTGGCTCCATCCCCACCCCCTGGTTTACTTGGCCATACCCAGCCACTTCCTGTCCATTCCCACTGGCCCCGTCCACAGTTTATTGGGCCCCACCCACATGTCATGAGACCACACCCACTGCCATCCTGTCCCGCCCACTGGCCTACTAGGCCCCGCCCACAGCAACTCCTAGATGGGTACCACTCCCCCAGTTACACTGCAGGTCACAGAGGAAGCCGGGGCTGGGGGCTGCTGAGACTCTTACGTGGCCCAGGAGAGAGGCCCCGTGGGCAGCAGGATGGAGAGGGAAAGGTGGGCGATCCCTTTTGTACCAGGCGACCGGACAGGATATGCCCTCGGCCGAGTGCCCCCCACCACAGAGATCCCCCCACTGCCAGCCTGCGCTGCTGGGCTGGTGGTCTCAGCACCCATGGAGTGTATTCTGTTGGGGTTCCCGAGTGTTCTTTCTGTCTCTGTGTCTGTCTCTCCCTTTCTCTCTGTCTCTGTGTGCCTGTCTCTTTCTCAAGCTCCTTCCCTCTCTCTCTCTCTCTCTCTCTAGATATATACACACATAAATACACATATATATGGGTATTTTTATTTTTTGATTTTGGGTCATATCCGGAGGTGCTCAGGGGTTGCTCCTGACTCTGCTCTCAAGGGGGTCACTCCTGCCAGTGCTCGGCAAACACCATTTGAGATGCTGAGGGTCGACCCCAGGTCGACCTTGTGCAAGGCAAGCGTCCGCCCCACGGTGCTGTCACTCTGGCCCACATCTATGTTTTCATTGTGCCCAAGCCTTCCTGGCAGAACCCGCCCTGCCTTGCTCATAAGGCTGCAAGTCCCGTGAGGCTGAGCCCCTCGAGGCCAGCCATGTTCTCGGGGCTCAGAGGTTTGGGAGCCCCAGCACCACGGCCCACCACACTGGGTGCCTTGCCTTTCCTGGGTGCTGTGCCTGCATGTGTGAGCGCTGAGACCTGGCCTCTGAACAACAGCGAGGGGAGAGCATGGGACATGTCACAACTGTGGCCAAAGAAGGGTCCCCAAGCCTCTCTAGTCCCATGGACTGAGGTCTGCCAACTCCATCAGCAGCAGTGCAAAGCTTAAGGGGTTCACAGGGGACCCAGGAGGAAGGAGAGCTAATGGTCCTTCACTTCCAGAGGACAGGAGGCTCAGAGAGGTTAATTCGTTTGAGGTCACACGGACTGTGGCTTGCCAGGACTCAACTGAGACCCCAGATTTAAAGCACAATCACCCCACTACTTGGGGGGTGCATGGTCAGATTGGGGAGCTACAGAAATGAAGAAATGGATCTCAGCTTCATGCTCGACGGTTGGACTCCCATGTGCCCCTGGGACAGAATGGCTATGTAGGAGGTGGAGCCAGGAGGCCTCCAAGAGGCCATCCTGGAGGAGGTGAAGCCTGTGAAGGCCACTGCGGACATGCCAGCTAAGTCCGGAGGTCAGCTTTCCCACCCCCATTCCCGGGCACTGCGGCTCAGGGGCTGGGGGAGGGGTCCTCTGTAAAGGGCAGTCGGCAGTTCTGCCCACCCCACCCATGTGCCAGGACTCTGCCCACAGAGGCTCAGGCTTGGCAGATGCTGGGACCAACCCCCCCATGTCCTCTTGATAGTGACCCTGGGCAGACCCAGCCCCCCTCTGCTGGTCTGCTGGCACCCTTCCATGGCCCTCCCCCTCCACCCAGGCTGGCAGCCCTCATGGTCCCAGCCCCATCCCCCTTCCAGGTGCCTCAAGATGTTCCCAAGAGCTTCACAGGCTATGCCAAGCCGGCAATGGAAGTGTGCAGGTGATGGGGCCGGAGCACGCAGGCACGGGGTCCCAGGGAGTGCTCTGGGCCATGCCGTACGTCCTCTCGGTCCGCACTATCATCTTTGTGGGACCAAGGGATACTCGGAGTCACACACACAGGTGCAGCATATTTGCTGGGGTACCAGGCACAAGAGGGCTTGGGGGATGCCCTGAGCCACAAGCCGTGCGATGTTCTTCATTTGGGGTCCTCCCCAGCCATATCTGGGGCTCCCTGGGACCACTCCCAGCCAACTGGGCCAGACAGTTGGCTCCTTGAGCCTGGCAGTGCTGGGGGTCACCAGGACCACACCCAGCGGTAACTGGGGTCAAGGCAGACCAGGAATAGAACCTGGGGCCTCTGTGTGCTCCGACACTGGGCCTCCTCTGAGCCCCGCAAATGGCCCTCCATACAACATTTTGTGGCCCTGCCCTAGAGAAATCATTTTTGTTTTGTTTTGTTTTAGTTGTTTGGGTCACACCCCCCAATGTTCAAGCCTTACTACTGACTTTGCACTCAAGGATCACCCCGACTTTGCCTCCTGCGGCCCCCAGGTAAATTGAGGTTGAGACCCCTGGAACCAAGAGCCATGTCAGACGCAGAGATGGCAGACCCAGATCTACTCTCGCCCTCCCGGGCCTTCAGGAAGAACACTGCCCAGCAAAGCCCTCTCAGGCACAACAACCCCTCCTAGTACTAACACTCTCCAGCTAATACCCCTCCTAGTATTTACTCTCCTAATACTCCAACAACCACCTCCGCTAGTACTAACATACTCCTAACAATACAACCACAGCGCCTATACTAGCAACACACTCCTAATACTGCGTCCCCCCTCCTAGTACGCCACGTCCTGCCCTACAAAGCCGATGCCACGACCACTCCAGGCACTAGTACTGTTACTTCTCTTACTCCTATTTCTCCTGTTGCCGCCACCCTTGCTGGAGTCCATCCTGGCTGCGATTATGACTGTCCGTCCTCCTATTGCGACCTGCCGGACAACCGGCCCCGCTGCTCCTGCTGCCTTTGCTGGCAAATGACTGGCATTGACTGGCATTTGCCACCTACAACGACAGCGACAAAGCCGTCCCCGGCTGACCTCGGCTAAGGCCGCCCATCCTGATGCTGCCCCCCTCAATCTCATCCCCCCTAAGCGGGATGAAAATAGTATAGAACCCCCAGAGGAAACCACAAGCCCCACTGGTGGAGGCTGGGGAGTGGGGAGGCAGGCAGAGGAGGCTGGGGTGAAGGTGGAGACTGGAGGATTTGAGACAGGAGGCTGGGGAGGCAGGTACCCCATCTGTGGGGACCCTCTGCTCCCCACCCCTTTGCAGGGCCTCACAGCTACTCCTGATGAAGGGGGGTGGTGTTTCCCCTCTCCCAGACCTCATCCTGATCTCTCTCTCCCGGCACCCCTCCTGGTCACAGCAGCATCCCAGAGTGTAGGGCTAAGTGGGCCCCCGGACGGAGCACCCCAACTTGCTGTCCCTGATGAAGGGGAATCCCCTTTCTCAGACCCCAATCCTGGGCTCTCCCTCTCCCGGCACCCCTCCTGGGCACAGCAGCACCCCAGAGAGTAAGTAGGGTTGAGTGGGCCCCGGGATGGAGCACCCCAACTTTGCAGACAGCCAGGCTCACGCACCCCAGAACACACACGTTCAGGTTCCAGAGCTGGAGGCTTTCCGGGGTCCCTGCCAGCCCCGGGGGCCCGATCGGGATGGGGGGACCCACCGCCCCCTCCGCAGCCGGTCCCCGCGGGGGCCCCCATCCCACCTCCTACCTGGCCTTCCCCGCGGAGGGCGGCGCGACCCTGGGCCTGGCGGGGCTGGGGGTCCCGGGGCGGCCGGGAGACGCCCGGGCCGGTACCCATGGCGGCCGGAGGAAGCGGACAAAGCGCCGGCCCGCTTCCTGCCATTGTGCGGCCCGGCCGGGGGGTGCCGGCCCGAGCCCCGCCCGCCCGCACGGCCCCCTGCTCGGCCGGCCCTCCTGGCCACCCCGGGAGGGCACACCCACCTGCGTCCCGGGCCCCTCCTGGGGGGCTCCGGGAACGTGGGGCGTCTGGGGACACTCCCTTAGTCTCCCTCGAGCCCAGCAGAGCCGCCCCCCTGAGTCCTGGAAGCCCCCAGACCCCCTCATTGAGCCTCAACCTGCACCCCCCCCAAGGGAGAACTTGCCCTGGATGCTGATGGCGAAGATGGGGACCAGCGAGGGCATTCCCCTGCCTGTCCATTCTGGGGGTCCCCTCCTCTCTGCTTCCCCCCACAACTTGCCCCTATCCCAGCTGCACATGGGGGTCAGCCCCTCCTTCAATTCATGCATTTGCCACCAAACACTCAGTTTGAATCTAAAGGCTGGGGGACCCCCTCCCCTGCCTCCAGGACCCCCACCCCAAAGGACTCTCCAAGTTCAAGTCCTGTGGTTCCAGGCGGGGCCGCCGCCAGAGGGCGCGGGAGAGAGGCCGCTAGGAATGGGGTGTGGGGCGAAGGTAGGGGGAGTTCTTTAAACCCCAATACAGGGCCAGCACTATCACCCCCATCTATAGTGAGGGGGGACCGACAGGCAGGTCTGAGGCCCCGACCTGGGGTGAGGTGGGCAGCCCTAAACCACCCCCGTGGGACCCACAAGATGAGGGGTGCAGGCTGTGGGGACCCACTCCCCAAGACTGCTGCTTCACAATCTGGCTGCAGGTTGGTGGGATCAGGGGATTTGAGGGTGGTCCGGGGAGATGAGGAATGGTCAGTTAGGGTGCATCCTAATGGTCTGGGGTGCAGCAGCAGACTAGGGCACAAATGCTGTGTCCATGGGCAGGTCTTTGGAAAGAATAAATGTAAGGTGGAGGGATAGCGCAGCGGGGAGGGCATTTGCCTTGCAAGAGGCTAAGCTCAGGTTCAATCCCCAGCACCCCATAGGGTCCCCAGCACAACCAGGAGTGATCCCTAAGTACAGAGCCAGGAGTCACCCCTGAGCTTCACTAGGTGTGATCCCAATCCAAAAACCCAAAACCTGTGATCACGCCAGCTGCCAGGTGTGGCCCATAAACAAACAAAAAGTAATAATAATAACAATAACAATAAAAATAGGGGCCAAGTGATAGCACATTGGTAGGGCATCTGCCTTGCATACGTCCGACAGAGGGCGAACTGGATTCAATTCCCAGCATCCAATATGGTCCCCTGAGCCTGCCAGGAGTGATTTCTGAGTGGCGCCAGGTGTGGCCTAAAAGCCAAAAAAAAAAAAAAAAAAAAAAATAATAATAATAATAATAATAATAATAAATAATGCCACATCTTGTTTAGGTTTGGAGGCCACACCAGCAATGCTCAAGGGTTCCTCCTGGCTCTGCACTCAGTAATCATTCCTGGCTGGCTCAGGAGACCCTGTGGGATACTGGGGATCGAACCTGGGAACCAGCAGCATACAGGGCGAACGCCCTCCCCACTGTCTATCGCTCTGGCCTCAATAAAACCTCGTCCCAGGCGGCCTCCCCTGGGAGGGCAGCGGCCCGCACTGCACTGCCCAGTACTAAGTCCCCTTCGACTGGTGCCAGGAATGACATCAGTGTGGACTGTCCTTGGGATCTGTTCACAGTGGGCGTCTAGGCACCAACGCGTCCTGCCAGGCGCACCCCTCCAGGCCAGGAAGGCCCCGGCCGGCTGGCACGTGCCTCCCTGGGGCTTATGGGCAACTCTGTCTCCAAAGGTCCTTTGTTTCTTCTGAGCAGCCCAGGCTTGGCCTCGAGGGGCCTAGAGGAATCCTGCACCAAAGGCTCCCTCAAATGCAGAGGGGGGGTGCTCCCAGCGCCTGAGTCTAGCTGGGGCAGCAGAGTTTTTACACATCACAAGGAACTATTCCAGCCCAATGAAACTGAGACTTAGAAAGAGGAAAAGGAGTCAGAGAGATAGCACAGAGAGGAGGGCGTTTGCCTTGCACGCAGCTGACCCAGGCATCCCATGTGGTCTCCTGAGCACTGCCAGGAATGATTTTTTGTTTGTTTTGGGGCCACACCCAGTGACGCTCAGGGGTTACTCCTGGCCATGCGCTCAGAAATCACTTGAGGCTCGGGACCATATGGGACGCTGGGGATCAAACCCAGGTCCATCCTGGTCAGCCGCGTGCAAGGCAAATGCCCTACTGCTGCTCTATGACTCAGGCCTGGGAGTGATTTCTGAGCACAGAGTCAGAAGTAAGCCCAGAATAACTGCTGGGTGTTGGAAGCCCCATCAGAAAAAAGAAGGTTGGGAAGTCTGTGGGGTAGAAGTCTGTGATTGGGGCGTCCGTCTCCCTGGGTGCCTTGGTGGGGATATGGGCCACAGAGGTCAACACAGCGATAGTTGGGGGTCAGGAATGATTCCAAAGTCAGCTCAAAGGTGTCCCGCTGGCCAGGGATATGAAAGTCACCTCAAGAGGAGAACATGGATCCCTGGTAGGTCACCGCAGGCCCCCAAGTGACAGGCCTTGGCGGTCCCAAGGGTGCTGCAGCCTTTTGGCCTCCTAGTTTCCCCAGGGTGTGTGGCCAGGGCCAGCCCCAGCCCCAGCCCCAGGCTCCTGAGTCAGACCTGGCTTGTTGTAACGGACACCCGGACACCCGGATGCCCGGAAACCAGATGCTGGGACTGATGAATAATGGACGTTCCTAGGCAGGAGCCCCTCCCACTTCCCCCAGCTCCCCCCAAACTGCCAAAGTCCGAGGGCACCCCCTGCCCACTGCCAGAGCTCAGGGAGCCAGCAGCCAGCAACCGCCGAGGCCGCCCTGCGCTCCACCCCTTGTGCTGGAAAACCTGGCATGGGGGTTCCCTTGGCTGGAGGGCCACCCCGGCTAAACTCCCAGGGGATCCCCACCCCAGCTAAACTCCCCTGGAGCCTACCAGCCCCCAGGCTGTGTCTGCCACCTGGGAAAGCCAGGGCGGAGATGGCGTGCGTGGGCAGGCTGGCGAGGGCGCGGCTGCTGTGCCAGGCGAGCCTCCCTCCAGGCTACCCACTCCGCCCTGCCCCTGCCCTGCAGCCTGGGCCTCCACCCTGGCTTCCCATCTCAAGCTGCCCAGGGTCCTGCCCCGCGTGGGAATGGGCGGGTGGAGCTCCCTCCTCTTCTCCCCCAGCCCCTGCCAGAGCCCAGTACTGGCCCCCCAGAGGCCAGTTGGCTCCCCAACTTCCTCCCCAGAGCCTTGTATGTGGTCAGGCTAAGGGCCAACAAGGTCCTCGCTCCAGCCGCATCCAGGCCTCGTGGCCGCCTGTTAGCCAAAAGGTCCCAGGACGGAATGGACAGATGGGAAGGCTAGGACTCATCTCCCTTGGGTCTCCCCCTCGGGCCTCAGTTTCCCCACCTCTGCAAAAAAGCATGATTGCCTAGAATTTTCTCTCTAGGGAGAGCCACGGGGTGTCCCCTGGCAGGGGGCGCAAAGGAACAGCCAACTTGAGAACCGGAGGCAAGAACCTGAAGCCCCGGCCCCCCCCCCCCTACCTCTCTGGGAGTACACAGTGACCAGCCCCTTCACACCCCCAAGCAGGCTTCTCGTACCCCCTGCCGGCCTCTAAAGCACCTTCCCCGACCACCGACCCCTCCAAGCATCCTTGCCCCAATATCCCTCTTCCCCCCACCCCACCCCATCCCCTGACCCAGGGCTCCACGCTGCTCTCCTTGCTCAGCCGGACATGGTCATTGATTGAGGGGTGCGGAGGGGAACCCCAAAACTTTCCCATGAGACTCACCTAAGGACGAGAGTGTCTTCTCCCAGGACTGAGCTTGGGAAAAGCAGCTGAAGCTGGGAGCAGGGGCGGTGTGGGGCTCCCAGGATTCAGCTCTGGGCGCGGGCGGGTGCGGGATATCGGCGAATTACGGTAAGGCCGGCTCGGGCGCTACCACCTGGCCAGGCTGGGCCGGGCTGTACCATCGGCGGGTCCCGAGGGCCGGGGGGGAGCTGTGGCCAGGCCGGCAGGAAATGGGGTGTGCTGGGGGGGGCCCAGACTCCAGCTGCGACGGCTGCCCCTGCACCCCTGCAGGCTCCCCTTGCCAGATCTTCCTGCCATTCGTCTTAAATGTGCCCCCCAGTACCTACCCAGGGGCTGGGGAGATGCTTCCCCAATCTGGGGTGTCCTGGCACAAGGAGGAGCCTGGCAGGAATTGCCCCCCCAGCTCCCATCGCTTGCACCCCTTTTTGAAGGGCTGGATTATTCAGACCTCACCCCACACCGGTCTGTCTGGGAGCCCCCACTTTCTTTCCTGGCTCCTGTCTGTCTGGACTAAGGGCCCTTCTGCCCAAGCTCAGAAAAGGGGTGTCTGGAAGCGTATGTGGGCACCCAGGTTCTGTCGCAAACAGAACTGCCCCTGCCCCAAAAGGGCCGAGACCCCCTTGACCCCCAAGACCCCTGACACCCAGAGGTACAGAAATTCACACCCACCACACCAGGCAGAACTTGCAGACCCCCAGGGGTTCCTAGCAGGCACTGCCCTCGCTGGGCAGGGCTCACTCACCCCAGGGTGGCTCCTGGGGGGAACTCTGAACTAGAAGCCTCCTCCCAGGCCTTCACTGACCCCCTCCAATGAGTTGGTCAACACCAAGGACTCCCCACCCCACCCCCTGCCCTTTCTCCAGTTTGCGGCATCTGTCCACAGCTGGCCAGCAGCAGTGTCCCCAAGGTCAGTCACTCCAAGGAACCCCAGAGTGTGCTGGACTTGAGGGCACCCTGGCCTCTGTCTGTCCCTTGACCCCAAAATCTTTGCTCACAAATAATACAGAGGGGAGGGCGTTTGCCTTGCATGCAGCTGACGCGGGTTCCATTCCTGACATCCCATAGCGTCCCCCAGAGCCTGCCAGCAGTGATTCCTGAGTACAGAGCCAGGAGGAGCCCGGAGCACCGCTGGATGTGGCCCCAAAACAAAATAAATAAATAAATAAAAACTTTTTTTCCTGTTTTTGCCCAGAAAAAGTGAGGGTGAATCTCTCTCCTGTCACATCACCTGGTGCCCAGACCTCAGACTTACCCCTGCCTCCGCCCTCTTCCATCCACCCATCTCAAAGCCCCACGATTCAGCTACAAAGACCACCCAGGTCACTGTGCCTCCAAAGCGCTCCCACTAAGAGCTAGGAAGAGCTCCTGTTCTTTCTAGCTTCCCTGATTTCTTTTATTTTTCTTTTATTGTTTGCTTTTGGGGCCACACCCAGCAGTGCTCAGGAGTCATTCCTGGCTCTACAATCAGGAATCATTTCTAGCAGTGCTCAGGGGACCCTATGGGATGCCGGAGGGTCATACCGGGTCGGTTGCGTGCAAGACCAAAGCCCTCCCCTCTGTCACTCAGGGCCCTTCTCTGGTTTTTCGGCATCCCTTGTTTGATGGGGCCCTCTCCAGGATAAACACAGCCCCTGTGTCACCTCACACACGGTGACCCTGCGCCAGGAATGGGGCTCTGGATTGGGTCCCCAGCACTCCAAAAAAAAAAACAGAAACAAAGGACCCCACACATAGTACAGTGGCCAAGATGCTTGCCTCGTACCCGTCTCACCTGAGCTCTATCCCTGACACCACACAGGGTCCCTGAGTCCTGCTTCAAGTAAGCCCTAAACACTGTCCCCCCCAAAACAAGATCAAAATCCCAAACCAAAGCCTGGTGACCAGGTGAATACCTCAAGGCAGGTACACACCCCATGCCCTTGCCAGACTTTGACCAAGTTCAGGCACCAACAGGCCCAGCTGGGAAGTAGGGATTCAGACACCATCCCTGTGTCCTGAAGCTCTGCTGATGAAGAGGGGACACCCCACAGCAGTGACTATCCCTCTGCAATGAATGAACGGGTGAAGGGGGGAACCCCAGCTCCAACTGCCTCCAGCACACCCAGAATCTGGGCCCACCTAGCTGGGAGCTTCTAGCCTGTGTGCACTAGCTGGGTGGCCAGGAGCGAACACCAGTAGGTTTTAATTCTCAGCAGGAAGGGGTCACTCCTGTCATCTTGGAGTTTCCCTCTGTCCTTGCCCCTGGAGGTTCTTGCCCATCAGAATGGACCAGGCTCTATGCTGGGCACAGGAGAAGCTCTGAAATCTCCCCAGAACTCCAGATAGGGAAACTGAGGCCAGGAGACACCTCTTCTCTCCAGGGGCCTCTGTGGCTGAACCATAGGGTTGCCCCCCACCCTGTTTATCCAGCTCTGCCATCCCACTCCTTCAGACCCCAACATCCCTCCTCCTTCCTCCCAGCCGTCTCCCACCTCAGCTCACTCTTCAAGAAGCCAGCTGTCTCCTCCAGGAAGTCTATCCAAGTTACCCTCCTTCTCTCCCAGAATGAGAGCCGAGGGCAGGAGGAGAAAGGGCGGCGGAGACATTACAAAGTCTGAGTTCCCTGGAAAAGCTCCCATAAAACCTCAGTTGGCCCAGAGGGGAAGGGTCTGGAGTGCTGAAAGAAGACCCCTCAGGTACAGTCCAAGAGATGGCATCTGAGTAGCCCAGTCGTCCCCTTCTGTCCCCACTGCTACCTGGGGGCAGCCCTAGTTTCCCGGGAGACCCGAGGACTTAGACCAGGGCCTGGCAGGGCAGATACAAAACCTCTTCACCAGGGGCCGGAGAGATAGCATGGAGGTAAGGCATTTACCTTTCATGCAGAAGGTCATCGGTTCGAATCCCGGCGTCCCATATGGTCCCCCGTGCCTGCCAGGAGCAATTTCTGAGCTTGGAGCCAGGAAAAACCCCTGAGCACTGCCGGGTGTGACCCACAAAAAAAAAAAAAAAAAAAAAAACCTCTTCACTGGACACTGATCCCTCTGCACTGACCACAGGGGGGTTAACTTTTCTGTTTTACTTTGTTTTTTGGGGGGAGGGACCACACCCTGAAATGCTCAGGGGCTCCTCATGACTCTGTGCTCAGTCCTGTCAGGCTCAGGGAAACCCTACGGGATGCCAGGGATCGAATCTCGTTAGGCCTCATGCAAGGCAAACCCCCTCCCTATCACTCCAGCCCCAGCACAAGGTTGATTCTCTTTTGTTTGTTTTATTGGGGGGGGGGGGTGGGAATCGCTCAAGGGATACTCCTGGCAGGCACAGGGGACCATATGGGATGCTGGGATTGGAACTACCATCCGTCCTGGTTTGGTTGGTGAAAGGCAAACGCCCTATGGTTGTGCTATCTCCCTGGTCTCAAGGTCGACTCTTGACTTCTCTCTCCCTTCCCCTCGGTCCCTATCTGCTCATTCCCTCAGCAAAACCAGCCAGCAGAACCCCCTTTTCCTGCCTCTGTCCCGCTGCCCTTCTTCGGCTTTCCCAAGCGTTGCTCTGACCCTTCACCTGTTCCTTATCCTGGAAGACACCTCCTCCGGGATCCTCCCTGATACATCTTCCTGCCATATTCTCACCCTGCAATAAAACTGTCCCACTGATTGGGTTTTCTGCGCTGTAGGCTGGGGCATACCATGACTGCTGATGTTCGGATTCTCTGGGCTGGTACTGGAGGGGTCCTTGGGGGGGGGCTCACACCTGCATGGCATAAGCCCCTCTTTCTCGGGCTGCATCAGCCTGGGGTGGCCCCCCCAAGGCACAGCCCCTGAAGAGGTAGGGCTGGTGAACACGAACACCCCAAAACCAAGGCCCCCAGCTATGGAGGCTCCCGGTTGAACGTACAGTGAGAGATTGAGGCCCATCTGGGTACCAAGAGACCCCCATCTGGGAGAGAGGCAGTCAGCCAGCAGCTGCACCCCAATGCCAGGCACCATCTGAACCAGAAGCTTGTCTGACGTCCCAGCCGCCCCCTCACCAGGTGACCGCACCAGCTGAGAGCCCCCACGTTCGGGGGCCGCCCCCAGAACAGTCGTCCCCACACGGCAGGCGTCCTGTGCACAGTAGCTGAGCCAACCCTGGGCCAGGCTGTGGGGGCGAGAGCGGCGCTATGGGGTGATGAAGAACAGCAGTGGGTAGCGTACGGGTCCCCCAAAGTACAACAGGATGTGACGTGAGATTAGCACAGAGCCAGGATTTCGGGGTGTGATGTAAATGTCACCACCCCCTCCAAAAAATAAGCTTCTAGCCCAGGAGATGCCTCTGCTGGCTGGGGGGCATATCTGGGTGCCCAAAGGTCTGTTCCTGACACCCCATGGCCACCGTGATATAGCCCAGTGCAGCCCCTCCTGGATCCCACCAAAAGCAAGAAATCTAACCCCAAACTGAGAATACAGGATTCAATACAACAGGTCTAGGGCCGGAAAGACAGCACAGCAGGGAAGGTACTTGCCTGGCATGCAGCTGACCCGGCTTCGATCCCTGGTATCTGATAGAGTCCCCCCGAACCTGGCCAGGACTAACTTCTGAGCACAGAGCCAGGAGTAGTGGTAAGCCCTGGGCATACCGGATGTGGCCCCAAAACAAAAACAAACCAGCAAAAAAAAAAAAAAAAAAAACCAAAAAAACAAAGTTTAAAAAAATAAATTCCAGCCCTAGAATGCACAGAAAGGTCTGGATCTGGGTGTGGGTCCCTTCCCCTCCCAGCCAGGCTCATATGAGCACTTCAGTCTGAGTCTCCGTCTGTCCTGGGGGCAGGGACAAGACAGAGGACAGATCCCAGAAGGCCTGAGGATGAGATGCAAGCATGGAGCATGGTGTGGCCCTCTCTGGGTTCCAGGCGGGGAGGGGTGCCAGGCACAGCAAGTCACACAACCCTCTGTGAACCCCGGCTGCTCTGTCTGGAAGCCAGCACCAGGGCCTTCCCAGCAGCGCCCGGGGCCCTGGGGTCCCTAAAAGGCAGAAAACTGCCAGTCTGGAGCCTGGCACTCAGGATCTACGAGAGCCTGAGTCATCCGAAGGGTCAGTCCCTCTCCCCAAAGTGTGTGTCTGGGCCTGAAAAGTGACCTGGGCACGGGAAAGAATGCCAGCATAGCCT
Organism: Suncus etruscus; assembly: GCF_024139225.1. NCBI lineage: Eukaryota > Metazoa > Chordata > Mammalia > Eulipotyphla > Soricidae > Suncus > Suncus etruscus. The sequence goes on from NC_064853.1 coordinate 3,191,339, forward strand.
GGGCACAGATTGTAGAGTGTGTGTGTGTGTGTGTGTGTGTGTGTGTGTGTGTGTGTGTGTGTGTGTGTGTGTCATTTCCCTCGTCCATGACCCAAGGCTGCCACAGGGGAGGGACCACAAGGCCAGACAGGGCTCAGCTGGTCCCCTGCCTGCTGCCCTGTCCCTGCACTTCTCCCCTGAACCCCTGGATCTCAGTGCCCACCCAGATAAAGAAGCATGGGCCTTTGCAGGAGGGGGGTCTGAGACCTACCTTGGCCTCGTGCCCCTTCTCCTCGGCGCAGTCGGGGTTCCCACAGTCCAGTCCCTGGTCCTCGGCCAGGCTCCCCGCATCTGCGGAGAGAGAGGGTTATCAGCGGGGTGGGGCGGGGAGGGGCGTCCCAGGCAGGTGGGGCCCCACCGGGGCTGCCTTGCCTTCAAAGGAGCCCAGTGTCCCTTTCCCTTTCAAACCAACTTATCGGGGCCGGGGATCTGTTTGCAGAGCGCTGGGTGCAGCTCGGGGGGGGGGGGGGGGGACACGACTCCAGAATCCACGGGGAACCCAACAGCTCTGAAAACAAGTTCTGCTCCCCTTTGTCCACTTTGGTCTGCATGTGCGTGTGCGTGAGTTTGGGTTGGGGGCTGGGATCTTGGAAGGGGGGACCCCAGAGTTCTGGGCCTGTGCGTGTGTGTGTGCAAGTGCTTGTGTGTGTGTGTATGTGTGTGTGTGTGTGTGTGTTTGGGATTTGGGGCCGGGATCTTGGAGGAGGGGGGACCCCAGAGTTCTGGGCTTGTGTGTGTGTGTGTGTGTGTGTGTGTGTGTGTGTGTGTGTGTGTGTGTGTGTGTGTGTGTGTGTGTGTGTTTGGGATCTGGGGCCGGGATCTTGGAGCTCTGGGCTTCCCCTTGCAAGGCTGATCGTGTGCGGGAGGGTCCGGACCCTCCCCGCCAGCCCCCCACCATCACGACCCCTCCGGAGGAGCCCCCCGAGGTCGGGGCGGGCCCCCACTGCCCGCCTTGGACTTGGAAGCCGCTCTCCCCCCCTCCCTCCCCTGGGGGGCGCTGGGGTGACCCCTCTGGCAGGTCCTGGACAGCCCAGCGGACGGGGACTCCCTCCGGGCCTCCTCCTCCTCCTCGGACTGGACGCGGCTGCGGGTCCCCGGCGCGGCCTGCACGGCGGGGCGCCCGGGACCCCGACTCACCCACTCACTCACTCACTCACTCACCCATGGAGGAGGCGCCGCATTCGCCTCGTCTCGCCTCGCCTCGCCGGGGACGCGGCCGGGACCCGGGGGCGCCGTGGAGGCGGCGGGCGGCGGGAGGAGCCCGGGGGGAGGCGCCCGCCTCGCCTGCGGGGCGCCCGCACACTAAGGCCCGGCCCGGCCCGGCCACGCCACGCCACGCCCCCAAGCCACGCCCCTCGTTTGCATAGCCGCGCCCAAACAGCCGGTGTCGCCGCTCTAGGTCTCAGGGCCACGCCCACATCAAGAGGCCGGGTCCCGCCTCTCATTTGCATAGCCTCGCCCCCGAGCAGGCAGCAGACGCCCCTCCGTCTCCTGGCCACGCCCACAACAGGAGGCTGCGCCCCAAGCCCCGCCTCTCGCCTGCCTGGCCATGCCCTTCCACCTGGAGGCACTACTGCAAGCTCCTCCCTCGACCTGCACGCGGCCACGCCCCCTAAGGGCGGGTATTATCTCCTTTGCCACGCCCTCCCAGGAGCAGTACCACTAAGCTCCTTCCCGGGTCCCTCGCCACGCCCCTGACTGTTGGCCACGCCCCCCAAGATATGTCTCCCGGGCTCATTGCCACGCCCCCGAGTAATGACTCTTGTCACGCCCACACGGAAACCACGCCCCGGTCCGCCCGTTTTTCCGCCACGCCCCTCTTGTGTGCCACGCCCCTGCCTCGCCCCCAGCCACGTCCCGCCTCCCCCAGGTTCCCCAAGCTCAGCTCCCAGCCCCACCCCTGTCTCCCTAACTCTGCCCCTCCTGCTCCTTAGAGGGGAACCCTCACCCCAGTGACCACCCCAGTGACCACCCCAGTGACCACCCCTACAACACGAATTGTTGCAAGGTCTGATCCCTCCACAGTCAGCTCCCAGCCTGCTACCACGAAAGGGAGCCCTTGTGCAGTATTCTTTGGTTTGCTTTGTTTTGGGGTCACACCCGGCGGTGCTCAGGGGTTCCTCCTGGCTTCTACACTCAGAAATCGCTCCTGGCAGACACAGGGGACCATATGGGATGCTGGGATTCAAACCACCGTCCTTCTGCATTCAAGGCAAACGCCCTGCCTCCATGCTTTATCTCTCTGACCCCATCATGAAGATATTCTTGATGAACTCAACAACCCTTTGAGAACTCATCCTGGGGGTCTGGGGCCCCCCGGAGGCTCAGCAGTCTTGGGGCCTGGCTGGTTCTAGGGCACTTTGCTCCAGCACCCGCAGAGTCCTTAGCCTCAGTCTTCCCTTGGGCCACTGGAGTAGGGACAGCTTTTGGTGGAGAGTCCCCCCACCACCCCCTGCCCCTGCCCCAGGGATTTCTAGGAAAGAATCAGACAAGTACAAATGACTCAGTTCCTGGTGCTCCGGCCTAGAACTGGGCTTAACACTGACCTCCCCCCACCAGTTCTGACTCCAAATTCTTTCTGATGGTCCCTCAAGCACCGCCAGGAATGAGTCCTGAGTCAACTCTGAGCACCCTGGGTGTGGTCCCAAAACAAAAACAAACAAAAAATTCTTTTGATTGGAGGACACACCTAACGGTGCTCAGGGCTGACCCCTGGCTTTGTGCTCAGGCATCACTCCTGGCTGTTTTTTTTTTGTTTTTTTTTGTTTTTTTTTTGGGGGGGGTGGGGGGGTGGACCCTAAGGAATACTAGGGACCTGCAGAGGGGAAGCCTTGCAATAGTGCAATGGTTGGCAGCGAAGAGTACAAGGCAAGTGCCTGACCCATTGTGCTATTGCTCCAGTCCAGGGCCCAGATTCTTTTTTTTTTTTGGTACATACCCAGCGGTGCTCAGGTGCTCCTGGCTCTGTGCTCAGAAATCGCTCCTGGCAGGCTTGGGGGACCGTATGGGATGCCAGGGATCAAACTTGGGTCCGTCCAGGTCGGTGGCATGCAAGGCAAATGCCCTACCGCTGTGCTATCTGCTGTGCTATCGCTCGGGCCCTCCAAAGTATTTATTAACAGTTGATTTGCTAATAAATACTTTGGAGGGCCCGAGCGATAGCACAGCAGATAGCACAGCGGTAGGGCATATTTATTAACAGTTGATTTGCAGGCCCGGGCGGTGGCGCTAAAGGTAAAGTGCCTGCCTTGCCTGCGGTAGCCTTGGACGGACCGCGGTTCGATCCCCCGGTGTCCCATATGGTCCCCCAAGCCAGGAGCAACTTCTGAGCATATAGCCAGGAGTAACCCCTGAGCGTTACTGGGTGTGGCCCAAAAACCAAAAAAAAAAAAAAAAAAACAGTTGATTTGCTGCTGGGGAGAGAAGCCAGGGCCTCCCTCCTCATGTGCTCTCAGTGCTCTATGCCTCAGTCTCTCTCCAGCCCAGGACACTGAGGTCTGACCGCCCGCCCTCCCCCCAGGCTTCTGGTCAGTGTCTGTCCCAGGCCCCAGGCGGCCCCAGGGTCGTTGACCTTCAAGTCTGGATTTCTTGGGCCTGTTTCTTCCAACCCAGGTTCCACAGCCAAGTTCTTTGACCCTTATGGGGGCCACGCCCAAAGGCCTTTTGCAGCCCCCCTGGGAACCAGCTCTCTCTGCTCTGAAGCTGAATCCTGAGGGGGGGGGGTCCCCTTTGCCTCCTTCCTCCTCCCATCCCGGACCTCCAAAACCTTGGAACCTTGCTGAGCTGAAGGTCCTGAGAAGAGCCCCTGCGGTGGAGAAGGGAATGGGTGGGGCTGGGGCCCCCAACCTGCCATGTCACCCCATCTCCGGGCAGCCTCACCCTGGACAGCTCGTGGTCAGGACATCCCTTCCCAGGACCACCAGCCACCTGGAGGGTTTCACGCCCTGGAGAATTTCCATAGAAACTAATGATTTCGATGGTGCCCTGAGCCCCAAGAGCAGGAATAACATTCCAGGCAAGGGTTATACCCATAGTTGTTGGCAAGAACAAGGGGAGCAAGAACTGGAAAGATAGCACAGTGGGGAGGGTGCTTGTCTTGCATGCAGCCGACCTAGGTTCAATTCCCGGCGTCCCATAGGGTCCCCTAAGACTGCCAGAAGTGAGTGATCCAGGAGTGCAGAGCCAGGTTTAACCCCTGGGCGCTGCCAGGTGTGGCCCCAAAACAAAGCAAACCAAAAAGAACCAGAAGAGAGAAGTCTTAGAATAGCACAGCAGAGGGGCCGGAAAGATAGCATGGAGGTAAGGCATTTGCCTTTCATGCAGAAGGTCATCGGTTCGAGTCCCGGCGTCCCATATGGTCCCCTGTGCCTGCCAGGAGCAATTTCTGTGAATGGAGCCAGGAATAACCCCTGAGCACTGAGGGGTGTGACCCAAAAACCACAAAAAATAATAGCACAGTGGAGGGGCTGGAGAGATAGCACAGCGGCATTTGCCTTGCAAGCAGCTGATCCAGGACCTAAGGTGGTAGGTTCGAATCCCGGCGTCCCTTATGGTCTCCCATACCTGCCAGGAGCTATTTCTGAGCAGATAGCCAGAAGTAATTCCTGAGCGCCACCGGGTGTGGCCCAAAAACCAAAAAACAAAACAAAGAATAGCACCTCGGGAAGAGCTACTGCCTTGCCTTCAGCAGACATGGGTTCAATCCCTGGTGTCCCATAGTGTCCCCCAAGCCAGTTAGTAGTGATTTTTTTTTTTTTTTTTGGTTTTTGGGCCACACCCGGTAACGCTCAGGGGTTACTCCTGGCTATATGCTCAGAAGTCGCTCCTGGCTTGGGGGACCATATGGGCCGCCGGGGGATCGAACCGCGGTCCGTCCAAGGCTAGCACAGGCAAGGCAGGCACCTTACCTCTTGCGCCACCACCCGGCCCCTAGTAGTGATTTTGAGTGCAGAGCCAGAAGTAACCTCTGAACACCACTGGGTGTGCCCCCCCCCCAAAAAAAAAAAACAATAAGCAACAGGCAGCCTGGGCAAGGATCCTGTCCTGAACAGGCATGGGGAAGGGCTTCTGGTTAGAGCATCTCCCTGCTTGCCCTAGGGTCCACCCTCCTGTGGTGACCCCCTCCTTTATCCTAGATGGACACCACCAGGTCTGACATCCTGGAATGCCCAGTGCTCCCCTCTCACCCCCATCCCAGATGCCCGAGACATCGTCCTGGGTCTGGACGAGCCCAGTTATAGTTAGTCCTGTCAGGAGCCAGGTGGGCCCCTGGGTTCTGGGCAGGCAAAGGAGCCCCCTCCCCTGCTCCCCCACTCCACCCACCCTGGTCCTCCCAGGGTGCCGCCTCTGCACCCCCTGCCCCCATCAATGGGGCCTGGGCAGACACCAGGCAGACGATGTGCTTTGTTTGGCCAGGCTTAGGCTTCAAAAGAATTTGAACCAGTTGCCAACTTCACAAAGTCCAATTTCACATACAAATCCAGATTTCTGGCTTCTCTGGACAAAAGCGAGGTGCCTAGCTCTTGCTGAAATCAGTCTGAGCTCTTGTTCCTGGCATGCTGGTTTGCCAGACCCTGCCTGTCTTCATTTAATTGCATCTTCTACACCCCTCACCTGTTGTTGGGTGCCCATCTTCCTTCTGGGGGAAATTCAACTCTTCTTTCTCGCTCCAAGACTGTCCCCCATCCTGCCCACTGTCCCTGGCCCAGCTGCACCTGGGCCCAGCAGCTTCCTCCACTCTGTGTATTCAAGCCCAGGTCTTACAGTGGGATCTTGAAATGACCTTTTTTCCTGATCTAGCTCCCCCATTCCCTTGGGAACAACTACCAACCACACCTGATTTCCAGGACAAGGCCAAGCATCATGCTGTCCGCACATGGTATTTCTTTGGGTTCCCTCTGCAATGCCCATTTACCCCAGCATCATGGATTCACAGAAGCTAGGACTCTCTGCAAGGACTGGATGTTCATTAGGCTTGGAAGATTTGGTACAAAAAAAAAAGGCAAAAACCGGGAGATGGGGCCTGGGTGATAGCACAGTAAGGAGGGCATTTGCCTTGCACGCAGCCAATCCAGGTTTGATTCCAGGCATCCCATATAGTCTACCAAGACTGCCAGGAGTAATTTCTGAGTACAGAGCCAGGAGTAACCCCTGAGTGCCTCCAGATGTGGCCCAAAAGACAAAAGAAAAAAATAAGAAAGAGAAGAAAATGCTTAAATAAATTATATGAATAAGGAGGCTATTAAGAGCCAGAGTGATACCACTGGAGTCAGAGAGATAGCATGAGGTAAGGCGTTTGCCTTGCATGCAGAAGGATGGTGGTTCGAATCCCAGCATCCCATATGGTCCCCTGAGCCTGCCAGGAGCGATTTCTGAGTGTAGAAGAGCCAGGAGGAGTCTCTGAGCACTGCCCGATATGACCAAACAAATAAACAAACAAACAAAAACTGAATGATACCATAGCACGGAGGGTGCTTGCTTCGTAGCAGCTGACCCAGATCTGATCCACGGCATTCTATAGTGTCTCCTGAGCACCACCAGGCGTGATCCCTGAGTACAGAGCCAGGAGTAAGTCCTGAGCACCACCATCGGGTATCACCCAATCCCTCCCACAAAAAGACTGCTATAAATTATCATCATTCTTTTGGTATGGCGGCATCCTGCGAGATGCTAGGATCAAGCAGGCATTGGCTCTATACAAAGCAAGCACCTTCCCCACTGTACTACCTCGCCGGCCTTATAAATATCATCATTAACATTAATTTTCATGTACGAAAGAGACTCCAGGGTGAAGACAGGTTTTGCATGTAAGAGGCCCAGGTTTGATCCCTGGCACCTCATGGCCCCCAGGCATCCTGAGAGTGATCCCGAGACATTCAAAAGCAGGTGGTGTAAGCACTGTGCTCATTTTCAGATGAGGCTGTGAAAACCCAGAAGGTCGCATGTCCTACCCACGATGATGTGGCTGGTGATGGGCCCATGAGATGAATCTATGCTTCTCACAGCCAGGTACAAGCCACACAGTGCTCATGGTTTTTGAATGTTCAGTGCTGGGCTCTTAGCACCTAGTTCCTAAGACTGCTTCTCCCCATTTTCAGTTAGCAGCTGCCAAAGAAATAGCACAGTGGGGAGGGCTCTTGATTTGCACAGGCCAATCTGGATTCGATACCCAGCATCCCTGAGTGAGGTCCTAAAATTTTAGTCTTCATTCCTGGTCAGAGATAGTACAGTGGATAGGGCTTTTGCCTTTCAAATGGTTGACTTAGATTCACTCTCTACCATCCTATATCACCCCCTGAGCACCACCAGAAGTGACCCCTGAGTACAGAGCCAGGAGTAACCCCTAAACATTGCCAAGTGTGGCCCCAAAACAAAAACAAATAAACACAAGAAAACTGGAGTGTAAGAGACAGGGTATTTGCCTTGCATGCAGCTGGCTTGGGTTTGATCCCCAGCATCCCACAGGGTTCCCCAAGCATCACCAGGAGTGAATTCTGAATGCAGAGCCAGGAGTCACCCATGAGCCATCACTGGTTGTGGCCAAAAACAAAAATAAAAACAAACAAAAATTTGGGTCTGAAGTGGTAGCACAGCGGTAGAATATTTGCCTTGCACGCTGCTGATCTGGGACAGACCCAGGTTCAATCTCTGGCATCCCATATGGTCTCCTGAGCCTGACAGAATCAAATTTTTAGCACAGAGCCAGGAATAACCCTTGAGCGCCACCGGGTGTGGCCTAAAAACAAAACAAACAATAAAACTGACTCTCTTCCTAAAGGGAGCAGGCCCTGAGAGGAAGGCTTGTACCCCAGGAAGGCCAAGCTGCCCTGCCCACTGCCGCCCCCAGCAGGCAGCTGTGGCCTCAGATGCCCCCTCCCACACAGAGCCGGTGTCCGGGAGCCGCTGATTGATGCCAGCTGCAAGGTCCATGCATCCCTGTCCTCACTGGGTCAACTGGGCCCAAACTCTTTTTTTTTTTTTTTTTTTTTTTTGGTTTTTGAGTCACACCCAGCAGCGCTCAGGGGTTACTCCTGGCTCTGTGCTCAGAAATCACTCCTGGCAGGCTCAGGGGACCATATGGGATGCCAGAATTAGAACCATTGTCCTTCTGGATGCAAGGCAAATGCCCTACCTCCATGCTATCTCTTCAGCCCCTGGACCCAAAATTGGCCCAAAGCCAGAGGCCAATTCCAGCTAGTTGCCCCAGGAACCATGAGTGCCCCATCACTCTCAAGCCCTCCATTATGCCAGGACAAGGTCAGAGGTCATTGACTCTAGTGTGCCTCTTTCCCAAGGCCCCATCTTTGGGGAGTGAGCAGTGAGTGAGTAGAACCTGAGATGAGAGTCTTTGATGCCTAGCCTATCATGTCACCCCACAGCACCCAACCTTCAGGCCTAGAACCCCAGTCAGGGCCCCATCTGTACCCCAGCCCTCATTAATAAGAGGAGGCTACCGAAGAGGGGGCCAGAGCGATTGTGCAGCAGGGAGGGTATTTACTTTGCAATCAGCTGACCCGAGTTCAATTCCTGGCATCCTATAGGGTTCCCCAAGCACTGCCAGGAGTAACTCCAGAGCACAGAGCCAGGAGGAACCCCTGGGCACCACCAGATGTGGTGTCCCCCAAGCCCAAAGAAGACACATTCTAAGTCCTTTCCTAGGTCACACAGACTGTGCTCAAAGCTTGGGCACCAGGCCTGGAGCTGTTGGCAACACTCTTTGGCAGCCGCCGCCATGGGCACGTGCCCACTTGGCCAATACCGGCTTCCTCCCCCGGCTCCTCAGAGCAATGAAAGCAGCCACGGGGGTGGGGCTGAAGAATCGGGTTCAGGGTCCAGCCAGGACAGTCTGGTCCTTCCAGAGTGCTGTCCCTACGACATATCACCCCCTACACAGACAGCTGTGCCCCTTGGTTTGGGCGGCTCCCATGCCCTCACCTTGGACAGGGCCAGTACAAGGAGCCTGAAGAGAGCAGGACATTGGCCCGTGGCTGGGTACTGAGGTAGGCACTGCCACCCCTAGCCCCCAGAAAGGCCTGTCAAGAAACTCCTCTGGGGGTTGGAGCCATAGCACAGCAGGGAGGGCATTTGCCTTGCACGCGGCCAACCCAGGTTTGATCCCCAGCATCCCATAGGGTCCCCTGAGCCTGCCAGGAGAGATTTCTGAGCACAGAGCCAAGAGTAAGCCCTGAGCATCAACCAGTGTGGCTCCAAAATAAACAAACAAAAAACCCACAAAGGAGACCAGGCACGACCATGCTGCTGAGAGATGCCAGTGGTTTTGCCTCCCTCGGGAGAATGAGCTCGGAGCCAGATGTGGGCAGCACCCCTCCGCTTCCATCCCAATCACTCCTAACCATGCTCAACTGCTCCAGCGGAGTTTCCCCAGCTGCCTGCACCCCAGGGCCTGGCCCTCCATGGCCCTACAGCTCCTTCCAGGGGCTCCCCCAAGTGCTCCCCCTCCCAATGACCTTCCCCCACCTTCCGCCACAGAGGTGGGACAGGAAGCTGGAAGCCTATGGCCTATATCACTTGTGTCCATTTGTCCTTATGGAATCTGCCTATTGGAGCCTAGCTGAGGGGTTTCCCACGATTGTCCCATCCCCTCTGCTCAGGGCCGGGACAGGCCAGGCTGAGGGAAGCCAGAGGAAAAAGGGAGACAGAACCCCAGGACCCTATATCAAGCAGGTCAGACTTGAGGTCTCTCGGGCACAGGATTCTGGGTTCTAGCAGAAGGGTAGCAGCCCAAGGCTGAACGCTCTGTAGGCCATTGTTTTCTGGGGCTGAGTCAAGGTGAAAAATCACAGAGCTGGAGTTATAGGGAGGGTGTTTGCCTTGCACATACCCTACTGTGTTTGGTCCCTGGCATTCCATAGGGTCCCCGGAGCCTGCCACAAGTGATTTCTTTTTTTTTTCTTTTTTTTCTTTTTTTTTTTTTTTTGGTTTTTGGGCCACACCCAGCGTTGCTCAGGGGTCACTCCTGGCTGTCTGCTCAGAAATAGCTCCTGGCAGGAACGGGGGACCAAATGGGACACCGGGATTCGAACCAACCACCTTTGGTCCTGGATCGGCTGCTTGCAAGGCAAACGCCACTGTGTTATCTCTCCGGTCCCGCAAGTGATTTCTTTTTTTTTTTTTTTGGTTTTTTTTTTTTGGGTCACACCTGGCGGTGCTCAGGGGTTACTCCTGGCTGTCTGCTCAGAAATAGCTCCTGGCAGGCACAGAGGACCCTATGGGACACCGGGATTCGAATCAACCACCTTTGGTCCTGGATCGGCTGCTTGCAAGGCAAACGCCGCTGTGCTATCTCTCCGGGCCCACAAGTGATTTCTGAGCACAGAGCCAGGAGAAACTCCTGAGCATTACTGGCTTCAGCCTAAACACAGAAACAAACAAACAAACAAACAAAATAGCAACTGGAATCAGAGAGATGGTGCAGGCAAAGTACTCTTCTTCTTGCCCAAGCTCTATTACTTCACACCAGAGTGGGACACCCGAGCACCGAGCAACAGGAGGGGTTCCCCAAATGCAAAGCCAGGAGTAAGACATGATGATCACCAAGCGTGGCCCCAAATCCAAAAAAGGACTCCCCTTGTGTGTCGGGGGCCTGAGTTTGGTCCCCATCACCACAAAATAAGAAAAACAGAAACACCAATAGCAAGCTAGTGAGTGTTATGGTCTCAACATAGCTCAGGGTGTTGAGCACTGACTGCATGCAGGAAGCCCAGATTTGAGCCCTCTATGGTCTCCCATGGTCTACCAGGAGCACCCCCTAAGCACCACTAAGTGGGATCCCAAGAAAAATCCCAGAAAATAGATTCTGTGTGTGCCTACAGTATGAGCGGACCAGTGTTCTGTGTATCGTTTTCCCCACCGCTCACAATTAGAAAGTGCATCGTCCAAACCCCCCAAACCCAGGCCAGAGAGAAGCACAGCCCATTCCTGTCCTGCCTCTCAAGGGTGGGTTTCAATCTCAGCGTCCTCCTCTGCACAAATACACAGGCCTGGCCTGAAGTATGAATGTTCTGGAAATGCTCGGCCCATCCCATGAGCCTTTGGTTGACCCTCTAAGGCTGGGACTGAGCCAGCCCCCTCTCCCAGCAACCCTGAATCCAGTCATGGGACCCCATGTTCTCATAGGGTCTCATCACCTGCCTGACGCTCCCCAACTTTCTGTGTTCCTGGACTCCAACCCTCAGACTGAGAGAAGACACTCAGGTGAGTGGGATCTGGCCAGAGGCAGCGGAGGGTAGACCAATGTCCGGCGGCAGCCCCCAGCATGTATGTAGGAAGAAGGGGTATAAGACCTACCCCCCAAGTCTTCGATGATGTCCAGGGTGGAGCTCCAGGAGAAGCGTGCCACGGCTCCCAGCTCCAGCTCTGCCAGGGTGCCAGGCAGGGACCCCAACTCATAGGCGCCTCGTTTCTTCCAGTAGAGGAACATCTTGAGGCCGGCCGCCTTCCCACCAGCAGCCTGGGGTCTTGGGAGGCACGTGGCCCCGGGGAGCCGGCTCCCCGAGGCCCCGGGGTGCAGCAGGTGTGGGGGGGACCCCAGGGGCTGGCCCAGCCAACAAGGCCTTTCCTGGGTCGGGGAGCATTCTGGGAGCTCCGGGGGCTGCGGGCTGACCAATGGCCGGGGTCCGGCCCCACACAAAGCTCCTTTCTTCCCCTCCTACAGACATTTTACAAATTTCGACTTCCCGGCCCCCCCAGAGCCCCCACAGAAGGGCTGGGCCGGCGTCTGGGGACCACAGAGGCCCGGAAAAGAGCGTGATTGTTCCGAGGGCCCCGAGCTGAGATGAGTTTCCAGAGGAGAAAAATGTGCTGCCGAGCCTCCAGCCCCCACCCGGCCACCAGCCCAACCCTCGGCAGGCTCACAGGGCAGGGTTCTCAATGAGGAACGGACCACAATACAGGGGTGCTGGGGAGCCCCCTCCAGGAAGTTCAGGCTTGTCCGCCAGCACCCAGGATCTGGAGTCAGAGGGCAAGTGTTGCCAAGAAGCCAGAACTGACCTTGGTAACCCCTCGAACCTCACTTCCCAAGTGCTGCCCTGGCCCACCCGGACCTGGGCCTAGCTGCCCAGTGCCTGGCCTTCCCCCTCAGAAATGCGCACCTACCACCTGGCCTCCCCCCGCCCCGACCTGCACACCTACCACCAGCTGCACGCCCCCCAGACCTGTAGCTCCACAATGGTGCTGGCCATGTCTCTGGGTGCAGGGCAGAAGGTGGGTGGGTGAAGCAGAGTTCGGGAGATGGATGGACAGAGACGCCCACCAGAGACCCATCAGAAGGGAAGCTGGCAGGATGCTCACATCTGCCCAGAGAGACCTTCAAGTCCCAAACAGGGTGCTGGGCCCAGCTCTGCCGAGAAGGAGAAGAATTAGCTTGGGAGTAATAGTACTGGGGGCAAGGTTACAATCGGGGTTTGATCCTCAGCACTGCATGTGTTTCCCCAATACTGTCAGAAGTCACCCCTGAACACAGAGCCAGGAGTGGTCCTGAGCATCCCCAATGTGACCCAAATCAAACCCCCTAATAAAAATAACTGGATCTGAAGCCAGAGTGGTAGCACAGTGGTAAGGCATTTACCTTGAACACAGCTGACCCAGGACGGACACAGGTTTGATCCCCAGCATCCTATACAGTCCCCCAAGCCAGGCGCGATTTCTGAGCTCATAGCCAGGAGTAACCCCTGATCGTCTTTGGGTGTGGCCAAAAAACCAAATAAACAAACAAAAAACTGGATCTTTGGCGTGGTGGCACTAGAGGTAAGGTGCCTGCCTTGCCTATGCTAGCCTAGGACGGACCTAGGTTCTATCCCCTGGCGTCCCATATGGTCCCCCAAGCCAGGCGTGATTTCTGAGCTCATAGCCAGGAGTAACCCCTGAGCGTCACTAGGTGTGGCCCAAAAACCAAAACAAACAAACAAACAAACAAACAAACAAAAAACACTGGATCTTTGGAGCTGGAGCATTTGCCTTGTACGTGGCTGACCCAGGTTCAATCTCTGGCATCCCATATGGTCCCCTGCGCCTGACAGGAGTGATTTCTGAATGCAGAGCCAGGAGTAGCCCCTGAGGGTTGCCAGATGTAGCCAACTTCCCCCACAAAAAATAAGATAATAAATAAGTAAAATAAAACAAATAAAAAACACAACTGAGGGGCCGAAGAGATAGCATGGAAGTAAGGCGTTTGCCTTTCATGCAGGAGGTCATCGGTTTGAATCCCGGTGTCCTATATGGTCCCCTGGGCCTGCAAGGAGCAATTTCTGAGCATGGAGCCAGGAATAACCCCTGAGCACTGCCGGGTGTGACCCCCCAACAAAAAAAAACCCACCAAAAAAAAAAAAAAGGGCCCGAGAGATAGCACAGCGGTATTTGCCTTGCAAGCAGCCGATCCAGGACCAAAGGTGGTTGGTTCGAATCCCGGTGTCCCATATGGTCCCCTGTGCCTGCCAGGAGCTATTTATGAACAGACAGCCAGGAGTAACCCCTGAGCACCGCCGGGTGTGGCCCAAAACCAAAAAAAAACAAAACAAAACAAACAAACAAACACAACTGAGGGCCAGAGAGATAGCACAGTGGTAGGGTGTTTGCCTTGCATGCAGGACGGTGGTTCGAATCCCGGCATCCCATATGGTCCCCCAAGCCTGCCGTCGGTGATTTCTGAGCGTAGAGCCAGGAGTAGCTCCTGAGCACTGCTGGGTGTGACCCAAAAAACCAAACCAAAACAAAACAAAACAAAAACCACAACTGGGGCCGGCGAGGTGGTGCTAGAGGTAAGGTGTCTGCCTTGCAAGTGCTAGCCAAGGAAGGACCTCGGTTTGATCCCCCTGCGTCCCATATGATCACCCCAAGCCAGGGGCAATTTCTGAGCGCTTAGCCAGAAGTAACCCCTGAGCATCAAGCGGGTGTGGCTCGAAAAACCAAAAAAAAAAAAAAAAAAAAAACAAAAACCACAACTGAATCAGGCCCAGAGCTTCAAAGTCAAGGTGGGTTCTGGGCAGCTGCGTAGGCCAGCGACCCAGGTCAGAGGCGTGAGCTGTCCAGGTGAACCCAGAAGGCTTTTTGCTGCCCCCCCTCCACGACCCCTGCCAGATGTCTAGCCCTGGGTGCCTCCTCCCCCAGTCTCACAGCCTGCCAGGAGACGGCCTGGGTGGGCGGCAGGGCAGCACCCCCAGAGCAGAACCTGGCCGCCTAGGAGAGCTGGCAGCAAACTCTGTGCTTTCCAGGGGTGGGGGGTCCCCCCAGGACTGCGGCGGGTGGGGGGGTGAGAGCATGGCGTGGTGGGCACACCCCCTGCTGAGGGCGGAGGTGCCAAGAGACAGCCGGAGTAACTCAAACCAGATGCCCGCCCGCCCCCAGCCCCAGGCGGCTGGCCGGACACAGACTACGTCCCTCTCCCCTGGCACCACGTGGCCTGGACCTGAACCCACAGGACTGGGGGTGGGGAGGTCCCCCGCTGTGAGCTTGGGCATGTGGCCAAGGTGGGGGCATGAGCCCTGAGTCCCCTGTAGCTCTGACGCGGGAGCCCCAGAGCAGGCTGTAGGGGTGGAGCGTTCTTCTTTCTGTGCCCCCAACAGGCATGAGCAGACCCCCATGAGGTACTCTGTGCCCAGAAGTACCTGCTGCCCCCTCCGCCTGGCTGTTCTCAGCTCCCACACCCCTCTGTCCACCCACAGGAAAGTAGACTAGAGTGAGCCTAAGTGCACCGTTAATGCCAGACAGTGGGGGCAGCTTTGGGCGCAGGAGGCTGGACATGGCCTGTCTGCTATCCTGCTGGCCCCTGTCCTGGGGAGGGGCCACAGAGGCTGCACTGAGCATGCTCCCGTGAGAAGGCTCTGGAGGGGGTCTCCAGCCCCTCCCCGCAACTGGCCAGAATCTGTTCAGGGCTACATGAGGCCTGAGAGTCGGGGAGTCAGAGATTGAATTCCAGAGCCTGTGCTCACCACTGCACCACATTGCCTCACCGCAGGCACCACTAGCTAACTCAGAGACCAATAAGGTGGGGTATGCAGAGAGAGCGAAGGCCTGACCACATGCCCCTTTGGGACAGGCCCCAGAAGTCCTCCTGAGCTATGCCTTTTAGTAGCCGGAATGCCATCTTTTTTTTTTTTTTTTTTTGGTTTTTGGGTCACACCTGGCAGTGCTCAGGGGTTATTCCTGGCTCCAGGCTCAGAAATTGCTCCTGGCAGGCACGGGGGACCATATGGGGCGCCGGGATTCGAACCGATGACCTCCTGCATGAAAGGCAAACGCCTTACCTCCATGCTATCTCTCCGGCCCCCGGAATGCCATCTTATGCCTGCATTGAGCTGGCACCCGGCAGGTCGGGTCCTGTGCCCATCTCGCTGCTCCCTGATGGTGGAAGATCCACTTGTTCAAAGACCCCGTGGGCCAGGGTGGTCTCTGCGGGAGACACTTGGGGTGGGGGGCGGGAGGCACACACAAACTGTGAATGACAGTCATCTCGATTCTGGGGGTCTTTCCCTGCTGTGCCCTGGCACCCCTCAGGGTACCCCTGGTTTAGGGGTCCTGCCTCAGACTCTGCATCTGGGGAATGGGCTCAGAAATGACTTGGGGCCGGAGAGGTGGCGCTAGAGGTAAGGTGTTTGCCTTGCAAGCGCTAGCATAGAACGGACCATGGTTCAATGCTCCGGCGTCCCATATGGTCCCCCCCAGCCAGGAGCAATTTCTGAGCTCATAGCCAGGAGTAACCCCTGAGCATCAAACAGGTGTGCCCCCCCCAAAAAAAAACAACAAAATAAAAGAAATGACTTTGTACCCCACCCTCAACAAAGAGGACCAAGATCTGGAATCCCTTTGTGACGTGCTATGACCCAGGGATGCTCTGAGGGTCCCATCCACTTCCTTGTTTGTTTGTTTGTTTGTTTGGGGCTATACTCGGCAGCACTCAGGGGTTACTCCTGGCTCCGTGCTCAGAAATTGCTCCTAGGGCCCGGAGAGATAGCACAGCGGCGTTTGCCTTGCAAGCAGCCGATCCAGGACCAGAGATGGTTGATTCGAATCCCGGTGTCCCATAGGGTCCCCCGCGCCTGCCAGGAGCTATTTCTGAGCAGACAGCCAGGAGTAACCCCTGAGCAACGCTGGGTGTGGCCCAAAAACCAAAAAAAAAAAAAAAAAAAAAAAAAAGAAATTGCTCCTGGCAGGTTTGGGGGAACCATATGGGATGCTAGAGATAGAACCCGGGTCAGCCGAGTGCAAGGAAAACGTCCTCTCTGCTGTACTCTGGTCCCAGTTCACTTCCTATGTGGGCACACCCCTGAGCTGAGGGAACACATGGGGAGGGACCCAGAGACCCCAGAGCAAACCCCCAACTCTGTGCCCCCTGGCTGCAGTCTGTTTGGAATAAAGCGCTACCAGTCAGGAACCCAGCCTGGAACCCAGCCCAGCCCTCCAGTCCCCAACCGTTCAGGGGCGCAAGCCAAGAATCCTGTGGCCCTGTCTGTGGGTGCGGTGGGAGGTCGGGTGCAGCTGATGGAGGGAACTTCCATAGGCCCAGCCCGAGCCAGCGTGCAGCCCCTTCACTCCAATCCCCTAACCCTTGGGACGTCTGCCACGGGCACCGGGAAAGTGGGGCACTTCCTGCTCTCTGCTGGGGGGCAGGAGGGGCGGACAGCAGCTCCCTCAGGTCCGGCCAGCTGAGCGGGGGCGGGGCCCGTGAGGTGGGAGAGACAGTCACTGTCTGGCCTGGTCATTGTCACCCCCTCCCACCCACCTCAGTTCGGGAACAGGCCTGGCCTGGGGCCTGCTAGCCTTGGAATTAGCAGCCCATGGCCTCCTAAGTGGCCTCTCCCAGGCCCCGGCTTACCCGGGTCACGGCCCGCCCATCCGGCCCTTAGATGGCTCCTCCCCCGATGGGCATCACGATGTACCCTGGCTCCCAAGGTGGGTACCACAGACAATGGCTTGCATCACTCCAAAGACAGTCCCTGACCACTGCAGGCCCTGGCATGGTCTTTGGACCCTTGGGGACTAGCCCCACCATGCTGCTTGGGGTGACATCTGGTGGGTGATCCCCTGGGCCTGACCCTGCAGTGGGTGATCGGGAGTGGGGGTCCCCATCTTTCAGCTGTGGAAGTTTTGGGGGTCCACCCATGGCAGTGCTGAAGTGACTCCTGGCTTAGTGCTCTGAGTAGCATCCAGGCTGTGTGTATGTTTGGAGGTCACACCCAGTAGTGCCCACTCACTGTTTGGGGAGCTAGTCCCCTCTCGTATCCACTTCTCTCTCTCTCTCACTGTCTCTGGTCTCTGTCTCTCTGTCTATCTCTGTCTGTCTGTCTCTCTCTCTCTCTCTCACTCTTTCTCTCTCCTGTCCTAACTGGAAAACCCCAGGGATGACTGTGGGTTTGTCTCCGCCCAGACAGGCACGTCCTGGGGGAGCAGGAACCGGCTTGAAAGTGAATCCAATCTCACTCATTCAGTCTTAGGCACCTCACAGGCCTGTCTCCTGCTCCAGCAGGCAGAGAGATCCCAACTCCTGAGGAGAAGCTTCATGGGGACCCGCAGGACCGAGCCCCCAGCCCAGTCTGCTCAGGCCAGCACACACACCCCCCTCAGTGCCAGCTGGAACCCAGCCCCCATGAGCCTGGGGTGGGGGCGAGGAGGGAATTTGTGTCTGTGACCACATGCCTGTCTCCCCGCCGGTCGCTGGCCACTGCCGACCTTTAAACCTGGCCAGACAGGCCAAGGGACGGGGCCTGCCAAGAGCCGGGGAACAAAGGCTTCTGGGCTCGGCTCCTCACCACAGGCCCGGCCAACACAACAGCCAGGATTTCAGAATCGCGTCGGAACCCGGAGTCTGGGGATTAGAGGCTGTCGTCGGGACTGGCCCCTGAGACAGGCCCAGCAGAGAGCCAGGCGGCTCTGTCTGCTGCCCACAGGCTGGTTCCGAGGGTTGCAGATGGGCCTGTGAGTTTCTGCCTGCTTGCCTCTGCTCCAGAAAAAAAATAAGGTTCCCAGAAAACAGGGTACAGCAGCCTTGAGGAGCCATAAAACTGCCATCCAACAGGCTGAAATGGCCATCTGTGACCCGAGCACAGAGCGGGGGTGCTAAAGTGAATGCAGTCAGGAGAGGAGAGTTGGAGGGGTTGGTTGGGACAGTGCCAGTCCTGCCAGGAGTGAACCCTAAGCACTGCCTGACAGACAGACAGACAGACAGACAGACAGACAGACAGACAGACACACACACACACACACACACACACACACACACAAACCCCCACACACAAGCACACAAATAAAAGTCAGGAAGAGAAAGACAATGTTAGGAAGGTTCCAAATAAGGAAAAGGATTCATAAAAGCCAAGGAGGGCCCAAAAGAGAGGACAGTGGGGAGGGTGCTGGCCTGGCACATGCCAACCAGGTTTGATCCTGGTACTTCCTGAGCCCGCCAGGAGTGAGTCCTGAGGTCAGAGCCAGGAGTCAATCCTAGGCATTGTAATGTGTGGCCCAAGACACACACACACACACACACACACACACACACACACACACACACACATACGGCAAAGGAACTTGACTCTCAGACTCAGTGAAGGGAAAGGGTGAGAGGGGGATGGGGGGCCTTTGAAAGGTCAGATGGTGCTAGAATTTTGGGGGTGGGGTGGTGACTATTATATATACATTTAGAATGGAGTAAATTGCACAGTACTGAAAAACAAGGAATCAATAAAGATAGTTTTGCTTTGTTTTGTGTTTGGGCCACTCCTGGCGCTGCTCAGGGGTTACTCCTGGCTCTGTACTCAAAAATTCCTCCTGAGGGCCAGAGAGATAGCATGGAGGTAGGGCATTTATTTGCCTTGCAAGCAGAAGGATGGTGGTTTGAATCCCGGCATCCCATAGGGAACCCGAGCCTACTAGGAGTAATTTCTGAGCAGAGAGCCAGGAGTAACTCCTGAGCGCTGCCAGGTGTAACCCCAAAAAACAACAGCAACAACAAAAAAGAAATCACTCCTAGCAGGCTCGGGAGACCCTATGGGATGCCAGGGGATAGAACCTGAGTTGGTTGCATGCAAGGCAAACATCTTCCCTGCTGTGCTATCGCTCCAGCCCCTATATCAAGAATTCTCCCAAACATTTTCTCCCTCTCCATTTCCCTCTCCCCTTCATCCCTTCATTTTATTCTCCCCATCTCCCTGCTGGGGCTACACCCAGCAGTGCTCAGGGCTTCCTCCTGGCTCTGTGCTCAGAGAAACATGGGATGCTGGGGATAAAACCTAGGGTGGCTGTGTGCAAGATTTCCCGAGCCCTGATTTTTTTGTTTGTTTTGGGGTTGACAGTCAGAGAGTCAGTTTAGGAGGTAAAGCTTGTTTGGGGGGTTCAAACCAGTGTTCAGAGGTTACTGCTGGCTCAGGACTTGGCAATGTTGGGGGAAAACCTAATGTTGGGAGCACAGAAGATTCCTGAGTCCTTGTGTAGGCTTTCCAGTCAACTTCCCAGCCCTTTCCTGGGGCTCTCATGCTCATCCCTTTGTGACTATTGATGTGGTTATTATGATGGGGGGGAGCTACCTACGTGACTGGACACTTGTGGCCTGTGTGGGACTTACAACTGTGGAAGCGACTCAGACTCCTGCAGAATCTCTGAGACTCACACATGTGCTACCCAGGGCAACACTTTCTGACCACAGTACTTGCATTTTGTTTTAGCTGAAGGCTGTGTGTGTGTGTATGTGTGTGTGTGTGTGTGTGTGTGTGTGTGTGTGTGTGTGTGTGGCCACACCACTCTATGTGGCCTTTATGTGGTTGTGGTACATCCAGAAATCACTTGCAGCATCTCAGTGACAGACAGATGGATGCCAAGATGATGCTTGACATATTGCGACACTAGGGGTTTCAACTCCTGGCCATTGTTTTATTTTGGGGAGCCACATCAGGCAGTGCTCAGGGGTTACAGAGCCTAAAAACTGGTCTATAAAAGTGATCTGACCCAGGCCAGAGAGATAGCATAGTGGTAGGGCATTTGCCTTGTATGCAACCAACCCAGGATGGACCCGGGTTCAATTTGCAGCATCCCATATGGTCCCATATGCACCCATACTGAGTGCAGAGCAACCAGTAACCCCTGAGTGCTGCTGAGTGTGGCCCCAAAACCAAAAAATAAATAAATAAATAAAAACAAAATAAAAATAAAATAAAATAAAAGTGATCTGACCACAGTGGGAGTGAAGGCGTAGGTAGGGGAGTCTCTGCTGGAGGGGGGGGGGACTGAGAGCATTGTGTGCGCAAAATTTTATTGGTGGGGCCAAGATATAGGACAGTGGGGAGGGCACTTCTCGTGCACAATCAATGCAGGATTGATCCGTTACCCCATTTGGTCCCACAAACCCATAAGGAGTGGCCCTTGAGCACAGGCTAGGAGTAAGCCCTAAGTATTACTGGGTGTGGCCCAAAAACAAAAACAGGAGGGAAAACATTTGCCCTGCATTCGGCTGATCCAGGTTCGATCCCCAGCATCCCATAGGGTCCCCTGAGCATGCCAGGAAGGATTCCTGAGTCCAGAGCCAGAAGGAACGCAAATGCCGCTGGGTGTGGCCCAAAAGCAAAACAAACAGGGGCTGGAGAGATAGCACAGCGGTAGTACACTTGCCTTGCATTCAGCCGATCCAGGATGGACGGTGGTTCGAATCCTGGCATCCCATAAGGTCCCCTGAGCCTGCCAGGAAGTCTGAGGGCAGAAGCAGAAGTAACCCCTGAGCCAGGTATGACTCAAAACAAAACAAAAATAGGATCAGAGCAACCCCGGATTCTATCTCCAGCCACCCGTATTGCTTTGCCCCATCAGGGGTGATCCTTGAGCACAGAACCAGGTGTAAGCCCTAAGGACCAGTGGGTGTGACCTTGAAACAAACAAGCCTGAATAAGTAACTTAATTGTAAATCACAGAGCTTAAATATTTTAGTTGTTTTTTATTTTATTATTATTGTTCTTGGGCCACACCTGAAAAGCCTGAGCCAAGGTGACAGCTGAGTTTGTTCTGCAAAGAGCGATCCTCCCTCCAGCCTGATTCCAGGGTTCCCCGAGGACCAACTGGCAGGGTTCATCTCCTGCCTACAGGGGGCAAAACAAGTGGGCTTCAGGCTCATCTTCCCAGCTGCCTCCTGGGCCATGCACTCCATGAGAAAGCCCATGCTGTGTGAATACTCAGACTACACTCCACCAGTCTGGACCCAGGTCAGGCATGCCAGGGGCAGAGGTAGGGGGAGCAGAAAGAGAAACTCTTGACTGGTAGCAATAGCACAGCAGGCAGGGCCTTTGCCTTGCAAGCAGCTGACCCGGGTTTGATCCCTGGCATCTCATAGGTCCCCTGAGCCCATCTAGAGTAATTCCTGAGGAACTGGAGCAATAATAGCTCAGTGATAAGACATTTGCCTTGCACACGGCCAACAACGGTTCAAATCCCAGCATCCCATATGGTCCCCGAGTCTGCCAGGAGTGACTTCTTTTTTTTTTTTTTTTTTGGTTTTTGTTTTTTGGGTCACACCCAGCAGTGCTCAGGGGTTACTCCTGGCTCTATGCTCAGAAATCGCCCCTGGAAGGCACAGGGGACCATATGGGATGCCGGGATTCAAACCACCGTTCTTCTGCATGAAAGGCAAACGCCTTACCTCCATGCTATCTCTCCAGCCCAGGAGTGACTTCTAAGTGCAGAGCCCTTAGTAAGCCCTGAGGACAGCCAGGTGTGACCCGACCCCCCACCCCCCAAAAAAGAGTAGGGGCTGGAGAGATAGCATGGATGTAGGGTGTTTGCCTTGCATGCAGAAGGATGGTGGTTTTGAATCCCGGCATCCCATATGTTCCCCCGAGCCTGCCAGGAGCGATTTCTGAGCATAGAGCCAGGAGGAACTTCTGAGCACTGCTGGATGTGACCCAAAAACCAAACAAACAAACAAACAAACAAACAAAAACCCCAGTAATTCCTGAGCACAGAAGCAGAAGGAACTCCTGAGTACTGCCAGATGTGGCCCCCAAACCAAAATAAATAAACTCTTTCCTCCAGGCGATCTCCCCGTCCCTCCCCATACATCCCGCCAACATCATAGTTTTTTTCTTTTGGGGGGCATATTATCAGAGCTAAGGAAATCTGAGCCCCCCTCCCAGCAATACTTGGCCAATAGGACTAGAAAGGCTCAAGAAGCTCCGCATTCTGGGTATGATGTCTATAGTTCATAGTCACTGAGCACCACCGGGTGTGACCCCCAAACAAACAAAGCAAACCACCAAACTTGAGGATTCAGCAGCTACCCCGAGAAACCCTGCTAAGAGCTTTGAACATGAGGAACATCCGAGTGGAGCTTTGCTTCCTCCTGGCGAAGATGAGGTGAGTCACCCCAACCTGCCTGTGCCAGAGTCATGGAATTTTAGAATCATCAAACCAGCCCCACTCGGTGGAAGGGGCTGAGCACTGAGCAAGGGAGTTTTTGCTAACAGGGTATGTCACATTCCAGAGAAAGAACAGAACGACATGGGAAAGTTCCTTTGATTTTTCTTTTCTTTTTTTTTTTCTTTCTTTTTCTTTCTTTTTTTTTTTCTTTTGGTCACACCCGGCAGCGCTCAGGGGTTTCTCCTGGCTCTATGCTCAGAAATCGCCCCTGGCAGGCTCGGGGGACCATATGGGATGCTGGGATTTGAACCACCGTCCTTCTCCTTGCAAGGAAACGGCCTTACCACTGTGCTATCTCTCCAGCCCTATTTTGTTTCTTTATTTGGGGGCCAAACCCCCAAAGTTCAGGGCTTGCTCCTGGCTCTGTGCTCAGAGGTAATGCTGGGGTTCTGGGGATTGAACCCATCAGTCACATGCAAGGCAAGTGCATGAGGTAACATCTCTTCAGCCCTTTGGTTTCAGGTTTTTTTTGGTGGATCACATGTTGTGAGGCTGCAGATGAATAGGGACCTGAGCAATAATACAATGGCGAGGGCGTTTGCCTTGCAAGCAGCTGACCCAGGTTTGATCCTGGCATCCCATAGGCTCGCCCCTGCACCATCAGGAGTAATTCCTGAGCACAGAGTCAGAGAAATCCCTGAGCATTGCCAGGTATGGCCCCCAAAATAAAATAAACAAACAAAACAAAAGAAGCATGTGGAGATATATATATATATATATATATATATATATATATATATATATATATATATATATTGGTTTTTGGGCCACACCCAGCGTTGCTCAGGAGTTACTCCTGGCTGTCTGCTCAGAAATAGCTCCTGGCAGGCACGGGAGACCATATGGGACACCGGGATTCGAACCAACCACCTTAGGTCCTGGATCAGCTGCTTGCAAGGCAAACGCCACTGTGCTATCTCTCCGGGCCCCTTATGTGGATATTCTTGAATCATTCAGAACCTTACATTTTTCCTAGAAATTATCATTAGAACAGTAGAAGCACACACACACACACACACACACACACACACACACACACACACACACACACACACTTAGAGGTAGGAGCTGGAGTGATAGTGATAGTGGGGAGGGCATTTGTATTACCCGTAGTCAACCCAGGTTCAATCCTTGACATCCTCTAGGATCCTCCGAATCCCACCAGGAGAGATTGCAGAGCTGGATTGCAGATTGTAAGGTGTGAGCATCACCAGGTGTGATTCAAATTCCCGCTTGTCGGAGTAGCCGGTTTTCACTCTATTCAGGATAATTCTTTGCTTGTGCTGGTCCCTCAAGGACTGGGAATACCTCTGAATTGGTCCCATACCCTTAGCTGCTCTCCACCCAAGCGGGTGGTCTTTCTCTTCCCTATGAAGATCTTGGGTCTCAGGGAGAAGCTGCTTGTAGTTTCAGTTTCCACAGCTAGTCTGCTGGTAGGTAGTCAGTAGATAACTCATGGTGGAAGCTTTCTTGAACCTGTTCTTTCTCTGCTAATTTGTGTGAATTATTTGCTGTGCCAGCATTGCTTCTAGACCCACATTTCCCCAATCCTTAGGGAAGACCCCCCCACCAATGATGGTGAATGACTTGACCATAATCACCATGATGGCATTCTTTGTGTGGTTTTTGGGTCACACCTGGCAGTGCTCAGGGGAAACTCCTGGCTCCATGCTCAGAAATTGCTCCTGGCAGGCACAGGGAACCATATGGGAAGCCGGATTCGAACTAATGACCTTCTGCATGAAAGGCAAACGCCTTATCTCCATGCTATCTCTCCGGCCACCCATGATGGCATTCTTAAGCTGGACTGAGTGTGCAGTGTCCTTCACCAGAACATCGGTGCACATGGCCCCTGTTCTGAGTGACTGAGGCCCCCCTCAGGTGGGACAGAAACAGGAAGACAGACTAGCTGTGGAAAACAAAACCACAAGTGACTTTTCCTTGTGACCCAAGGTCTTTATCAGGAAGATAACTGGTGGATCACAGGGACCAATCCAGAGGTACTTCCAGTCCATGAGTTATGAGTACAAGCAAAGAAGACTTATCCTGAATAGAATGAAAACCGGTTACTCCAACACCCAACACCCCAACACCAAAAAAGCCAGAGAAATGAGATGGGACGTACTCCTCTCACCCACCTCTAGGACAGCCTTCAGCACTGCCATTAGCTTTGCTTTAAAGATAAAACAAAGCTGGTGATTTGCCTGCAGTCACACAGCTCCTAAGTAAGTGAGAGCTGTAATTCAGCACAGGCTGAGTCTCTAATCTGTAATGTGAAAAGCTCACCGTGTGTTTATGGCAACCCTGAGAACACAGGTGCAGCATTGACAGCTGAGTTTTGTTTCTGAGTTAAAAGCATGGAGACATGGAACCTACAGGGCAAGGTTTCCCTCCAGACAGGCAATGATGGTTTGATATCCATGATCCCATGTAGTAAGGGGATACACACTTTACCAAATACAGTGCAAAAAGGCATGTGAGTAGGGCCCCATAGGGGACTCAGAAGCTTATATATGGGGCTCTGAGAAACCCCAGAAAACCTATATTTGTGGATGCTGGCCTCGATGTCTCTGCTCTCTGAGCCCAGCACTGAGCCTTGGCTGGACACAGATGTCAACACCATGGCCACCCACTCAGCACCACAACTGCAGGATCCTGGGTAGCAGGAAAGTGAGTGGACCCTGTGAATCCCCCAGTGCCAAGTGCGGGACCCCAGTTAAGGAAGAAGAACAAAGATAAGGTGAAAGAAAGAAAGAAAGAAAGAAAGAAAGAAAGAAAGAAAGAAAGAAAGAAAGAAAGAAAGAAAGAAAGAAAGAAAGAGAAAAAAGAGAGAGAAAGAGAAAGAGAGAGAAAGAAAAGAAAGAAAGAAAGAAAGAAAGAAAGAGAAAAAAGAGAGAGAAAAAGAAAGAGAGAGAAAGAGAGAGAGAAAGAAAGAGAGAGAAAGAGAGAGAGAAAGAAAGAAAGATGGGGCTGGAGAGATAGCATGGAGGTAAGGCGTTTGCCTTTCATGCAGAAGGTCATCGGTTCGAATCCCGGCGTCCCATATGGTCCCCCAACTGTTTGATGCTCAGGGGTTACTCCTGGCTACATGCTCAGAAATTGCCCCTTGCTTGGGGAGACCATATGGGATGCCGGGGGATCGAACCATGGTCCTTTCCTTGGCTAGTGCTTGCAAGGCAGACACCTTACCTCTAGCGCCACCTCACCGGCCCCCAGGAACAATTTCTGAGCATGGAGCCAGGAGTAATCAATCCCTGAGTACTGCCAGGTGTGACCAAAAAAAAACACAAAAAAAAAAAAGAAAGGAAGGAAGGAAGGAAGGAAGGAAGGAAGAAGAAAGAAAGAAAGAAAGAAAGAAAGAAAGAAACAAAGAAAGAAAAGAAAGAAAGAAAGAAAGAAAGAAAGAAAGAAAGAAAGAAAGAAAGAAAGAAAGAAAGAAAGAAAGAAAGAAAGAAAGAAAGAAAGAAAGAAAGAGAGAGAGAGAGAGAGAGAGAGAGAAAGAAAGAGAGAAAGGGAGAAAGGGAGAGAAAGAGATAAAGAAAGAGAAGGAGGGAGGGAGGAAGGAAGGAAGGAAGGAAGGAAGGAAGGAAGGAAGGAAGGAAGGAAGGAAGGAAGGAAGGAAGGAAGGAAGGAAGGAAGGAAGGAAGGAAAAGGTGACATGGGACAAGCCCTAATGTGATTTTCCTCTGAGATGAGGAAGAGCTGCTCTCTCCTCTTCTGTTCAACATGGTACTTGCTGTCTTAGCCCAAGTAATTAGGCAAGAAAAAAAATACATTAACTAGGAAAGTAACTAGAAAAGTGGGGCCTGAAGTTTAGCACAGCAAGGAGGGCCTTTGCCTTGCATGCAATTGATCCTGATTCGATCCCAGCATCACATACAGTTCCCTGAACCCTGCCAGAAGTGATCCCTGAGTGCTAAGCCAGGAGTAAGTCCTGCTGAAAACCAGTGGGTGGCCCCAAAACAAGACACTTGGACTTAGGAGCACAATTCAGTGTAAAGCACTTGCCTTGCATATGTGAGATTCCAAGACCATCCCCAGCTTCTCTCTTTCTCTCCTCTCTCTCTCCTCTCTCACTCACTCACTCACTCACTCACTCACTCACTCACTCACTCACACACACACACACACACACACACACACACAAGCAAAATTCAACTCAAACACACACTCCACTCAAAATCTGAGTGATTCAACTCTTAGTTGTTTTTTGTCTGCTTGTTTATATTTGGGGGCCACACCCAGTGACACTCAGGGGTGCAAGTTGAAGGCCCTACCCACTTGTTATGACTCTGGCCTGTGGGTTGTTTTTGTTTGTTTGTTTGTGGCTTATGGCTGTGTTTATAGCTCACTCCTGGCTATGAACTCGGGTGGGCTACCTAAAAGATCAGTGCCCTCCCTGCTGTACCCTGAATTATCTTGGCAGCCCCAGAGAGATGAAATCCTTAGCAACAAACAAGCAGAAAGCCACTGGGCTTGGTCTGACATGTTAGATCTGGCACCGACTGCAACAAAAGTAAAAATAAGCAAATGGAAAAATCACCCAACCCAGAAGTTCTGCACAGCAAGGGAAAGCACCCAAGAAGGAAAAAAGGCCAGCTACCTCTAAGAGGAAATATTTGCTAAAGATCTGATAAGGAGCAGCTATTCAAAACAGATACCGACTCAACCAACTCCACACCAAAATTCAGCCAGCAGTTTGACCAGAAAATGGGCAGAGGCTCTGAAAAGACATTTCCAAAAGAACCATCCCGGGTCTCTGCCCGCACCATCACCAGAAAGAAGCAGAATCTCCGCAGGTCACCTGAGAGCCCCAGAGCAGGAAAGAACAGGGAACTCCAGGAAGGTGATCTGCAAAGGCACAGTGGGTGGGGATGGAAATTAGCACAGCCAAAGGGAAAACAGAATGGAGGCGCCTGCAAAAGGGACAAAGAAGGCTGAGGGTGTGGCTGGCTGGCAAAACACACGCCTTGCATGCACAAGAGACCTTGGTTCCATCCACAGCAAAGGTAAGAAAAACGGAAAAGGGAAAAGAGATAGCTCAGTGATAGGGCATTTGCCTTGCATGCAGCCAACCCAGGACAGACCTGGGTTCGATCCCCAGCGTCCTATATGGTCCCCCAACCCTGCCAGGAGTGATTTGTGAGTATAGAGCCAGGAGTAACCTCTGAGCCCTGCCGGGTGTGGGCCAAAAACCAAAAAATAAATAAATAGTGTTTGGTTTTTAACAAATAATAAAAAGGAACCGAAGCAGTGGTACAACCTGTAGGGCAGGGGTCTCAAACTCGCGGCCTGTCGTACAACATTTTGTGGCCTGCAGCCAGCCTTCAATATTGCAGTATTCATGACTATTCGCTTACCAAATAAAAATCACATATTTGAAGGCCGGCCACAGGCCACAAAATGTTGTATGGAAGGCCGCAACAACTCGTGGACTACGAGTTTGTGACCCCTGCTGTAGGGCATTTGCCTTGCACTCACTGACCGAGGATGAACCACGGTTCGATCCCCTGGCATCCCATATGGTCCCCCAAGCCAGGAGTGATTTCTGAGCGCATAGCCAGGAGTAACCCGTAAGTGTCAGAGGGTGTGGCCCAAAAAAACGAAGGAGAAGGAAGAGGAGGAGGAGGAGGAGAAGAAGAAGGAGAAGGAGAAGAAAAGAAAGGAAAGGAAAAAGAAAAAGTGGAGTGGACATGCTGAGGGGCTCCCAGTTTAAGGTAAGCTCCTGTAGCCAGGCCTGCACCCCACTGCATTACTCAGCACCAGGAGTGCCTGGCCCTCTGGGCTCCACGGCTGTGGTTTCTACCAAAATTAAAGGGTGTTGGGCCTCAGCGGTAGGACAGCAGGGTGTTTGCCTGCATGTATCCAATGCAGGTTCAATGTCTGGCATCCTAGATGGTCCTGTGAAGCCCCGCCAGGAGCCAAGGAGCAAGCCCTGAGCATTACTGAGTGTGCTTCAAAAGAACAAAAACAAAAGCAAAGCTAAACAAAAAATTAAAGGGGGCTGCGGAGATAGCACAAGAGATAGCATGAGGGCCCGAAGAGATAGCACAGTGGCGTCTGCCTTGCAAGCAGCTGATCCAGGACCTAAGGTGTTTGGTTCAAATCCCGGTGTCCCATATGGTCCCCCATGCCTGCCAGGAGCAATTTCTGAGCAGACAGCCAGGAGTGACCCCTGAGCACCGCCGGGTGTGGCCCAAAAACAAAAAAAGAAATAGCATGCACTTACTTTGTGGCTGACCCATGTTCAATTCCCGGCACCGCATACGATCTGATCTGTGAGCACAGAACCAGGAGTGAGGCCTGAGAACTACCAGAGCACTACCTGAGCACAGAGCCATGAGTAGTCCTTGGGTGCCATCGGGTGTGGTTCCCAAAGGAAACTAAATAAAAAAGTGCAGTCAGGTCTGCTCAGGAAATGGCCTTCTCTGTCTTCCTTTCAGGTCCCCCATAAAGGACCTAAAAGATCTCTTCTGGGGCCAGAGCGATAGCACGGCAGTAGGGCGTTTGCCTTGCATATGGCCAACACAGGACAGACCCCAGTTTGATTCCTGGCATCCCAAATGGCCCCCCATGCCTGCAGGAGTGATTTCTGAGTGCAGAGCCAGGAGTAACCCAAGTGCCACCAGGTGTGGCCCAAAAACCAAAAACAAACAAAAAAGATCTTTTCTGTCACCTGTCACTGGGCAAATTTGGTTGACATGGGGCACCAATTTTCAGGTGCCAGGCCATGCCCGCATGGCCAGAATGCTGAGATGTCTCTGGATGCCCCCTGGAATCATGGGACTGGGTGGCCTTGAAAGGATGATCAAGCAAAATCAACATATACGTCCCCTCAATCGTTTCAGGGCTGGGATGAGGCTGGAGGTGGGCAGGGCTGGTTCGACCCAGAGTCAGTCGGACTTGATGCTGCTGTCCTTCGGCTTCTCCTTCGGCTCTGGGCAAACCTGGGGGGCTGGAGGCTGCTGAGCTAATCCAACCCTAATGGCGCTGTTTGCTCCTGGGAGAACTCTGTGATCAGTCTCGGGAAGGACCGAGATTCACGCCAATGCACACCAGAGCCATGGAAAACTAGGCATTTGCGAATGGCATTGGTGCTTACACGGGGGACTAAACAGTTCCAATGACAATGATAGCAGAAGGCAGGTTTGGATGCTGTGTCCCGGCAAAGGGACATCCCTTTGGTGTTCCAGTATGATAGCTGGAAGGGTGCTGGGCTCTCCCCAGCCTTTCCCCTTGCTCAGTGGCTGCATGAAATAGCACCCCGGGCCTCACCTAAGACATGCAGCCCTGTACCTTCTCGCTTTCTTCCTGGGTTGGAACCGGAAGCGGCACGCACTGCTGCTCCACACACACAGGTCTAGCAGAGCGGATGCTAGACCTCTCTAGAACTCTCTAGAACTTTGCTTCCAGGCTCACTTTAGCAAGTCACAGATCACAGGATGGAAGGAAGCACCGCCTGGGATCCTAGTTCAGCTAGCAGGGGCGAGGGTGGCCCAGACTTCAACTCTAGTTTCTGGGAGAGCCAGATAAACAACTCACAGTTTCCCCTGAAGTTTGTTGGGGAGGGGAGTCCTGGATTCCTCAGAACTAACCTCATGCCTTAACTCTGGGGTCCTCACTTCACCTTTACCACAGGCAAAATGGGGCTCACTGTTCACAGGGAGCTGGAGGCTGAGGGCTCTAAAGGCCTGAATGGTTTGCCCTCAGCACCCTGTGCCGCACATATAGGCCGTGGCTCATAGCTCCCTGAGGGCCACACCCACCCACTGTCTTCTCCATCACCCCACAGGCTGCCTGCTGGGGTGGGAAGGTCATACCACAGACACTCCCCATTATAATCCCAGCAGCCCCCACTAGTTGGACCCCTCCACTCCAAGATGAGGGGCTGGAACTTTAGGGGCTTCTTCCTACCCAACAGCTGAGACACACCACGCGTTCCAGTCCCTGACAGGCTCTTGTGCAAAACATTGGAGGCCTAACTCGGTGCCATTTCTGTATTTGGCTGACGATGGAGCCCTAGGCCTGCCCCGTCAGCTCCCAATACCACACGTGAACCTGGCCCCCAGCCCCAAGTGTCCCTCCATTCTGACACCCCCAAGCCACTCTTGCTGGGCACCGAAGCTCTCCCTTGAACTGCAGATGCCCGAAATTCTCAGCATGGCTCACGCAGAGCCAAGTTCTGCTCTGCCCGGGGTCACTCAAAGGAACGCAGGGCTTGCTCTTAGCTCTTAGCTCTTAGTGGGTGTTTGGGGAACCATATAGGGCTCCAGGGATCAAGCTGTGTTTTTCTTGGTTTATGAGCCACAACTGGCAGCACTTAGGGGTTATTCAGAAATCACTCCTGGCAGGTTCAGGGGACCCTATGGGATGCCAGGAGTTGAACCTTGCAAAGCAAACGCCTTACCTTCTGTGCTATTGCTCCAGTCCCTCTTTTTTTTTTTTTTTTGGTTTTTGGGCCACACCCATTTGATGCTCAGGGGTTACTCCTGGCTATGTGCTCAGAAGTCGCTCCTGGCTTGGGGGGATCATATGGGACGCCAGGGGATCGAACCGCGGTCCGTCCTACGCTAGCGTTTGCAAGGCAGGCACCTTACCTCTAGCGCCACCTTCCCGGCCCCTCCAGTCCCTATTTCTTATCTCTCCCATTTCACGTAGAACTTTTCAGGGGACATAAGTCTTTTCCCTTTGTTTTAAGCCACACCTGGTGGTGCTCAGGGCTTGACTTGGGGGACCACAGATAGAGTTGGGATTGAATTAAGGTCACTTATGTGCAAGACCAGTATCTTACTCGGTATGATCTCTTCAGTCCCCGTTATTTTCTAGGAATCATCTAGAAAAGACAGAGCACCCCATTTGCAATATGGGACGCCTTATTGCAAAGGCAGTTCTTGCTGTGCTTGTTAGAGAAAGGGCTAAGAGGAAGGTGTGGGACTATAATGGAGGCTCCCCATTTCTTGGCCATCCACAACCCAAGCCTCGAGAAAGCCTACTGGAAAGTGGCCTAACCATACCCCCGAGATTAGACAAACTCACATCCTCAGAAATACCAGATGAGTCAGACACTGACATGCTGTGTGGAGGGAGTCGATGAAACCACATGCCTGGCAGGGCACCATTCCTCGCCCACGTACGCACGCAAGCACGGAAGTATGATCCAGGCCTGGCTGAGGCTCTTCCTGCAGTGCTCCACGCAGCCGTGGCAGTGACTAGGGGCAGACAGTCCTATGAAGCTTGTGTACGTCTTTAAAGGTGCATGGACAAGATTTAAAAGACCACCTCTGGCCTCTCCTCAAGCCCTCCCCTTTGGGTCCATCTCGCCTGTCCAGTGTCCAGTGGGTCCAGGGAGCACCTCACACACTCTGCCCAGGGACCCATTGTTGAGGGATGTACTCACCAGTGGCCCCCTCCCCCAGACCCTCTTGCTTCAGCGCCCACACCCTGGGCTGGGCAGTGCGCCTGTCCCGGGCTCTAGCAAAGACAGGGCTGTTTACAGATGAGGCAGCAGACACTGTCATTTCAGAATCCTGTCATTTATCTTGATATCTATCCTCTAAGCAGGTCTCTAAATCTAAACAAGTGATTTGAAAGCACAACTGGGCACATAGGGCCGCCTCTTCCTTTCATTTCTGGGGAGCTCTGGGGCTCCTGTGGAGTCAGGTGTGTGAATGAAGGTTCCCAGGGCTCACTGCCTGTGGGCTGTGTCCAACACGACTGGCACTTCTGGAAACGGGTTTGTGTGCCCACCAGGACTGGCAAGCCTGCACTGCTGCTTCTTTAACTGGCTGGGGCAGACCCCTAGAGGCAGATGCAGGCGTGCCCTGAGGCGGCCATGGAGGCAGGGGTTGGAGGAGACAGGGGACAACACCCCTGGGGACAAATGCCCAGGTTCCGGCCAACTGAGCAACACAGCACAGCACAGCACATAGCGCCCCCTGGCGGCCAAGCCTGCCCAGGAAGCGATGCCAAGGAAGCCAGGCTGCGGGCAGGGCTGACCAGGGCTCCGAGACCCACCCACAGCCTCTGTGAGTGACGAGCTAAAGTAGCTGGGCACGGAGGCAGAGCAGAAGGTCACTGGGGAGATTCTTGGCAAGACCGGAGTAACAGAATCCGGACAAGCTACATAAACGTGGGTTTAAGCAGGCCACCAAGAAACTCGACCTGAGATAAATCTCTCCGAGTTCATCCTGGAGACGAGACGCACGCGTATGTGTTACTTGTCTCCCCAGGTGCCTGCCACGTCCTGCCTATGGGTCTAGGACTCCCTACGGGGCACCCAAAGGCTGCCCAGTAACTCCCCACCAACAGAGGTGTCAAGCCCACATCACCATCTTTTCTATTTGGAGCCCTGAGTGGGAAGTGGAGGGCACTTTGCCTTGCATGCAGCTGACCCGGGTTTGGTCCCCAGCATCCCATCAGGTCCCCCCGAGGCCCACCAGTCCTGAGTGCAGAGCCAGAAATAAACCCTGAGCACTACTGGGTGTGGCCCCAAAGCAAAACTAGAGAAACTCAAGATCAGAGAGGGCTCCCCTTTATTCTTCATGCTCTCTATTAGGGAGACCGCAACGTGCGATCCAGAAATGCTGGGTCCACAGGCAGACCCCACCTTTGGTCCCTTTCCCCAGCCTGTTGCAGCAGGCGGATACATGGGCACCCCTGCCAAGGCATCTGAGGCTGCTAACCACATGCTTTTATTTTTGGTTTTTGGGTCACACCCGGCTGCGCTCAGGAGTTACTCCTGGCTCTGTGCTCAGAAATCACTCCTGGCAGGCTCGGGGGACCATATAGGTTGCCGGGATTCGAACCACCATCCATACTGGATCGTGCGAGGCAAATGCCCTACCGCTGTGCTATCTCTTCGGCCCTAGCCAGGTGTTTTTAAAACGAACAGTTGGGGGTCAGCAGCTCGCCACTCTGATCCAGGCCTTCTGAGCCCCCTCTGGGTCCTTCTTGGTCCCTCTGTGTGAGCGGCAAACAAGGTTCCCCGTCACTTCATCGAGTCAGAAAAGAAGACAGCACTTGGGAGCACCCATCCGCTCAGGGGCTGGAGAAACACTGAGTCCCAATTTTCAGGGGGCAGTGCAGTGCAGTCTCTGTGTTGCTGTCACCCCTGCTGGGGCCACCAGCATGGGCACGGGATTGGGGGGACCCCTACTCAGCGCTGGTTAGGAAGTTTTCCCCTCAGTGATCTTTTCCTGTAGAGCCTTGCTCTAGGGGGCAGTTTCTCTTTCGCCATATCCTCCATTTCTCGAGACCTGATTTTCTCCATGGCACCCGGGAGTTTGAGGTTGTAGTCAGTGGTGACGTAGGGGATGGTGCCTTCCGGGCCTCGCTGCAATAGAGGACAGACCGAAGGGACATTGAGAGGGGGCAGTGGGGCTCCCACGGAGCAAGGCACAGCACAGGCCTCGGCAGTGGGAGACAACACCCACCCCAGGGATGGGGGCCCAGCTGCTGCACCTGGATCTGGAAGACAAAATGCGGGATGGATATGGCACCCAGCAGCAAGCAGTTGACGGTGCGCAGCTTCTCTGGGAGTATGGGGGTGAGGATGTGGTAGAGCTTCTTCTCCATGTCAATCCCCCGGCAGATCCCTGAAAAGACACAAGTCAGGGGAAGGGCTGCATCACCCCACTGAGGGCTCGCCAGCTACCATTTCACTATTCCTTTTTTCTGGGGCCACACCTGGCCAGGCTGAGCGGTTCCTCCTGACTGCCAGGAGTCCAGATGTGTTACCAGCTAGGCAAGCGCAAGACCCTCGAGACTCTCTCCAGCCCCATCACCCCCACTTTTTTTGTTTTTAGGCCATACTGGGCAGTGCTCAGGGGATCTCCTGGATCTGCACTCAGGAACCACTACTGACTCAAGGGTCTCTAGGATGCCAGGAACAGAACCCGGTTGGCCACATGCAAGGCAAATGCCCTCCCCACTGTGCTGTCACTCTGGACCCTTTTGTTCTTTTTTTTTTTTTTTTTTGGTTTTTGGGCCACACCCGTTTGACGCTCAGGGGTTATTCCTGGCTATGTGCTCAGAAATCGACCCTGGCTTGGGGGGACCATATGGGACGCTGGGGGATCGAACCACGGTCCGTTCCTTGGCTAGCGCTTGCAAGGCAGACACCTTACCTCTAGCGCCACCTTCCCGGCCCCCCTTTTGTTCTTTTGTTTTGTTTTGGTTTTGGTTTTTGGGTCATACCTGGCAGGGCTCAGGGGTTCCTCTTGGCTCTATGCTCAGAAATTGCTCCTGGCGAGCTCAATATGGACGCTGGAATTCGAACCACCGACCTTCTGCATGGGAGGTAAATGCCTTATCCATGCTATCTCTCCGGCCCCGACCCTTTTGTTCTTTCTGTTTGTTTGTTTGTTTGTGGTTTTTGGGTAATACCCGGCAGTGCTCAGGGGAAACTGCTGGCTCCATGCTCAGAAATTGCTCCTGGCAGGCAAGGGGAACCATATGGGAAGCCTGATTCGAACTGATGACCTTTTGCATGAAAGGCAAACGCCTTTCCTCCAATCTATCTCTCCGGCCCGACCCTTTTGTTCTTATCTTTGACTTTTTTCCCTCACCTTTCATATAAAAACTACCTACTATGCGTCACCCATCTGCAGAAAGCAGGGTCAAGACCCACAAACTCAGAAGAGAAGATATACCAAAACCAAGAGACTGGCCCCTCACTGCTACGAGTCCACAGCCCTGGGGAGGACAGAAGGTCCCTCTTGCCACTCACCAAAGCCCAGGCAGTCGCAGAGCGGGGTCTGGGCCAGCAGGATGGGCCCGTGCGTGTCACCCCGCACCTCGTCCACGATGTGGCACAGGCCTAGCCAGCTGGCGTTCACCGCGTACAGAATGTGGGTGGGCGCCACATCAGCGTGGAGGACCCGAAGAGCCACCGCATTGAAGGGGACCTGGGGGATGGAAGGCTTGTGGGGCACAGGCCAGGGCTGGGGCACTGTGTTCTCCGAGCACCGGGGGAGGGGGATAGGGAGGAATGTGGGTAAGGAGGCGCACCAGGTGCAGAAATCCCGGGTCCTCGGGTACCACCAGATCAAGCCCTCAAGAACCAAGAAACAGGGAGTAGACACCCCTGGAAGGATGCGTGTGTTATGAATGACAAGGTGGGGACTTTGCACCAATCTGACTTTCTAATTTAGACCGTATTTTCCAATGTATAAGACGGCTTTTGAAATAAAAAAAAAAAAAAAAGTCAACCGAAAATCGGGGTTTGTTTTATACACCGAGTATATCCCAAAAAACATTTAAATATGCCGCTAGGGGCCGGAGAGATAGCATGGAGGTAAGGTGTTTGCCTTTCATGCAGAAGGTCATCGGTTCGAATCCCGGCGTCCCATATGGTCCCCTTGTGCCTGCCAGGAGCAATTTCTGAGCATGGAGCCAGGAATAACCCCTGAGCACTGCCGGGTGTGACCCAAAAAAATCACAAAATAAATAAATAAATATGCCGGTAGACAAAAATGGTCTGGATATTGCCACGAAACGAATCTTCTAACTTGATCCTGCACCAGTCACTGCCAGGCTGCTCGGACCGCCTCTCTGCCTCTCTCAGCCAATCCTAGCAGGCTTTTTATGCATGCAAATTAGACAATGTTCTGGACCCGAATCTACACTGTCAAAAGCTGCTCAGATTGGCCAGAGTCAGAGAGGAAGTCTATGGCAGTAGAACCTTTGAACCTTTGCTTGTTGGATTGGCTCACTGTGGTACATACAGTTGCAGCACAGGAACGTTCTGTCTGATACAGCGAATATAGGCATAAACCTATGTTTTAACTGCAAAATTAGGGGGTTGTCTTATACGCCGGAAAATACGGTACATCTCCTTTCTTTCCATGGTGCACCTACATTAAGTTTTTTTTTGGGAGGCCACATCCGTGGTGGTCAGGTCTTTCCCCTGGCCCTGCACTCAGGGATCATTCCTGGCAGAGCTAAGGGACCCTGTGGGGTGCCAGGGAGAGAGCCCGAGTTAGGCCTCTTACTTACTCTCTCCTCTCTCTGGCCCGTTTTTGGTTGGCTTTTGGGTCACACCCGAGTGTGCTCAGAGCTTACTGTTGGGCTCTGGCTCCAAAATCACCCTATTTAGCAGGGCTGGGGAGACCCTGTGCAAACCTGCATGGGCCACGTATCACGCAAGCACGCTCGCCACTGTCCCATAATGCTGCCCTTGGTGATGCTCAGGGCTCTGTGCTTGGGAATCATTCTTGGCAGGCATACGGGGTGCCAGGGATGGAACATGGATGGGCTGTGTGCAAAGCAAGACTCCTCCCCGCTGTGCGTGGCTCCAGGTTCCCACAGAGCAAGGCGCCCAGGAGGTGGAGGGGGGGTAGTAGGACCATGCCTACAGTGTCTTGTCCCAAAGGACAGAGCTCCCCTGAATCACATCCAGACACTAATACCCCAGATGCTTTGAGAACAAGGAGTGGCCCAGGCTTCAGAGGTCTGGCAGGTCACAGGAATCTGGGGATTGAAGGCCAAGATGATGCTCCAGGGGGGTGGGGAGGAAG
This sequence comes from Suncus etruscus, assembly GCF_024139225.1. Lineage (NCBI taxonomy): Eukaryota > Metazoa > Chordata > Mammalia > Eulipotyphla > Soricidae > Suncus > Suncus etruscus. The sequence goes on from NC_064853.1 coordinate 3,228,295, forward strand.
GGGAGAAGGAGGCAGAGCGGGGTCCCCTGGGGGTGGTGCTGGCCCTGCCCCCCACTCGGCCGGGCGCCTCCAACCTCCATTTATGAAATGGGGCCACGAGCAACAGGCAGGCCAGGTGCTCTGCGAGGAGAAAGGGCCCGGCTTGTGTGGACGTGATGAACAAAGTTGGGCAGGGCAGGGCAGGGCAAGCCAAGGAAGGAACCGAACCTCAAAACCTCTGCGCGCACAGAGTTACCTGGTAGGGGGTGAGGCCTTGCAAGGGGCAGAGCGGCTTCGGCACAGGCGGTTGCAGCAGGCCCAGGTAGCCCAGCACAGCCAAGTCCCGTAGGACCTTGTTATGCTGCTCTCTGCAGGGTTAATGAAGCCCAGTCAGGTGGGGCGGAGCAGAAGCCCGCAGAGCACCAGTGTGAATGCTTCCCACAGCGGGACTAGAGCACTCCCTGATGATGCAAAGAGACCCACCAGGGTGCACTCCCCAAAGCAAGACCTGGAAATACTTCCAGGGGGCAGACAAGGAGCAAGAGAGAAAGTGGAAACGTGGCCAGGCACAAACTGTGGCTAGTGCCAACAGTCTGACAGGCTTGCATATGGGAGACCTTGGCTCCGGCCCTAGCCCCGCAGGAAACTCCCACCCCTGGCAGAAAACAGGGATATAGCCCCTTAACAGAAAATAAGTTAAGCCTTGCAAGCACTAGCCAAGGAACGACTGCAGTTTGATCCCCCGGTGTCCCATATGGTCTCCCCCCCCCCCCCCCCCCCCCCCCGCCAAGCCAGGGTCGATTTCTGAGCGCTTAGCCAGGAGTAACCCTTGAGCATCAAACGTGTGTGGCCCGAAAAAAAAAATAGTTAAAAAAAAAAAAAAAAAAAAAAAAAAAAAACCCGGGGCCGGGCGGTGGCGCTGGAGGTAAGGTGCCTGCCTTACCTGCGCTAGCCTAGGAGACGGACCGCGGTTCGATCCCCCGGCGTCCCATATGGTCCCCCAAGCCAGGAGCGACTTCTGAGCGCATAGCCAGGAGTAACCCCTGAGCGTTACCGGGTGTGGCCCAAAACCAAAAAAAAAAAAAAAAAAAAAAAAAAAAAAAAAAAAAAAAAAAAAAAACCCACATTGGACCGGAGCTATAGCACAGTGGGGAGGACGTATGCCTTGCATGTTAGCTGACCTGGGTTCTATCCCCAGCATCCCACAGGGCTCCCTGAGCAGTGCCAGGAATGGTCCCTGAGTGCAGAGCCAGGAATACCGGTAAGCATTGCTGGGTATGGCCCAAAAAAGAAAATAACACCAAACCTGGGAACAGGAGAACCTGAAAAAAATGGATGGAAACAAAAATCCTTCAGGTCCAGAAAGCAGCAAGGCCGAGCACAAGCTCCGCACGCAGGAGGCCAGGTCTGTGGGGATGCAGGGCAGGACTAGGCCCATTGCAGGGGGGCTCAAAATCCAAAGGCACCAACCAAGAGCGCTCGCCCACCTGTTACGGTCAGTTTTCCTGAACAGGAACTTGGTCTGAACGATTAGCAGCTTGTGGTTGGCGAAGATGACGGGGCCAGAGCCCTCCTGCTCCTCGTCCGTGAGCTCCGCGTCGGGGAACTTGGGCAGCTGGAAGCCTCGGTCACGGGCCAGGACCTTTCTCCTGGTATACAGCCCGTCCATGACGTCCACGTCGCTGGCCGTGAGGTTGGGCATGTACGGGCTGTGGTTCGACTGCAACTGCACCACGTGGCTGGGTGCCAGCAGGCGGATGAGGTCGACGAGCAGCTTCAGCCCTTGGCCTTGTGGGGGGGTGTGGGGGGCCGTCATGGCACAGAGAGAAGCAGCCGCACCCCCAACCCCCCTGCAGTCACCTGCGCCCGGGCCCACCTGTCACCCAGCCCATGGTATTGATGATCAGCGGTGCTTCTCTCCTGTAGGCTCCGAAGACAAATTTCACCGCCTCAATGAAGTTCTCACAGCTGTCCTTACATGTCGGCTGACCCAGGTACACCATCTTCTGGGGGGTCCTCTGGTGCATGAAAGGGGGCCCTGAGAAGACACAGAACAAGCAATCAGGCGCCATTGACACTGGAGGGAGGGGAGGAGAATCAATATCCCTGCAGCCAGCAGCGAAGGCAGGAGCTGGCTTCCAGGAATCACATCCAAGAGCGGGTGACCCAGAAGGCAGGACCCGGGGTGGGGAAAGGGCAGCCAAGCCAGACACAGATGTGGGGATGGGGGTGCACCCCAAAACTGACCACCAGTCCATAAACAGAGATGTGGGAAAAGGGGTGCAAACCCCAAAACTGATGTGCCAGGGAATGTGACTCAAGTGGCAGAGTGCAGGCCTGAAGTACTGGCCTTGCACAAGGCGGACCCCAGTTTCTCTCCCCAACACTGCACAGGGTCCCCTGAGCATTGTCTGGAGGAAGATATGGCACAAGTCTGTGCCCCCTCACCTCCAAATTAGACAAAACAAAAGGACCGGAGCAGTCCTGCAGGTCCTAGTCACTGCCTTGGCACGTGCCAGACCTGGGTTCGATCCCTGACATCTCATATAGTGGCGCGAATTTGCAAGGAGTGAGACCAGAGCAAAGTCAGGCGAGCTCTGAGCACCATCAGGTAGGTTCGAGTCCCTCCTCCTCATACCAAAAGCCTTGTCACCCTTGAATTTCAGAAGGCTGACAAGATGTGCGTGGAAGCCAGGTATTCCATACCTAGAACGGGTTCTGTGATGTTCAGTAAAGAAATGCAGCCCGGAGGGGTAAATTCCGTCTGTCCCAGGTCACACTCCAGGTAGTCAACACAAGGGAGACTAGAAATAAAGAAATGGGCTGGAGCGACAGCATACTGGGGAGGGAGACTGCTTTGCACGTGGCCAAACCGCCAGCATCCCACAGGGTCCCTGAGCCTGCCAGGAGTTTTTTCTGAGTGCGGAGCCAGGAGGAAGGCCTGAGCACAGCCAGGTTTGGCCCCAAACAGAAACAGCTATCTGGGGGCTGGAGCAAGACCACAGTGGGTAGGGCATTTGCCTTGCACGCCACAGAGCCAGCACCAACCGAGGTTCGATCCCCAGCATCCCTTTTGGTCCCCCAAGCCTGCTAGGAGTGATTTCTGAAAGCAGAACACGAGGAATCCCTGAGTACAGTCGGGTGTGGGACCTCCCACCAAGAAAGAGGTCCTTACTAGGAATCTCTGGCTCCGAACCACCAGGTCCTACCAGTGCCTCCTCCTTCGTAGGCAGGGGGTCTGAGCCGCTGGTGCGCCCAGGGGCACCTGCTTTCACTTTTCCCACAGTAGAGCCACCGCTCACCGCTGCCCAGCCAAGACCCTCACTGGCTGCAGAGACGGAGTGCAGCTCCGAGTAGAGTGAGTACCTGGTTCCTGACCTATCACCATCCCCCGCCCCACTCCCACCCCCCCGAAAGCTCAGTGCTCATGTCTAGCGCCAGGCACTCACCTGTTGAGGAGCTGGTTGATGAGGTACCTGGTGAACGTCGACTTCCCCACGTCCTGATGCCCGCACACCAGGATGACTGAGCAGCCATCCACCTCTTCTGCGGGGGAGAAAAGCCTGGCGTGAGGTGCAGCACTCAGCGCAGGAGGAGTTCCCCCTGCCCAGGACCCGGGCCTGGGCTCACCACAGGAGTCGTTGACCAGCTCCTCCAAGGCGGAGAGGGCGCTCTCGGTCAGGCGCAAGCCGTTCTTAAGCTTGTCACTCTTGATGCCCGTGTCCTTCAATTCTGGATGCTCATAGACAGCCTGGGAGGTTGAATTTTGGAAACACCGAGGTCAGGAAAGGTCAGCGGGCACCTTCTCGTCCACTTACTGGCATAAGCCCCGTCAGCTGTGAGAAAGCTGGACCCGGCCCTATTTCTTTCTTTTTCTTTATCTTTTGGTTTTTGGGCCACACCCAGGGGTGCTCAGGGGTTACTCCTGGCTGCCTGCTCAGAAATAGCTCCTGGCAGGCACGGGGGACCATATGGGACACCGGGATTTGAACCAACCACCTTTGGTCCTGGATCAGCTGCTTGCAAGGCAAACACCGCTGTGCTATCTCTCCGGGCCCCTATTCTTTTTAAAATAAAATGGGGGGGGGGTGTTTGGAGCCAGAGCAATAGCATAGCGGTAGGGCGCTTGCCTTGCACACATCCACCAACCGTAGTGGACGTCGGTTCGATTCCTGGCATCCCATATGGTCCCCCAAGCCTGCCGGGAGCGACTTCTGAGTGCAGAGCCAGGAGTAACCCAACCCCTGAGTGTTGCCAGGTATGACCCAATAAACCAAAAAAAAGAATTAATTTGGGGAGGCCCAAAGTGATAGCACACTGCTGGATGTTTGCCTTGTATGAGGCTAACCTGGGTTTGATCCCAGGCATCCCATAGGGTCCCCTGAGCCTACCAGGAATGATTTCTGAATGCAGAGCCACAAGTAACTTAAGAGCTGCTGGGTGTGGCCCAAAAAAACCAACAACAAAAAAATTTTTTTGTTTGTTTTTGGGCCACACTCAGTGACACTCCAGGGTTACTCCAGGCTATGCGTTCAGAAATCATTCTTGGCTCAGGGGACCACACTGTACGCCAGGACTCGGACCCAGGTCTGTCCTAGGTCAGCCACATGCAAGGCAAAGGCCCTACCACTGTGCTTATTACTCTGGCCCCAATTTATTTATTTATTTATTTATTTATTTATTTATTTATTTATTTGGATTTGGGCCACATTCGGCGGTGCTCAGGGGTTACTCCTAGCTCTGTGCTCAGAAATCACACCTGGCAGGCTCGGGGGACCATATGTGATTCTGGGGATCAAAACCGGGTCTGTCCCGGGTTGGCCGAATGCAAGGCAAAGGCCCTACTGCTGTGCTATTGCTCTGCCCCCTCCCAATTTAATTATTATTTTATTTAAGCACCATGGATACAAAGTTATCCGTGTTTCGAGTTTCAGTCAGTGTGTATCACCCTTCACCAGTGCATATTTCCTGCCACCAATGTCTCCAGTTTGCCCTCACCCCTGTCTGCCTCTGAAGCAGACATATTCTTTCTTTTCTTTTTTCTTTCTTTTTTTTTTTTTTTTAGTTTCTGGGCCACACCCGGCGACGCTCAGGGGTTACTCCTGGCTCTGGGCTTAGAAATTGCTCCTGGCAGGCTTGGGGGATCCTATGGGATGCTGGGAATGCAGGTCCGTCCGGTGTTGGCCGCATGTAAGGCAAACACCCTACTGTGCTATCTCTCTGGCCCTCTCCCCCCACTTTTTTTTTTTTTTTTGGTTTTTGGGCCCACACCCAGCAGCGCTCAGGTGTTCCTCCTGGCTCTACACTCAGAAATCGCTCCTGGCAGGCTCGGGGGACCCTATGAGATGCTGGGATTCAAACCACTGTCCATCTGCATATAAGGCAAACACCCTGCCTCCATGCTATCTCTCCGCCCCTCTTTCCCTTTTTGACACTGGTTTTGCACTACTGTTAATGAAGGGATACCATGCATATCACTTTCAGCACCCAGTTCTTGTCCAGAGAGATCAGTTCCGACTGTCATGGTCATAGTGGACCCTTCTTTACTCGAACTGCATTCTCCGCTCTTTATGACAAACTTCCTACCATGGGCTGGTCCTTCTGGCCCTCATCTCTATTGGCCCTGGAAACTATTACCATATTACCTTTTATTTTCCTTATGTCCCACAAACGAGTGAGCTTATTTGGTGTATCCCTCTTCCTCTCCACATCCATCCATGCATAAGCGAATTTCTGTCCTTATTTCTTAGTCCCGACCCCACCCCAGCCTAATTCTCCCTGACTCCCTTCTTTGGATCCAGAGAGCCAGAACAGAAGTTTCAGTGCTCGCTATGGACATACTTGCCCATGGCCCAAGACCCATCACAGCGGGTTCTTTAGGCCACGTCACTGTCTTGGAGATCACCCTTCCCAGCCCTAACTCAAAATTAAAAGCCACAGCACCCCCAAGGCTGGGGATGCAGTTCAAGTAGGTGCGCACACACCTAGCACATACGTGTGGCCCTGAATTTGATCTCCAACACCCCATTGCTCCCAAGCAATGTCACAAGTCTGCGGTCCTCAAGTGCCCTGGTCTGTCAAGTGCCCAACCAGACAGACCTGGCCCCACATGACAGAGCCAATCAAAGGGCAGGAAATGAGCAGGGTGCTGGGTCTACCTCTTGGAAGAAGATCGAGGACAGGCCTGGGTGGCTGAGTATGTAGTTCACTGTGGCGTTTTGCAGGCGTTCCAGCAAGATGACAGAACACAATGGGGAGAATTTGCTTATCACCCAATTTCTGTCCTCTGCAGAGACAAAGAGAAACAACCTTAAAACCTGCACAAGTCAAGTCTAGCCCACTGGGGCTGCCCTCACAGGCCCATGCAGGGACACTGCCTCAGAACCCCTCGAGGGGGAGGTGACCCATATAACAGGAACACACTAGGGACCAGAGAGCCCCAACCAGGATGCTTCCGACTGGCTATGTGCAATTTGTCTTTTTTTTTTTTCTTTTTGGGCCACACCCGGTGACGCTCAGGGGTTACTCCTGGCTATGTGCTCAGAAGTCGCTCCTGGCTTGGGGGACCATATGGGAAACCGGGGGATCGAACCTCGGTCCATCCAAGGCTAGCGCAAGCAAGGCAGGCACCTTACCTCTAGCGCCACCGCCCGGCCCGCTATGTGCAATTTGGAGACTGTTTTGCTCACATGTAAAATGGTGAGAACCAGAGATAGGCAGGCATTTAAGCATTTGCCTAGTACCTTGCTGATGCTGGTTTCATATAGGGTCCCCTAAACAGGCCAGGGGCCACTCTTGAGCACAGAACCAGGAATAGCCTCCTGAACAATGCCAAGGAACCCAAAATACAAAAGTAAGGGGACCAATAGGGCTGGAATCAATAGCACAGCCGTAGGGTAGGATGTTTGCCTTGCACATGGCTGACCCTGGTTTGATCCCCAGTGCCCCATTTGTCTCCTGAGCCTGTCAGGAGTGATATCTTTTTGGGCCATACCCAGTGACGCTCAGGGGTTACTCCTGGCTATGTGCTCAGAAATCACTCCTGACTTGGGGGAAATGCCAGGGGATCAACCTGCGGTCCATCCTAGGTTAGTGCGTCCAAGGCAAATGCCCTACCGCTTGAGTTACCACTCCAGCCCCTGCGAGTGATTTCTATGCACAGAGGCAAGAGGAGCCAATGAGCACCACTAGGTGCTCCCAAAACCAAAAACCAAAAAAAAAAAAAAAAAAAAAAAAAAAGTGGGGGAAGGGGGACAGTACAATAGGTAAGGCACTTGCTTGGATGTGGCCAACCTGGGTTCTATCCATCACCAGCACCATATATGGGTGCCTAAGGCCACAAGTGACCCATGAGTGCAGAGTCAGGAATAAATCCAAACTATATCTGGGAATGCCCCAAAAACAAAGCAAAAAATAAAATAATAAAAAGGTATAAATAGTCCCAGTGTTACGTACCAGGTGAGGTTCTGAACTGAGTGCACCATGCTTAGAGGGAGCACAGCAAAGTCCTGAAAATCATGCCCCCTATGATGGCCCAGCCTCGGCAAGCCACCCCTTTCCCCTTCCTTACCCAGTTTGACGTGAGGTTTAAGCGAGAGTCGAACGTCCTTTCTGATCTCTTTCTTGCATTTCTCTGGCACGAAGTAATGGACGGCTTCGATGCACAGGCGGGAGTGAGTGTAGGAGGAGAACAGGTCCTGGGCGGGCTGGCCTGCGCTGATGGTGAAACCCAGCACCTGTACCTGGCCATAGAGGCAGGTCACCCGGCAGTAGCCGCTGAAAGTAAGGCCCTAGGAAAGAACACACGGGGTTCTCTTACACACACTTGCACACCTCTACAACCTTCCTGAGTGGGGAGAGTCATGATCCTGGGTACCATCACGCGCTGCAGAGCCCTTGCTCCTTTTTCCTGCACTGGGAATGGGGCCTCCAGGGACCCCAAGACACTGTCATTGGACTCTCGGTGTACATTTTTCTTTTTTTGGTTTTGGAGTCACGCCTGGCGATGCACAGGCAAGTGATTTCTGGTTCTGCTCTCAGGCATTACACCTGGCGATGTTCAGGGGTGACTCCCGCCTTTGCACTCAGGAATCACTCATGGCGGGTGGGAAATGGGGACCCTATGGGATGCTGGGGACCGAACTAAGGGTCGTCCACATGCCAAGCAAGTGTGTTCATACACGCACCCCAGCCCTTTGGGGTACATGTTGGCACTGATTAAGTTACACTTGCTCTCTCGCGGGGAGGGAGCCGAAAGCTGGGTTGGGATACCCCCCAAACAGCTGCAAGCCACAGGGCTAAGATCCCTGAAGAGAGAACCTAAGAGCACCCGGTTCCAAGGGGTCTTCCTCTGCTCCCCTCTGAGACCTACCCACTTTCCTTTTTGTTTTTGGGTCACACCTGGCTCTGTGCTCAGAAACCGCTCCTGGCAGGCTCAATGGAGGGGGGGGGAACCCTCTGGGATGCCCTATGGGATTCGAACCACCGTCCTTCTGCATGCCAGGCAAACGCCTGAGCTCCATGCCATCTCTCCGGCCCATGGGCATCTTTAAAGACTCTGCATTTGCAGACTTTGGTTCTGTTCTTTTGTTGGTTTTGTTTGGGGGCTCTCAGGGGTTCCCCCTGTAAGCTCTGTGCTCAGAAACCGCTCCTGGCAGGCTCAATGGAGGTGGGGGCGGACCCTCTGGGATGCCATACGGGATTCGAACCACAGTCCTTGTGCATGCCAGGCAAACGCCGTGGCTGCATGCCATCTCTGCGGCCCATGGGCATCTTTAAAGACTCTGCATTTGCAGACTTTGGTTTTGTTTGGGGGCTCTCGGAGGTTCCCCCTGTAACCTCTGCGCCCAGAAACCATTACTCCTGGCAGTCAGGGGGCAGGCTCAAGGGCGGGGAGGCCCTGGGGTGGCCCTGGGCTCGAACCCACCTTCTCGACGGCCAGCACCATGAGGACGCGGCCCGGGCCCACGGTGCGCAGGTTACCGGCGATGTGCCAGGCCGCCTTGGAGCCGCGTGCGGGGCCCGGGGTGGCGTCCGGGCCGGGGCGGGGGCCGGGATCGGGGCCGGGGTCGGGATCGGGGCCGGGGTCGGGGTCCGGGTCGGGGCCGAGGCTGGGCGGGCGCCGGGCCGCGGCCTTGCCGGGCTTCCGCACCTCGCGCGCGCCCTCCCGCCACGCCTCGCCCGCCGCCTGCGCCTGCAGCAGCCGCCGCTTCAGCCGCTTGCCCCCGCGCTGCGCCCCGAGCCGGCCGCGGCGGCCCCGGGCCAGCGAGGCGGGCGGCCGCGCCTTGCGCGCTCGGACCCAGGACGGACGCGGGGCCTGCGGGGAGTCCGCCATCTCGGCCCGCGCTCACTCCCGCGCTCGCTCGCGCCCGGGTCTCGCGAGGTCGCGCGTCTTCTCGCCCCGACCCCGCGAGTCTCGCGAGACTTCTTGCCTTCCGAGTTCCGGATGGGAGACAAGACACCGAAGCGGTAGCTCGCTCACTCGCTCTCGCACTCGCTCTCTCGCGGGCTCCCCCTGCCGGTGGGATGACCGAACGGCGCCTCTGCAGCCTGGGCCTTGGTCTCAGACGCTCAGACAGAGGCTCTGGCCCCCACCTAGGCAGGCAAGGGGAGGGAGGGAGAGATGGAAGGATGGAGGGGTGGATGGATGGATGGAGGGAGGGAGGGAGAGATAGAGGGAGAGATGGAGGGATGGATGGATGGAGGGGTGGAGGGGTGGAGGGGTGGATGGATGGATGGAGAGATGGATGGAGGGATGGATGGAGGGAGGGAGGGAGAGAGAGATGGAGGGATGGAGGGGTGGATGGAGGGATGGAGGGATGGATGGAGGGAGGGAGGGAGAGATGGAGAGATGGAGGGGTGGATGGATGGAGGGGTGGAGGGATGGATGGAGAGATGGAGGGAGGGAGGGAGGGATGGAGAGATGGACGGATGGATGGATAGAGAGATGGATGGAGGGAGGGATGAGGGTGGAGGAGTGGATGGATGGATGGATGGATGGATGGATGGACAGAGATGGAGGGAGAGAGGGAGGTAGGGATGAAGAGATGGACGGATGGATGGATGGAAGGAGGGAGGGGTGGATGGAGGGATGGAGGGTGGATGAATGGATGGATGGAGAGATGGAGGGATGAAGAGGTGGAGGGATGGAGGGATGGAGGGGTAGATGCATGGATGGAGGGAGGGAGGGAGGGAGAGATGAGGTAGGGTGGATGGGTGGGTGGATGGATGGTTTGAGGGCAGGGAGTTGGGGCAAACCGACCTCCTCTCCTCTCTTTACCTTCAGAAACTTCGAGAAAGAAAAGCCTACACCCCCAAATTCAGCTCCTGAGATAACTACCCCTGGGATGTTATTTTTTATTTATTAATATCTTTATTTAAACACCTTGATTACAAACATGATCGTGGTTGGATTTCAGTCATATAAAGAACACCCCCTTCAACAGTGCGGATGTTATTATTTTAATTTTAATTTTAATTTTTTTTTTGGTTTTTGGGCCACACCCGGCTATGCTCAGGGGTTACTCCTGGCTGTCTGCTCAGAAATAGCTCCTGGCAGGCACGGGGGACCATATGGGACACTGGGATTCGAACCAACCACCTTTGGTCCTGGATCGGCTGCTTGCAAGGCAAACGCCGCTGTGCTATCTCTCCGGGTTCCTATTTTTTAATTTTTCTCCCCTGAAGAATTGGTAGTTTAAACAAACCAGAAAATTTGCATCTTCAGCTTGGCTTGGCGTGCACTAGTCTGGGTTGGCACTAAAGGCAGCAATTCTGGCTGGCAAGGAAAATTCATTTAAAATGTCAGTACCGGAAAAACTGAAGAACTTGGGCATAGAGGGGGAAATGTCAAATCCAAGCCTCAGTTTTCAGTGGGCCCGGATAACGATTGTGGAGTCAACAACTCGAGATGGGCCCGGAGAGATAGCACAGCGGTGTTTGTCTTGCAAGCAGCCGATCCAGGACCAAAGGTGGTTGGTTCGAATCCGGTGTCCCATATGGTCCCCCGTGCCTGCCAGGAGCTATTTCTGAGCAGACAGTCAGGAGTAACCCCTGAGCACCGACAGGTGTGGCCCCAAAACAAAAACAAACAAAAACACCCAAAACAACTCCTGACAACCCTGTCCTTTAGGATCCCCCCACATATAAGCTGCCTTTTGGGTCAGGTTGGATAGACAGTACAGGCATTAAGGCACTTATTTTTGCATTTAACAGGCCTGGATTATGGTTTTGTTTGTTGTGGGCTTTTTTTTTTTTTGAGCCACACCCAGTGGTGCTCAGGGGTTACTCCTGGCTGTCTGCTCAGAAATAGCTCCTGGCAGGCACGGGGGACCATATGGGACACCGGGATTCGAACCAACCACCTTTGGTGCTGGATCGGCTGCTTGCAAGGCAAACGCCGCTGTGCTATCTCTCCGCTGTGCTATCTCTCCGGGCCCAGCTTTTTTTTTTTTTTTTTTTCCACACCCGGTAGCATTCCTGGGTCATTCCTGGCTCTACACTCAGAAATCTTTCCTGGCAGGCTCGGGGGACCGTATGGAATGCCAGGATTCGAACCACCGTCCTTCTGCATGCAAGGCAAACACCTTACCTCCATGCTATCTTTCCAGCCCTCAGGCCCAGATTCTAACTCTGGCCACACTGCATGGTACCTGTGAGCCCTGAGCACAAACATGTGAATTCACCTCTCAAAAAAGTAGCAGCACATAAAAGAAAAGTCTTTGCCTTCCTGTCATCCCCCACTCCCATCTGAGCCAGGCACCCAAGAAAACAGAAGCCACCACCAGGCAGCGGAGGGGCCTGGTTTGCATGGGTGTCTGGGCCCTACCTAGTTTCTGAGACTGCTGGGCTAAGGCAAACAGATTCCTAAATCCACTTCCTTCAGGCCTCCTCTTTCATACACATGAGCTTGGACCGCACCCGCAGCTGCCAGCCTCCGCCACAGCCCACCTGTTCGATATGTCAATGGTATTGGCTTTCAGCTACCAAGACCCCTGAATTTTCTCTAGATGTAGGTCTCCTTAGGGACCACTTTTGACAGGGGTATGCTCCCCTCACTCCCCACAGAGCCCCACAGTGAGTGTCCATGACAGGTGAATGAAAAGTTGGCAGAACAACTGCTTAGTGAATGTGCTCACATTATCCTGCCTGCCACCACTCCTGGAGCTGACTCTGGTCCTTCCCTAAACAATGGTTGCCCCTTAGCATGCTGGCTTAGGCTTTGCCTGGCACAGCCCACTTCTATTACGGATGGTTCCTCTCCTATTCCTCAGCATATCGGGAGTGATCCCAAAAGGAAAACAACAAAGAAAACAAAACACAAAATAACGGCATTCTGGCAGACTGAAATCTTTGTTGTTATTGTTGTTGTTTTGGTTTTTGGGTCACACCCGGCAGCACTCAGGGGTTACTCCTGGCTCTGTGCTCAGAAGTTGCTCCTGGCAAGTACGGGGGACCATATGGATTCAAACCACCGTCCGTCCTGGATCAGCTGCGCGAAGGCAAATGCCCTACCACTGTGCTATATCTCTACCCCAGGTTGAAAGCTTTTTTTTGGGGGGGGGGCCACACCCGGCGTTGCTCAGGGGTTACTCTTGGCTGTCTGCTCAGAAATAACTCCTGGCAGGCACAGGGGACCATATGGGACACCGGGATTCGAACCAACCACCTTAGGTCCTGGATCGGCTGCTTGCAAGGCAAACACCGCTGTGCTATCTCTCCGGGCCCAGGTTGAAAGCTTTCTATGAGAACCCCAGCCCAGTGGTTTCCTAGCTCAGGAAGAGGAGAAAGAAAGGATCAAGAGAGTCTGGCTTCTCTCCTCCTCCAGTGCAGGTGCTTCCTGACTGTAGACAGATACTGCTGTCCTGGGTGATCCGGAAGACCAATCAGCAGGAGACTTGGCTGGGCTGCTTTCCTTGTAAGGGAGAGAGGGATAGACCAAAGACTAGGGTGCAGGCCCTGCCTACCCCCTACCTGGGTCCCATCCTTAGCCAACTTATCAAGGCCAATTGAGCACCTCCCGTGTGACTCTGGAGACATTAATATGCAGGATACTGGATCCTTGGATCCCAGCAATGGATCCCTGATCATCACTGAAGTGGCCCCAGAGCATCACTTGGGAATCTCAACCCCCCAGAAATCATAAAGCACATGACTATGGGCTCAAGTGGAAGAGTTTTAATATTATTTTATTCTATTTTATTTAGGATTTTGAGTCACACTCAGCAGTGCTCAGGGATTCATCCTGGCTCTGCACTCAGGAATCATTCCTGGCAGGCTTGGGGGACCCTATGGGATGCCTGGGATCGAAGTAGGGTTAGCTGCATGCAAAGCAAACACCTTACCTGCTATACTGTCATTCTGGCCCCAAGTTATGGATATTATTTTATCATTTATTTTTGTTTTGTCTTTGGGCCACACTCAGAGTCGCTCCTGCTCTGTGCTCAGAAATGATTCCTGGTAGGCTTGGGGGGGTTGCATATGGGTTTGCAAAGCAAATGCCCTCCCTGCTGTGCTCTGGGCCCTATTTTTTTCATAATTTAGTTCAAAAATTTTTTTGCCACGTTGGGAAGCAAATCTGAATTTTTTTTTTTTTTTGTGGTTTTTGGGTCACACCCGGCAGTGCTCAGGGATTATTCCTGGCTCCAGGCTCAGAAATTGTTCCTGGCAGGCACGGGGGACCATATGGGACGCCGGGATTCGAACCGATGACCTCCTGCATGAAAGGCAAACGCCTTACCTCCATGCTATCTCTCCGGCCCCGCAAATCTGAATTTTCTGTGTGCAAAGACACTGAGCTTCTGGCCACACACCAGAGATTCACTCACAGGCATAAGGAGGAATCACTCAGCACACAGAGGGTCTCCCATCTGACAGAGCCTGGTTCCTCCTCTATTTGCCCATCTGCAGGCACCTATTTGCCCATCTCTCATCTGCCCCAGTAACCCTGTGGTAGAGAAGAGTCACAGGGAAAACCAGAGCCTTTGCCCCTGCCCTGTGGCTTTCACTTGCCATAAACCTATTGCCCAAGGGCTGCCGGTACTTAAAGCAGAAGTTGGTGGAGACAGCTGGCCTGTGTGCATTTAGGAACTGGGTCGGGGGTCTTCTGTGTGTTGGGGAGCCCTGCTGCCTATGTTTGGACCATCTTTGTCCTGGGTCTGGCATCTTGCCTGACCAACTGCTGCTCTGCAAGCTTATTTGCCCCAAAATCTAAACTCTGCCATGCCTGGGCTCATCTCCACAGGTGCTGGTCGGTTGCTGCCAGACTGTTCGTTTATCTGCCTAATCTGAGTAGTGGGGTGTGGAGTCATAAATTACCCCAGGGATTTTCTTAGGCAGCACCTTTGTCTGCAGTTAGCAGCACAAAGACCTCCTGGAGAGCTCCACAGCAGACCAACAGGACCCTCCCCCCTTCATTATTTCCCACCTGGCTCCCTGCACAAGTCAGTGTTATCAGGGCAGAAAGGGCAGTGCCCACAGTCCAGGGGCAGGAGTTGCTAGGCAGGGCATGGTTGTGTTTCATCGATTGATGGATTCTCTGCACTTTGATGTCCCCATTCGCCTGAGCAGAGCGGATTGGAAGCTTCCCCTTGCCCAGCTGGTCAAAGGTAGGTCCGGTGGAGCTAGCAGGCCTTAGGGGATGTTCAGAGGCCTTTGAGCTCCTCAGGTAGGGGCACAGTGTCAACCCAGGGGCTCCCAGCCAGGATAAAAAAATGAAAGGTCCCCAGAGGGATAGAACAGTGGGGAGGACTTTTTTGCTTTGCACGAGGCTGACCCTGGTTCAATCCCCAGCATCCCATTTGGTCCCCAGAGTCTGCCAGGAGCTATATCTGAATAGGGAGTTAGGAGTAACCCCTGAGATGCGCTGGGTGTGGCCTCAAAACAAAACAAAACAAAACTAAGTGAAGGTGGGGCCTGAGAGATAGCATGGAGGCAGGCCGTTTGTCTTGCATGCTGAAGGATGGGGTTCGAATTCCAGCATCCCATATGGTCCCCCGAGCCTGCCAGGAAAGATTTCTGAGCGTAGAGCCAGGAGTGACCCCTCAGCGCTGGCGGGTGTGACCCAAAAACAAAAGAAAACAAAACCAAAACAATAAATGAAAGGGGCCAGAGAGATAGCACAGCGATAGGGCGTTTGCATTGCACGCAGCTGACCCAGGATGGACCCAGGTTCGATTCCAGGCATCCCCCGAGCCCGTCAGGAGCGATTTCTGAGAGCAGAGTAAGAGGAACCCCTGAGTGCCCCCGGGTGTGACCCAAAACCCAAACACAAAACAGAAAAAAAAATAAAAAGAAGTGAAAAAGGTGGACTTGAGCGAGGCTTTTTCTCCTCAGGACCAAGGCGCCGCTGATCAGGTAGTCCAGGCTTGGGCCAGAGACTGGAAAGCTGCAGCGTCCAGCTTGGCGTCACTAGGCAACGGGGAAGGCGGGGTCTACATAACCACGCCCACAGAATCCCTTCACTCTATTGGCTGTCCGACGCGTGGGCCCGCCCCTCGACGCCTTCGACCTATGAGGAGCCACGCCTAAGCCTGCGAGCTCTGACGTCACGTCCGGCTCTGGGGCAGCGGTGAAGGCGTTTCGGGTGTGGGCAGCGGGCCCGTCGGCCCTGCCTGGCTGGGCAAGGGAGGTGCTGTGCTGGGGCTGGGAGTGAGTGCTGCTCGGCTTCGCTGGGGAGGAGCGGCCCGGGGTGGGTGAGGACGTCGAGGAGACTGACAGCGTGTCCGCCGGACGTGGAGGCTGCAGGCGTGGGCTCCGCTTACCTGGCCGCCTTTGCCGCCACAGCCTACCCGGGGGCCCAGATCCGGGAGCGAGTCATCCTGGCCGCTGGTCATTGCTTGCAGATCTGCAGGTCGTTCTCCTCTTCCCAGACTTTCATTTCTTTCTTTTATTTTATTTTGGTTTTTGGGTCCAACCCGGCAGCGCTCAGGGGTTCCTCCTGCTGGCTCTATGCTCAGAAATCGCTCCTGGCAGGCTCGGGGGACCATATGGGGTGCTGGGGATTCGAACCACCGTCCTTCTGCCTGCAAGGCAAACGCCTTACCTCCCTGCTACCTCTCCGGCCCCAGATCTTCATTTCAACCCCTCCACCTGGCAGCCCTGCATGCACCCTCCCTTATGCCACCAGCCGGTGCCCTGCCTGGCCCTCTGGGGCCTCCAGTGCTCCCTGCCAACCCACCTGCCTGCCCTTCAGCCCTGGGGTTAACCGCCCTCCTGGCCAGCTCCTAATCTTGCTTGACCCGTCCCCCCACCCCCAGCACTGGGCCTGCCCCAAGGTGACAGTGCAGAGTACAAAGCGCCTTTCTCCCCCCTCAGCTGTTTTCCAGGACTTGCCCTTTGAGGATCCTCGCTGGGGCCAGGCTCTTTAGCCTCCTCGCCTCCCCACCACCGCCTGCAGAGGCCATGGACGACGGCTCCTTCGTACAGCACAGCGTGCGGGTCCTCCAGGAGCTCAACAAGCAGCGGGCGAAGGGCCAGTACTGCGACGCCACCCTGGACGTAGGGGGTCTGGTGTTCAAGGCCCACTGGAGCGTGTTGGCCTGCTGCAGCCACTTCTTCCAGAGCCTCTCTGGGGAGGGCTCGGGGGGCAGCATCGTGCTCCCAGCCATCTTCGCAGAGATCTTCGGGCTCCTCCTGGACTTCTTCTACACGGGCCACCTCGCCCTCACGTCTGGCAACAGGGATCAGGTACTCCTGGCGGCCAAGGAGCTGCGGGTGCCGGAGGTGGTGGAATTGTGCCAGAGCTTCAAACCCCACGTGCCCGCCGGCCCAGCAGCGGGCGGCCCCAGCAGAGGGGTCCCCCGAGGTGGTGGTGGCTGCGGGCCGGAACCTGCCGGCCTGGAGGAAGAGGAAGTGGTGAAGACCCTGGGTCACGTCTCCAAGGATTCCGAATTCAGCAACAGCAACAGCCCTCCGAGGCCTCCGCTTGGTCTCCCCCTTCCGAGCGACAGCCCCCCTTTCCTGCGTGGGAAACTCAAGCAGGCCCTGAAGCTTTGTCCTCCTGAAGATGACAAGGAGCCTGAGGATTGCAAAGTGGCCCCCAGACCCTTTGAGGCAGAAAGTGTCCAGCTGGAGGGCGGGAGCAACGAGGTAATGAGGGTGTGAGATAGGGGGTTCTGTGGCTGCTGAGATGGTTGGTTGCTTTGGTTTGTTTGCTTTGGGGCGCTGTCTTGGGAGGGCTCAGGAGTTCCTTCTAGCTCTGCTCTCGGGGATCACTTCTCTCTGTGCTCCAGGGGATCTTCTGGGGGGCTCGGTCAGCCCTGTGCAAGGCAAGCGCTCTCCCCATTATGCTATTGCTCTGACCCTTACTACTAAGATCACCTGGACCACAGATGGTCACCTTTTAAAGTTAAAGAAGGGGTTTCTTTAAAATTAGGGAGCCAGGGCCAGAGTGATAGCACAGTGGTAGGGGGTTTGCCTTGCACATGGCCGATCCAGAACAGACCCAGGTTCGATTCCTGCCATCCCAAATGTCCCGAGCCTGCCAGGAGCGATTTCTGAGTACAGAGCCAGGAGTAACCTGAGCACCTGTGGGTGTGGCCCCAAAACAAAACAAAAAAATAATAAGATTAGGGAGCTCAGAGCTCTCCCCCCTATGCTTGTATGTTTTGGGGAGAATGGCCCAGTATTCCTCTTGGGAATGAAATTCGGCCCTACTCATCCCCACAAATTGAGCCGGGGCTCATTCTCCAAAACCCTGAGGGAGCTGGAGCACTGAGGGAGCACTGCCTGCTCACCCATGACCCTCACACTTCCCTTGCCCATCCCTACCACCCCCGACCCCATCCCCGACTCTCCCACCTTAGTGGGAAGTGGTGGTTCAGGTGGAGGATGACGCGGACGGGGACGACGTGTCGGAGACAGAGACGGAGCTGGTGCAGGCCCGGAGGAAAGCAGACGTGCTTGGCCAGGCCGGGGACAGCGGCAAAGGCCCCGCGGTGCCCGTTGAGTGCCCGACGTGCCACAAAAAGTTCCTCAGCAAATACTACCTGAAAGTCCACAACAGGTAGACCAGCGTTTCTTTTTTCCTACTTTCTCCTTCCTGTTTTCCTATTTCTATTTCCTCCTGCTGCCTGTATTCCCGCATTGGGGTCCCAGACCTGGGCTCCCTCGGTGGTCCATGCAGAACCTGGCTAGGGTGGGTCTGTGTGACATTACTGGGGTGTCATCTCTGCCAGCTGGTTCCCTACCTCTCTTGGGGGGGGGGTTCCTTGGCTTCCACTCACTTCTGTGCTGTGGGTGGAGCAAGGTCTGGGGTTGGTGTGGGGCCAACTCAGACCTTTGCATTTCCCGAGCCTGCAGTGTGCCTTGGGTGCCCATCTTTTGGGTTGGTGCCACCCGTGTCTTGGGAAGGAGGGTGAGGGCGGAGCCTCGTTCTGTTGTAGCAGCTGAGATGTGGCTCAGGTACAAGAGAGAGGCCCTGGCTCTGCCAGGTGTGGCCCTGATAACTCCTGAGCACCCCGTGTCTCTGGGCTGTGAACACCCTCATGTTCCCCCTCTGAAAGGCAAACATCATTTGTTGAAAAGCACAAGCCACCATACCTTTATCTTTTGCTTGTTTGTTTTGGGGGCTACACCCAATGGTGCTGTGGGGCTGGCAGGCTTGGGGGATTCCGTAGGGTGCCAGAGATTGAACCCAAGTCTTACCCACTATACTGTCTTCCTGCCCCAGAAGCCAGGGTCTTGGCAAGGTACCAGATGCCACAAAACCTTTTTGTTTGCTTTGTCTCAGGGCGACTCCTGGGGCACAGGTTGAGAGTGACTCTGGGGAGCTGCAGAGCAGGAGGCTCAGCCCACCCAGCCTCTGGCCCACACGAGGCATTCGTTTTTTTTTGTTGGTGTTTTGGGTCATACCCAGCAACGCTCAGGAGTTACTCCTGGCTCTACGCTCAGAAATCACCCCCAGCAGGCTCAGGGGATCATATGGGATGCCGGGATTCGAACCACCGTCCTTCTGCATGAAAGGCAAACGCCTTACCTCCAAGTTATCTCTCTGGCCCCTACGAGGCATTTTTGTTGGAAAATACCTGGACCGCTACTGGGGCCAGTGCCTTGAGACAATGGGACAGGCTTTAACTCCTGGTCAGCTTTCACGGGCACCTTAACCTCCTTCTTTCTACCCCTTCAACCTCCATGCTCACTTATCTGTGTATATGATTGGGCGGGGGGTGTCCCACAGCAGGCCTGGCACGCACGAGTGTCTGGGTCGTAGCCCCCACGGAGAGATGTGCCCACACCCTCAGCACAGTGAGCCATGGGTGTTCAGATTTCAAGTGAATTGTGGGGGGCACCTGGTTCTACGTGCCCCCTCAACTGCCTTTGGCTCCCAACAGGAAACACACGGGGGAGAAGCCCTTCGAGTGCCCCAAGTGTGGCAAGTGTTATTTTCGGAAGGAGAACCTTCTAGAACATGAAGCCCGGAACTGTGTGAACCGCTCAGAACAGGTATTTTGGGGGACCCCCTCTGGAATGACAGTTGGAGATACAGGTGTGTGACACACCTGTGTGACTCTTCCTGTCCTGCCAGGCTCTTCTTGACACTTTCTTGGGGTGCGGTGCATGGGGGAAGGTGCGGGGCTGGCCGGAGGCTCCGCTGCTCTGCATGGGGGCCTGGCCTGGCACCCCCCACATATCCCTGTGCTCTTCTGCCAGGTCTTCTCGTGCTCCGTGTGCCAGGAACCCTTCCGGCGCAGGATGGAGCTGCGGGTCCACATGGTGTCGCACACGGGCGAGATGCCGTACAAGGTCAGTTGGCTCTGGCGGTGTCCCGTGTCCAGAAGGCAGGCTCAGTGGCCTTGGGCTAGCTGGGCACAGGCTCATTGAGCCCTGGGGGGGGTGTAGCTCGAGGCCACACGACAGATCTTGGGGTCTGGCATGAGGCTGTGCCGTGGCTCACAGGTCTGGGGCCTTTCTTGCAGTGCTCGTCCTGCTCCCAGCAGTTCATGCAGAAGAAGGATCTGCAGAGTCATATGATCAAGCTGCACGGAGCCCCCAAGCCTCATGCTGTGAGCTCGGGGCTGTCCGGGTCGGGGTGGGTGTGAGTGCCGGGGCAGGCCACCCCCAACCCCGGACTCCAGCCTCACTGGCTCGTTCTGCCCGCAGTGCCCCACCTGCGCCAAGTGCTTCTTGTCCCGCACGGAGCTGCAGCTGCACGAGGCCTTCAAGCATCGTGGGGAGAAGCTGTTCGTGTGCGAGGAGTGTGGGCACCGGGCCTCGAGCCGCAATGGACTGCAGATGCATATCAAGGCCAAGCACAGGTGCGCCACGGTCATGGACGGGCTCCTGGGCACCAGCTGACACCCTTCCCACTGTTTTTTTCTTTTTTTTTTTTTTATGGTGGGGGGACTGTTTTGGGGCTAGACCCCATGAAACTCAGAGCTTATTCCAGGCTCTGCACGCAGGAATCATTCCCACCTCCTATTGATGCTCAGGGGGACCCCATGTGATGCTGGGGATCAAACCCGGGTTGTCGGTGTGCAGAGCAAGGGTCCTCTCTGTTGCACTGTTGTGCTCCCCTTGACCCCCAGTGTGGACTGCTGCCCTTTCCCCCAGCCTGCCCAGCCCTTTTTCCTCCTGTCTGGCAGTTGCTGGCAGCCCTGGGTGCAGCGTTCCCCAGCTCTAGAGGCCCAGCGTGCTTCCAGCCAGGGTTGTGAGCAGGGGCCAACCTTGTGGGTTGATGAACCGGCCCGTCTCCCCCACCACACACACATCCCCCGCAGGAACGAGAGGCCGTACGTCTGCGAGTTCTGCAGCCACGCGTTCACTCAGAAGGCCAATCTCAACATGCACCTGCGCACGCACACGGGCGAGAAGCCCTTTCAGTGCCACCTATGTGGCAAAACCTTCCGAACTCAAGGTGAGATGGGGACCCCTGCTGGCCTGCCCCAGAGCCGGCCAAGACCCAGTGGCCGAACCCGGGTTCCTACACGAACCCTTCTCCAGACCCGGCCAGTGGTCGAGTCTCTCCTTGTCCTGCTGAGCCTGTCCCTGTCCTGCAGCCAGCCTAGACAAGCACAACCGCACCCACACGGGGGAGCGGCCCTTCAGCTGCGAGTTCTGTGAGCAGCGCTTCACCGAGAAGGGCCCTCTGCTGCGGCATGTGGCCAGCCGTCACCAGGAAGGCCGCCCCCACTTCTGCCAGATCTGCGGGAAGACCTTCAAAGGTGAGGTCTGGTACTGGGCCTTCCTGCTGCTTGGGGTGCCACTGCCTGGCCCCATGCATAAAGCACCGAGGCCCCAGGGTGCTGTGGCACCTCAGTTCTCGGAAGTGGAGATTTGTTGTGCCCCCCAATATCCCCAGCTACAGTTGTAAGTCCTGAACCCTGAAACTCTCCACCCCCCCATTTCCCGCCGCTTCATGCTGTGCTCCCCCCCCCCAACTCCCAGCGGTGGAACAGCTGCGTGTGCATGTCCGACGGCACAAAGGGGTGAGGAAGTTCGAGTGCACAGAGTGTGGCTACAAGTTCACCCGCCAGGTGGGCCTTAAGCGATTCTCCAGTGCCCCACCCAGCCCTGAGCCCCTGCACTGCCCTGTCTTCTGGTGTCCACTCCGGCCCTGAGCCCCTGCCCTCCTCCCCGTACCCCAGGCGCACCTGCGGAGGCACCTGGAGATCCACGACCGCGTGGAGAACTACAACCCACGGCAGCGCAAGCTCCGGAACCTGGTCATCGAGGACGACAAGGTGGTGGTGGCGCTGCAGCAGCCGGCCGAGCTGGACGTGGGCTCTGCCAAGGTCATTGTGGAGTCCCTGGCCCAGGGTGGCCTGGCGGCCCCACTCCCCAGCATCCCCGAACCTCCCCTGATCATCACCGCCGCCATCCCCGAGGACTGTGACACGTAGCTCCCCCACCCCCAATAAACCTGTGACTCTGAATCAGTCTCTTCTCTCCCGACCTCCACTGGGGCTTGCCCCAGTGGGGGCCTATCCCAGCCTCAGCCAGCGGTGGGTGGTCCTGCTGTTGCTGAGAAGCAGCTCACTGCTTGGCCTGACCCTCCAGGCCTGTGGCCCCGGGGTGGGCACCAAGGCCGATGGAGACCCCTGGAGGGCTGTGAAGCTTATTTGCTCACACACATCCGGACATGCCACTATTACTTTTGTTTTCTTCTTGGGCCACACCCACTGACACTCGGGTTACTCTTGGCTATGTGCTCAGAAATCGCTCCTGGCTTAGGGGACCCATACGGGACGCTGGGGATCTAACCGAGGTTTGTCCTGGATCGGATGTGTGCAAGACAAACGCCCCATCGCTGTGCTATCACTCTGACCCTATCTGAACAATGTCACTATTGGCTGCCGCCCCAATGTCCAGGTCAGCTCCCTTGGAGGTCAAGTGTGGGCTTGGCCTTCTGACTTTCAGTCACAGGCATCAACATACCCTTAGGCTCCAGGAAATCCACAGGTCAGGCTCCCCCAAATTCCAGAGGCATCCCAGATCTGGACACTCCACTCCACCCCCTTGGAAAGCGGGGAGCAGAGGGTGCTTAGGGAATAGTGGCCAACCCCATGCAAGAACCCCAGGACACGATGCCCCCCATCCCCCCAAAGAAATCTTTGTTCACTGCACTCTGCAGGGTGGGACCTGAGGTCCAGGTCTGAGGTGCAGCCTCACTAGCTGGAGTGAGTCCTGCCTTACATGCAGTTGTTGGTTGGGGGGAGCCCTGCCGGTGTCACCCAAAGGCTACCACCAGAGAAAGAACACAATAGGGTGTTTTCCTTGCATGAAGCTGATCCAGGCTCTCCTGAGCCTACCAGGAATGATTTTGAAGCACAGAGCCTGAACACCCCAAAACATGAAACAAAGGGCCTTGGCACCCAGAACTTGGGGTCACCCGCTTTGTATCCCACCATCCCACCACCAGCCAGCAGTGTGCAGAAAGGCGACCACATCTGTGTACGAAATCCACTTTCCTTTTAATTTCAAAGTGTCTAAGGCACCCCGTGACCTTCAGCAGGATCGAGTCGAGCCGGGAGCTGTGAGGCGCCCTAGTGGGGAGTATAAATAGAGAACGCTCTGGGGAACACTTAAATACTCGTCACCACGCTTCATAACTTAGCTTGTCCCCGGCAGTGCAGAGACGTCTCAAGGGGATTTGGGGGTGGGGGAGAAACGCTGCCAAAGGGGCCTCCCAGTCCCAGGGCCCCAGCCGAGTGCAAGCCACAGGGAGGGGGATTCAGGGAGGGACGTGGCACCAGCTGCACCCCACTTCCCCCCACCCCCAGCCAGGCCCGTGCCAGCTGTCCCCAAGCAGCGCCAGCAGCACGAAGGGACGTCTGGAAAGGGGGGCCCAGAGCCAGCTGCTCTACATAAACACTTCCAGCACTCTGGCCTCACCCAGACTGTGGCCAGCAGCGGGTTCAAACGAGAGGGGGGCCCAGCCAGGCAGTAGAGAACGAAGGCCTCCCTGTGGGTGCTGGACATGGTACATCGAAACTGCACACACACACACACAACCACCCCCACTAATGGAGCCAACTCTGCCAGTCACCGCACCTCCTCCAAGTGGTTCAACCACCTGGGAAACAAAGGGGGCGTGCCGAGGGGGGGTAAGACCCCTTTCAGGGAGTCGGGAATCAGCGGGTCAAAGTCCATACCTGAGGTGCAGGCTCAGACCTGTCCCAGCGACTGGGGGGCCCCACAACAAGGGGCTGTGGAGGGTCCCCAAGGCACAGGAGGTGCTTGTGAGTGAAGACTCCCAAGGAGAGTGGGGAGTTGGAAGAATGATAGGCGGACTCATCCCAGTGACACCGCACAAGGGAGAGGCTACTATGGGTACCCCATAAGTGGCAGGAAGGCTAGCACTCCCAGAACCCCATGCCAGGTACTGGGTCTTTTTTTTTCTTCTGTGGGGTGTGGAAGACTGGGCCCCACTGATCAGTGTGAGAGATGGAGCCAGGGTGAAGCTGGGGCTGGCCCGAGGCGAGCGCCTTCTTTTCTAGCTCTTTCTTAAGTGCCTTTTCGAAGTGGTGGCACCAAAAACTGTCCTGGCCTGCGCTGTGAACTCTGCCTGCTCCCAGCAGAGTAGCTCGGCCCATGGTGGCTTCCAGTTACCTGGTATGAAAACACCATCTGGGCTGGCCACCAGGAGACACTCGGCTCAGGGAGAAATGCACAACAGAGGTCCTCTAGCAGCTGCGGGTTTAAGGACAGCATCTGTCCTGGAGAGTGACAGCTTCAGCTGGTCTCAAGCCTTCGCTGGACAGGAGCTCCAGGCGGGCAGGCACCTGAAGATCTGGTCCCTTCTTGGCACAGGACCCACAGAGCCCAAATCACAGATGGGTCCTCTGAGGCCTGCCTCCTCTAGGGCAAACAGACCTCCAGTAACCGGGATTGTCCACAGCCGCCAGGAGGGGGCGCTGGCGAAGGCAGGAGTCACTTCCTCCTGACCCAGGGAGGGTCACCGACTGGCCTGGTGCACAGACAAGGGGGAGTCGCTGTCCCCCAGGGGTGCCTGTTCGTTACTTGCACCGAGGTCCTCCCTGGGCCGGGGCCGGGGTCAGTGCAGCTCATCAGGGGGGTCGTGGGGCAGTAGCGCCGGCCGTCCCGGATCCAGATCACTGCGGCTGTCGTCCAGCTCGAAGGCGCGGCCACCTGACGGTGTCTGGGGCATGAACTGGCGGAAGATGCTGACGCTGCCGTGCCAGAAGGTGGGCTCGGGCAGGCGGCCCACCACGCTCCAGGCCCGAGACTCAGGGTCGTAGGCTTCCACCACATCGGAGAGCTCAAACGTGTTGTCGTAGCCACCCGACACATATAGCTTCCCTCCGAGCACGGCCAGGCTGCCCCCCACATGCACCTGTGGGCCAGACAGACAGGTAAGTAGAGGGCAGCCACCAGGGAGACAGGCAGATGTGGCCAGGGACCCAGCTCTACCCACTGTCGCAGATGGGCGACAACGAAAGTTTTTCCTTGAGGTCCAGGCAGGCGGCCAAGCGTCACAGGGTCTCTCAGTGTCACTCACTCAGTTCCTCAGTAGGGTGTCAGAGGAGGCAAGCCAGTGACTGCACCGCTCATATCCCAGCTAGGAAATGGGGGTGGTCCTGGGTGCTTGGTGAACAGCACTGGGCCCACTAAGGGCAGCCAGTTGTTGAGGCGGTCCCAACTCATGTCTGGGTTTTTATTTTTATTTTTTTTTTGTTTTTGTTTTTGGGCCACACCCGGTGATGCTCAGAGGTTACTCCTGGCTGTCTGCTCAGAAATAGCTCCTGGCAGGCACGGGGGACCATATGGAACACTGGGATTCGAACCAACCACCTTAGGTCCTGGATCGGCTGCTTGCAAGGCAAACACTGCTGCATTATCTCTCCGGGCCCAAGTCTGGGCTTTTTTGTTAGTTTGTTTTTGGGCCACACCCGATGGCACTCAGGGGTGACTCCTGGTTCTATGCTCAGAAATTGCTCCCTACCACTGTGCTATCTCTCTGATCCCAAGTCTGGGCTAGTTTTTGTTTGTTTGTTTGTTTGGGGGCCTCACTAGGCAGCGGTGCTCAGGGTTCACTCCTGGTTCTGCGCTCAGAAATCGCTCTTGGCAGGCTCGGGGGACCTATAGGATGCCCCAAATTGAACCCGAGTCCATCCTGAGTCAGCCGTGTGCAAGGCAAATGCCTTACCACTGTGCTATCTCTCTGGCCCGTTTTGTTTTGTTTTATTGTCACAGCTAGTGGTGCTCAGGAGTCCCCATGGCTCGTGGTTCAAGTCTGACAGATGAGCAAAGACATTGCCTGGCCAGGGAGGGGAAGGTCCTTGCTTGGCAGGTGGCTGACCCCCAGCTTCAATTCCCAGCACTGAGGCTGGAACAATAATAGCACAGCAGGTAGGGTTGTTTGCCTTGCATGCAGCTGACCTGGGTTCAATCCCAGGCATCCTGTAGGGTCCCCTGAGCCTGCCAGGAGCGATTACTTAGCGCAGAACCAGGAGGAACCTGAGTGCCAATAGGTATGGCCAACAAACAAAAAAATACCCCCAAAACACCCCAATCAATTCCCAGCACCACATCAGGTCCCTGAGCCTAGGGCTAGGATTAATTAGTTCCTGAACACCTTTGGGGATAGTCGCCCATAAACTGTGCTGTTGGGGTGGGCTGTTGGGGTGGGGTATTCAAAGAGCTGGGACACACGATGACACCGATCCCTGGCACCTCCCCACCCTCATCAGATGCTGTCATACAGTGAAGACCAACCTGTCCCATTCATGCAGCGTGGATCGAGCCAGGCCAGAAGGCAGTGCATCGGTTAAGGCTTTGTCTAGCAAACATCTGACCTGGGTTCTAGTCCCAGCAGCCTCTGGCTGTCTAACAGCATCTCGCACCCGGGCCTTCACTTGAACCCACAAACTCGGTCAGCAGAGAATTGTCCATGGGCTTCTGGAGCTTCCTAGCACTGCTTGGCAGGTGTGTATCCCTGCCCCCATTAAAAAAAAAGTCCGGAGTGATAGAAAAGTAGGCAGGGAGGGCACTTGCCTTGCACGCCATCAACCAGGTTCGATCCCTGACATCCCAAAGGGTCCCCGAGTCTGCCATGAGTGATCTGAATCCAGAGCCAAGAATAACCCTTGAGCACTGCTGGGTGTGGCCCCAAAACAAACATAATTCAAAAAAACCAAAACCAAGGAGGGGGCCAGAGTGATAGCACAGCACTAGGGTGTTTGTCTTGCACATGGTTAATCCAGGACAGACCTGGATTTGGTCCCCAGCATCCCATATGGTCCCCTGTGCCTGCCAGGAGCGACATCTGAGTGCAGAGCCAGGAGTAACCCATGAGCTCATCAGGGTGACCCAAAAACAAACACAAATACACACACACACTCAAAAACACACACACACACAACACAAACACACACACACACACAAAACACACATACACACATGAGTCTCCTGGAATCTGGAGGCCCAGGATGCAGCCTTGCAAGGCAGAGAGACAGAGCGGAGCGGGGTTACACGCATGTCAGGACCAGCTGGGTGCCCCATGTCACAGAGCCTCCATGGCAAGCAGGGGTAGCAGGGGGTGCGTCACCGACAACCGCCAGTGGAGGGCACCCTGCTCAGAGCCAGGCAGGTGCTCATGGAACTAATTTCTGGGGTCAACCACAGAAAGGACCTCTTCCAGGCTGCTCTGGCTGGTGGCCCTGACCCAGGCTCTTTGCTCCTGCTGCCAACATGCCCAGTGTTTTGTGGCTCAAGGCCGGGTCCCAAGCTGTGGCCACAGCACTTGGTGGCTCTGGGGGGTACAGTGGTCTGCGTCCCTCATGAGCATGGACTCCCTACACAGTGCTCACCTGATTCATGGCGGGGATGGTGGCCCACTCGTTCTTGGTGGGGCTGTACACGTCCACCTCGGCCGAATCATCCCTGAGGAGTGTGGAGGGGACAGGAGTGGGAGCTGGGTTAGAACTGGAAGGGGAACCCCAGCACCCTTCTCTAGGCCATATGACAGTTCTGGCCCCCTGATCCAATTCAGACTCTAGGCCTTACACCCCAAACCCACTCTCAACCCCACAACCTCCTGGGACCGCAACGATGCCCTGAAACCCCCTCAGTGGGCTGGGTAGGTCTCCTGTCCCATTGCTCCTCAATTTCCTGTCCTAGGAGTCACTGTCCCCCTTCCTACCTCATCCACTGTCAAGTCCTTGGTCACTGGCACATAAATTCACAGCAATAGGGTAAAGAAACCACCCTCTGGGCTCAGCTTCAACCCCTCGATGCCCTAAGACAGCGGCGAAGCAAGGGCAGTACCCCAAAACAGCAACAGGAACAGGGGCACTGCATGGCAGAGAGCACAGGCTCGGCACATTCTAGGCCCTCAGTTCAACCACAACCCCCTCAAAGAACAAACAGTAGCAGCAGGGGCCAGAGGAAGAGCACAGCAAGAGGGCGTTTGCCTTGCAAACCTGATACAGATTAGATCCCCAACATCCCATAGAATCCCTGAGCCCTGCCAGGAGTGATTTCTGCATGCAAAGTCAGGGGAACCACTGAACTTCGCTGGATGTGCCCCAGCTACAAATGAAGAGGGGCCAGAGAGATAGTACAATACGTATGGTACTTGCTTTGCAGTCAACCGGGGTTTGGTTCCCAGCAACCCAAGCCCTGCCAGGAGTGATCCCTGAGTGGAAAGCCAGGAGTAAGCCCTGTGTATTGCCAAGGGCAGCCCTTCCCAAAAAACAAAATTAAGAAAGAAAACTGTAAAACCAATCTCAGTTGGCAGAACATTCTTCCCTGGGGAGGCCGGGGACACCAGCCAATGAATCTGGGTCACTGCCCAGGTGGAGAAAGCCCATGGGGGAGGCACTCGCCCTGCATGAGGCTGAGCCAGGTTCTATACCACACGGGAACCCTCAAGCACGTCAGGGGTCTCTCTGGAGCAGAGCCAGGAAGAACATCCCATAGGGTCTCCCGAGCCCGCCAAGAGTGATTCCTGAGCACAGAGCCAGGAGGAAACCCTAGCATTGCCACGTGTGACCCCAAACAGGACAAAACAAAACAAAAAGACAGGGAGGGCACGTGGACAGGTACAGTGATGGTAGTCCAGGTTTGGGGACAGTGTGACACTGCTCAGAGGACCGGGCCATCGTCCTGGGTTCCAACCTGTACCCAGGCCACAGGACACGCAGCCCGCCCAGCTGTCCCGTCCCCACAGAGCTCTCGGATTCCTTCAGTAAGGCTGTGGGTCCCTCCCAGAGGGTTGGTGCTGGTGTGAAAAGGGGGCACTCCACCCACTGAGCAGGGGTGCTGCCGGCAGAGCTGCAGATCCCTCCACGCCTCCACTGCTCAGGTGTCCAAGAGTTCTTGTTTGGTCACCACCAGGCTCAGGGTTCCCTGCTAGGGGCAGGACAGGTGTGGCTCACCAAAGGCCATGTGCGTGCTCCGAGCGAGCTCGAGTGTCCAGGGGTATTGACCCAGGGAGGGGTGTGTAACACAGCTTAGGGGCCCTAGGCTGAGGTTTTGTTTGTTTTTGGGCCACACCTGGTGGCGTTCAGGGGCTATTCCTGGCTCTATGCTCAGAAGTCATTCCTAGCAGGCTCAGGGAACATATGTGATGCGGGGATGAGGTGTCAAACCTGGGTCCATTCTGGGCCGACTGCATGCAAGGCAAATACTCTCCCACTGTGGCTGTGCTATCTCTCCAAGGGGCCCCAGGTTTGAGCATCTAGGCAGGACCGAGAATAGTCCCACAAAGCTCCAAATGAGCAGGAAAACAAGGAGGAAAGGGAAGCCAGAGAGAAGGCAGCTTCCTGCACGCAGGAGACCTAGGTTAGCCCACCTTGGAAACAGAATGAAACCCACTGCCTGGCCCAGCCGGAACTCAGGGGCAGTGGCCCTGGGTTCAAATCCCAGCAGGGCCAACAGAAAACCAAACCAAGTCCCTGGGCAGGAGAGATAACACAGTTGAGACAGGCTCAATCTCAACCTGCCAGGAATGACCCCTGAGCACTGATGGTGAGCACCAATGCCCCTGACAAATACAATACCCAGCAGCTCATCCCCAGTACCCTTGAGCCAGAGCACTGAACACCTCAATCCCCAGCCCTGGGAACTGCTCTGGGGATACCCCACGCCCCTGAGAAAACTGGGAGCAGTTCCCAGCATCACTGTGGCTCCAGAAAAAAAACCAGAGAGAGGTACCCCTTGTTTTGGTCCCTCAACCCTTTTAGTTTTGGTTTTGGGGACACACCTGGTGGGGGGCTCAGCAATTACTCCTGGTGGGCCATTACACAACCCTATGGGATGCTGGGAATCGAACCCAGGTTGGCCGTGTGCCAGGCAAACGCCTTCCCTGCTGGACTATTGCCTCTTCCATGCAGTGGGAAGACCAGGGCTGTGCAGAGGCCACGTCTCTGTCCCCCTCTCCTCCCGGCCTCACCTGATGAAGTACATGAGTCCGTTGAGTGTCACAGTCTTGGGGGCGAAGGACCAGGGCGGGAGCGGGCCGCAGTCTACCAAAGACCAGAGGTCAGCATCGGGGTCGTAGCACTGCATGACCATGGCCTCCTTGCCGGCCAGCGAGCCGATGGCGTAGAGGCGGCCGCGGCAGGCCGTGGTGGAGCAGTTGTCCATTGGGTAGGTCATGGGCTGCAGCGACTCCCAGGAGTCGGCGGTGTGGTCGTAGCGCTCAGTGCTGTCAGCCGCCACCACGTACAGCAGCCCGTCCAGCACGGCCGAGCTGTGGTACTCCCGCGCCTTAAGCATGGGCGCCACCTCCGTCCACTCGTTCACGCTCGAGTTGTAGCGCCACACGCAGTCGTAGAGACGGGAGCCGTCGGAGCCACCTGCAGAGATACCCGGGGCCCTGATGATCAGCCCATGCCATGCCTCTCACCTCCTCAGTCGGCCCACATTTAGGGTGAGTCCATACTCTTACCCCCAAGGTCTGCCCACACACCCCTGGAACTTCACTGGCTTCAAGTTCAAAGCAAACAGCTGTCTCCAGTGAGGGGGATCCAGGCAGAGCTGTGGGCCAGGACACCCCATCTCTGCAGCCTGAGCAAAGGCCCTGGGGCCCTGGTTCTAACTTGGATCAAGGGCCATCCACCACACACACACACACACACACACACACACACACACACACACACTCACTGACCAATCTCTGCCAGCACACACACACACACACACACACACACACACACACACACACACACACACACACACACACACACACACTGACCAATCTCTGCCAGCACAGCAGGTCTGAGTTGTGCCTATAGCACAGAGTTGTGATGCCCAGGAAGGCATCCTCCTCCACATCCACAGCGACCAGCTAAGCAGAGGTAGAAGGCAAACAGTACTGCAGGGGAGGGGAGGGAGAGGGACACAGGGGCCAGGCCCACTGGCCCCCTGCCCGGCTCTGGGATCCAGGCTGTGTGCAGGAGCTGCCAGCTGGCCCAGGACAAGGGACAGTCACCTCCCTGAAAATGTCACCAGGAGGGCCTGTGCCATTAGCTGCTGCCACTTTCCTGGGCCTGCCTCATGGGGTAAACTTGAAGGCAGGGGTATGGGGTCATAGGGTTGGGAACACCCCTTCCTGCCCAGCTGCAAAGCATCCTTGGGGACCAAGGCGAGAGCATTTGCTATTTGGTTTAATTCTGGGACAAGCAGAAAGCAAGACAGCGGGTGTGAATCCAAGCCGGCTTAGTCAGGGCATAGAACCGTAAGAATTCAAGGGGCCGCATTTCTACTCCCTGCTTGCCAGCGCTTTCTCTCTTGGCTCCAAAGTGGGGCCCACCTGTCCTCCCTGGGGCCCGGGACAAGGACACCCAGCACCTGTCAAAACTGCAGAGCTCAGCTGTTGAGTGGAGCTGAGATGTTCAGAGAAGCCAGGGCGAGTCGGACCAGTTTGGGGCACTCAAGCCTTGTGAAGGGGGTAGCGCTGGTGTCAGAGTGACAGTATGGGGCTCCGGTGGGAAAAGAAGCAGGCCAGCCATGAGCCAGTCCTAGGGAACAGAGCCCCTAAATCGGGGTGCCAGGACCCTCCCGTGGAGAAGAGCCCGGGCCGGGTTCCCCAGCTGCTCTGTGCCCACAGCTTCTGTCCTTATATAGCCTGGGCCGTCCCCTGGGCCTCTAGCCCCAAACGGGGATTTCAGCGTGATCAAAAATGTGGGAGCCGCTGGGGAAGCGGGGCCCGCCCTGCGTGACTCGGCAGGCAGTGTTTCTCTTCTGGGGCCAAGCAGTGGAAGAAGAAAAGACCTCACCATGTGACTGACTGTTTACAGTCCCGGCTGGGGCAGCCCCGACACCACGTGACGCCCAACACGCAAGGCCCGGAGAATTTGGTCACCGGATGGCACAACGAGTGTGGGGACAAGGGCCGGCTCATGGGACGGCCAGCTGGGGCCTGCCCTGCCCTCGGATTCCTTGGGGATGAAAAGTGCCCATTGTGTGTGCCTGTACTGCCCCTGGCTCTGAAGCCACCGCGGGGCCAGCTGGGGCGGGCCGACGCCTCCTCACCCTCCACCTTCCGCCCTGTCCGGTGTGTTCTGGGCTCCAGGGCACGGCAGGTGGCCTCCGGGTGGGTCTCACTCAGCCTGCTGGGTCTGGTGTGTGTGTGTGCCAGGCGGCGGCCCCCAGATGGGTCTAAACCCGCTGGGTCGATTGAGTGCATGCCAGGCTCAGGGGGCTTGGTAGGCGGCCACCAAGAGGGTCTCAGCCCGCTGGGTGGAGTGAGCGCATGCCAGGCTCCGGGGCACAGTAGGTGGCCTCCGGTGTGTGTGTGTGTGCCAGGCTGCTGGGCCCAGTGTGTAGATGGATGTCAGGCTCCAGGGCAGTGTAGGTGGGTCTCATCCCGCTGGGTTCAGCGTGTGTGTGTGTGTGTGTGTGTGTGTGTGTGTGTGTAGATGGATGTCAGGCTCCAGGGCAGTGTAGGTGGGTCTCATCCCGCTGGGTTCAGCGTGTGTGTGTGTGTGTGTGTGTGTGTGTGTGTGTGTAGATGGATGTCAGGCTCCAGAGCAGTGTAGGTGGGTCTCATCCCGCTGGGTTCAGCGTGTGTGTGTGTGTGTGTGTGTGTGTGTGTGTGTGTGTGTGTGTGTGTGTGTGTGTAGATGGATGTCAGGCTCCAGGGCAGTGTAGGTGGGTCTCATCCCGCTGGGTTCAGCGTGTGTGTGTGTGTGTGTGTGTGTGTGTGTGTGTGTGTGTGTGTGTGTGGTGTGCGCCAGGTGGGTTCAGCGTGTGTGTGCCAGGTGGGTCTAAAGCCGCTGGGTCGAGTGAGCGTGTGGGGGCGTGTGCCAGGCTCCCGGGCGTGGCGGGCGGCCCCCGGGTGGGTCTCAGCCCCCCGGGCCCAGTGCGTGGGTGCCAGGCAGGCAGAGCCCGGGTGGGTCCAGTGCGTAGGCGGGCGCCAGCCAGGCTCCAGGGCCCCCCCCCCCCCCCGAGCCCCTCACCGGTCACGTAGACGTCATTGCCGAGCGCCACGACGCTGTAGCCGCCGCCCAGGTGGTCGGGGAACTCGGCCAGGTAGCGCCACTGGCCCGAGCGCGGGTCGTAGCAGTCGACGGTGACCAGCTCGTCGCAGTCCTGGTCGCAGCCGCCCACGAGCACCAGGATCTCGGCCAGGCCCGTGGACGGGCGCGGGCGCAGGCGGGCGCAGGGCGCGCGGTCGTGGCGGTCCAGGCGCGCCGCCTGGAAGTCGCGCGCCTCGCGCAGCAGGCGCAGGCAGGCGGCGCAGCGCGCCACGGGCGGCTCGGCCTCGACGTGCGCCAGCAGGTAGAAGCGCCGCACGAAGGGCAGCCGCACGGCCTCGAGCAGCTGCGGCCAGTGCGCGGCGCGGCGGCGCGGGTCGGCGCGCACCCAGCGGCGCGCCAGCTGGAAGGCCGCCTCCTCCTTGGCCACGCACAGCCCGTCGTCGCGCAGGTAGCGCAGCAGGCGGCCCAGCGGCAGGCGCTCCAGCTGCTCGGCGCCCAGCTCGCCCACGTGGCGCAGCACGAAGCGCTGCGCCGCGCCCGCCAGCCCCGCGCAGCCGAAGGCCTCGGCGAAGTCCTGCATGTCCAGGCAGTTGGCCGCGTCCAGCTGCTGCTGCAGGAACGCGCCGCACGCCTCCTTCACGGCCGGGAACTGCAGCAGGTCGGCGGCGCGCAGCAGCGGCTCGGCGTTGGCGCCGCTCACCGCCACGCGGCCCGTGTAGCTGAAGTCCAGCAGCAGCTGCAGCGCCTCGGCCGGCACGCCGTGCAGCCGCACGCGCTCGGCGCGGCTCTCGCGCAGCTGGCCCGCGAACATGGCGCGGAAGTAGGGGCTGGCGGCCGCCAGCACGGCGCGGTGCGCGGGGAAGTCGCGCCCGCCCGCCGCCTCCAGCGTCACGTCCAGGAACTTGCGCTCGGCGCGCAGCTGGCTCAGGCCGCGCAGCAGGCTGGGCGCGTGCGCCGGGTCCGAGAAGGGCAGCACGCCCGGCGCTGGCGCCGCGCGCTCCATGGCGCCGCCGAGCCGGGAGGACGAGCGGGAGGAGGAAAGGAGGCCCGAGGGCGGGACGCGCTCCACGCGCTACGAGGACGCCCGGGGACCGTCTGCCGCGCGCCCGGCCCCGCCGCGCTTTATAGGGCCCGCCCCGGGGCGTGGCCGCGAAGCGCCGCCCACTCCGCCGCGGCCGGCCCGGCGCCGCCTCCTTATAAGGGGCTTGACGAGCCCCGGCGGCTGCCTCCGAGGGCGTGGCCGCGAAGCCCCGCCCCCCACTTCACCGCGGCCGGCCCGGCGCCGCCTCCTTATATGGGGCCGGACGAGCCGCGGCAGCTGCCTCGGGGGCGTGGTCCGCGTACGGGTCACGTGGCCTCGGGCGCCGCCCACCTGACCGCCGCGGCGGGCCCGGCGCCGCCGCTGCCGCTGCCTCCTTATCTAGTGCTAGGCGCGCCCCCGGCAGCTGCATCTGGGGGCGTGGCCTTGGGGCGTGGCCTCTAGGCGCCGCCTTCCTGAATAGGCCCGGTTCCCTCCGCCTCCCTCAGGCTTCTGGGGGCGTGGCCTTCGATGAGAGGAGAAGGGGCAGGGCCTTGAGGAGCCGCCTTCCTGATTCCTCCTCCCTTGGCCTCTGGGGGCGTGGCCACGAAGCACAGCCCATTTATTCCCGTCGTGCCTGGCGCCGCCTCCTTCTAGAGAGCCCGACGCGTCACCGCACGTGGGGGCGTGGCCGTAAGCGGAATGGGCGTGGCCTCCAGGCACCGCCTCCTTAAATAGACCCTGGGGGCGTGGCTCGGGGCTGGTGGCGCCACTTACTTAACCCTGTCGGGCCCGGTTTCGCCGCCGCCTCTGCTGCAGCTCGGAGCTCAGAACGGGGCGGGCGCTCGGGCTTTGTCTGGCTCCGCGGGTTTAGAAGTGTCCCCCCAGTCGTTCCAGGGGTGGCAGATGCCGCCGGCGCCGCGCCTTGAGACTGCGGGAACCCACCGGGACGGGGCTGGGCCCCCCTGGGTGCGTCCTGGCCCGGAGTCGAGTTCCCCCTTAACTTGACTCCGCGCCCGGGCTGAGCGAGTGATTCACAGGCCGAAGGTGCGGGGTGCAGTCATCTGAGCGGGGCGGGAGCTTGCTTTAGCACGTCCGGCCTACCGGGGTTCGATCCTGGACACCCCGCACGGTCCCCGAGCCCAGCGGAGGAGGGGAAGGGCCTAAGTAGGTTTGGTCCCCAAAAAAGTCCTTAGAGAGCAGGATGGGCAGGAGAAATAGTTGGAACTAGGGACTAGGGGGAAGGGGATTCTGGCCTTCTCTGTAGGAAGGCACAGCACAGCTCAGGGCAGAAGTGGGGGGACCCTGCAAAAGCAGGTTCGATGCCTTTTGATGCTCTCTGTGGGGACACAGTGAAGAAAGGGCCAGACTCATTCCTTTCTTTGTTCTTGTCAGTCCCCCCATGGAAGCCAGTTTCCAATTTATTAGAATAAACTAATTTCTTTAGTTTATTACTGTCTGGTTTTAGAAAAACCCCCTTCCCCTCGCTCTTGATTTTTGCAGAGGAAACCTGGTTGACAGGCATTCCTGCCTTGCTCACATACAAGTAGGAGCTCACGCCCACACCCACACCCACACTATATACAAATGCACGCGTGTCCCTGAGCACACCCCACACCCTGGAGGATGTCCTTTCTTCCTTGGTCCCACGGTCAGTCGATCGGTGCTGCCAGGAGAAAAAAAAAAAAAAAAGTCCTGTTTGTGTACCAGGACCCAAATGAGCTGCAGGCGGTCCCTCCCCCTGAGACCAGACCCAGAGGTCCTGTTGCAGTTACTAGGCCTCAGGCACCAGGGAGTCGAGGCCCGAGGAAGGGAACAGGCAGGTGCCCCGCTGGCTGCCGGCTGCCCATAGATGGACCGTTCCGCAGCGGCGAAGGGCAAGCGAAGCATTCCTGGGCCCAGGAGCTGGGCCAATAGCTGCCTTGCACAGGCCACTCAGTGACTAGTCAGCCGGAGCAGCCCGGGAAGTGGCACATCTGGAATAGTCCTTTCAATCAACCCTGTCGCTCCTGTTAAGAGCCCGGGGAACTCGCTGAAGGGGTGCACGTAGGAGGATCCATCCCTGGGTTGGATCCTCTTTCCTCCAGCGCCGTCAGGATAAGCCCAGACTACCCAGCCAGGTGTGTAGCCCCGAAACCAAAGTCAAAGAAAGACTTTGAGTCCAAGTTTTATTTTTCTGTTTTTTGGCCACACCCGGCGGTGCTCAGGGATTATTCCTAGCTCTGTGCTCAGAAATTACTCCTGGCAGGCAGGAGCCAGATAGCACAGCTGTACGGTGTTTGCCTTGCATGCAGCCAACCCTAGAAACGGTGGTTCGATTCCCGGTATCCTATAATGGTCCCCTGAGCCTACCAGGGGCGATTTCTGAGTACAGAGCCAGGAGTAACCCCTGAGAGCCACCGAGTGTGACCCCCCCCCCCGCAAAAAAAAAAAAAGCAAAAGAAAATACTCCTGGCAGTGGTTGGGTGACCCTAAGGGATTGAATCCAGGTCAGTGCAAGGCCAACACCCTGCCCATTGTGCTACTTACTGTTCTGGGCCCCAGTTCAATTTTGTGTCTTTCTTTTCTCTTCTGTCTCTGTCTCTCTCCCCCCCCCCCCCCGCCCCTTTTTCCTTTGGCTAGACCCAGCAGTGCTCAGGGCTTACTCTTGGTTCTGTGCTCAGGGATCACTCCTGACGGGCTCCTCTGTGGTCCTGGGAATGGAACCCAGGTCAGGTGCACAAGTTACTTATCCTCTGTACTGCCATTCTTGCCCTGAGCTATTTTGAACCATCTTTTTTTTTTGTTTTTGTTTTTGTTTTTTTGTGGTTTTTGGGTCACACTCGGCAGTGCTCAGGGGATATTCCTGGCTCCAGGCTCAGAAATTGCTCCTGGCAGGCACGGGGGACCATATGGGACGCCGGGATTCGAACTGATGACCTCCTGCATGAAAGGCAAATGCCTTACCTCCATGCTATCTCTCCGGCCCCTATTTTGAACCATCTTAACAAGAGGAACTTATTTGAACAAATCGAGTTTCAGCCTTTCATGCAGCCCTAAAGAATGTGTTTACTAGAACAGAAAAGTTCCTCCGACAGTGGCAAGCGAAAAATTGGATTATCTTGTCGTCTGACCCAATTTGTCGGATGTGTCCTGTGTCATAAAAAACCATGAGCTTGGCTTTTTCTTCTTTCCCCTAGGTGGTTCGGCTTGCCCTGTGGTTCCTGCATTCCACACTAAAGCCACACAAGCTGTGTGCAACAATGCTCAGCCCAGGGTCCTGAGGGATAGTAGAGTGGGCAGGGCCCTTCTCTTGCATGTGGTTCTATCCTCTGCCTCCCATATGACCCCTTGAGTCCATTAGGAATGATCCCCAAGTGCAGACAGGTTTAATCCCAGAGCACAGTTGGGTCTGGCCCCCAAACAAACACCAAAACGAACAAAAAATGCTTGATCTGAATAAATGCAAGGAAGGATAAATTCTGGAGAGAAAAGGTTTATTTAGAACCTCTTGGACTTACCAGGAGAATGCAGAAAACCATGCAGACACAGTTAGATACAGGAATGTGGTCAGAAAAGAAGGAACAGAGAGGGCCAGAAAGATAGTATAGTACAGTAGAGAGATAGTACTTGCCTTGCATGCAACCCAAAAGGGGTTTGATTCTGGCATCCCTTAAGGTCCTCCTAGCACTTCCAGGAATAGTTCCTGAGTGGGGAGCCAGGAGTAACCCCTGAAATCATGAAAATGGCCTTTTCGGGGCTGGAGAGATAGCATGGAGGTAAGGCATTTGCCTTTCATGCAGAAGGTAATCGGTTCGAATCCCAGTGTCCCATATGGTCCCCCGTGCCTGCCAGAGGCAATTTCTGAGCCTGGAGCCAGAAATAATCCCTGAGCACTGCCGGGTGTGACCCAAAAACCACAAAAAAAAAAAAAAAGAAAATGGCCTTTTCCTGGAAGAACATCACTGTTGCAAGTCAGCCCCTGAAGAGGTTGACTGATGAAGGGATGGAGGATGAGGTCTTTCCCCTCCAGCTCGGAGCATGTGTCTGCCACCCCATCCAGCCGACAGCTCACACACAGTCAGGCTTGTGGAAATATTAGCTTTATTCAGTGGACAAGACTGAAGTCCGAAGTCTCAGCCTCAGTTCCAGCAAAAAGCCCCTCGCCTTCCACAGACCCTGGTGGGATAAGATACCACCCAATGGTGGAAGCAGAATCAGGTACTACCCTAGGATGGGGGCAGAATGCCAGGTCACACCCTAGGGTAGGGCACAATCACCAATCAGGGTAGGGTCAGTAACATAATAATCCCATAAAATATTTACATACACATCACTACCAGGTATGGCTCCAAAACAAAACAAACAGAAAAGACAGGCTTTTTGACCTGTCAGCTGTTTGGAATTCAGAACATCTTCCTAACCCGACCTGCTCTAGGTTCTTTTCCCGCTCATTGATCTCACGCCTGGAAGATGGAAATGGACTCACTCATTCACCCACCGCAGGCCTGCGTGGTTCATCTTTAGCAAACTGCATTCAGTGATGGAGTTAGGGGCCGGCTGGAACCAAAATACAGCAGGAAGTGTGTTGTTCAGCCCGCAGCAGGTCGATCCTGGCCATCCCAAGTAGTCCCCCAGGGCATCAGCAGTAACCCTCCTGGCTGCCTGGCAGGGAAAGGCCCCAAAACAAAACAAACGAAGGATTTAGGCTCTGGGTACTACCGACAAAACTTAGGCTGGCAGCGCCTAGTATTTTGACTGCAAGATGTGGCCAACCAACCATACTTCCTGCTTGGGTTTGTATCTTCGAGTTAGGTAATTTTACATGTTCATCTTTTTTGTTGTTGTTTTTGGGCCACACCCAACAGCGCTCAGGGGTTCCTCCTGGTGCTACAGTCAGAAATCGCTGAGCATATGCGATGCCGGGATTCGAACCGCCTTCCATTCTGGATCTGCTGCATGTAAGGCAAATGCCCTACCGCTGTGCTCTCTCCAACCCCCCAAGATGATTTTTTTTTGGTTTTTGAGCCACACCCGTTTGACGCTCAGGGGTTACTCCTGGCTATGCGCTCAGAAATCGCCCCTGGCTTGGAGGGACCATATGGGACTCCGCAAGGCAGACACCTTACCTCTAGCGCCACCTTCCCGGCCCCAAGTCGATTTCTTCTTTAAAATTCTTTTTTTCTTTTCGGTTTAGGGGCTTCACTACACCTGGCTCTGAGCTCTGGTTTCACTCCTGGCGGGCTTGGGGGAACCATATGGGGTACCAGGGATCGAACATGGGTCAAGCACAAGGCAAACATTCTCACCCTGGGCCCTCAGAGTTCATCTCGTCTATAATCATGAAAATGACCTTTTCCTGAAAGTGTTTTTTTTGTTTTTGGGCCACACCCGGTAACACTCAGGGGTTACTCCTGGCTATGTGCTCAGAGTCGTTTCTGGCTTGGGGGACCATATGGGATGCCAGGGAATCGAACCACGGTTCGTCCTAGGCTAGTGCTGGCAAGGCAGACACCTTACCTCTAGCGCCACCACGCCGGCCCCTGAAAGTGTTTTCTGATAGCATAAAGACTCACTACGCTATAATTCAATTCAAAGAATTTAATCCTGTAATTTGAATTTTAGGTTTTAGGGAGGCAGGGTAAGGAGGGTGAGATCATTAAGCAAGCTGTTGATAATCCTTTTGTTTTGAGAAAATTGGGTTTTTTTAGGGATCACACCTGGCGGAACTCAGGAAATTTACTTTACACAGGAACTACTGTAGGAGTGCTTGGGAGACCACATGGGATGCTGGGGATTAAACCTGAGTTGCCCAGCTGCAAGGCAAATGACCTCCCTGCTGTGCTATCTCTTGGGCCCCAATTTTTTTGTTTGTTTGTTTTTGGGTCACAGCCGGCAGCGCTCAGGGGTTACTCCTGGCTCTACACTCAGAAATCGCCCCTGGCAGGCAGGGGGCGGGGAAGGGAACCGTATGGGATGCCGGGCCTCCATGCTATCTTGCCCCGGACCAATTTTTTTTTTTTTGGTTTGTGTTTGTATCTGCAAGTTACATTTCTGCTTCGGTAATTTTACAAGTTCATCTCTCTTTTGTTGTTCGATTTTGGGCCACACCCAACAGCGCTCAGGGGTTACTCCTGGTGCTACAGTCAAAAATCGCTGACACATGGCAGCACTCAGGGGTTACTCCTGGCTCTGTGCTCAGAAATGGCTTCTGACAGGCTCGGGGGACCATATGCAATGCCCGGGTGAGATCCTGGGGATCGAACTTAACTCAGGTTGGTCCAAGGTCTGCTGTGTGCAAGGCAAACAGCCTGCTGCTATGCTATCACTTTAGTACCCCCATTTTTCTTTTGTTAATGACCTGGACTGCTTAAGGTGTGGTTGTAATACATTTACTGTATCTATAAACTTCTGTATTTTTTCTTTAGGTTTTGGGGCCATACCTGGCAGTGTCCTAGACTTACTCTTTAAAGTACGCAGGGGAGTTTAAATTATGTCCAAGGGACAGGGACTGGAGAGATAGCACAGAGGTAGGGCGTTTGCTGTGCAAGCCTAGAACCACCTAGAACCGACATTGGTTCAAATCCTGGCATCCCAAATGGCCTCCCAGGCCTGCCGGGAGTGATTTCTGAGCACAGAGGCAGGAGTAACCCCTGAGCACCGCCAGGTGTGGCCCCAAAACAAAATTATGTCCAGGATGGGGACAGCACAGCGGTAGGGTGGTTGCCTTGCATACAGCTGACCCAGGACAGGCAGGGGTTAGAAATCCGGCATCCCATATGGTTCCTCTGAGCCTGCTGGGAGCAATTTCTGTTTTTGTTTTGTTTTTTTGGGGGGCCACACCCGGCGAACCAACCACCTTTGGTCCTGGATCGGCTGCTTGCAAGGCAAACGCCGCTGTGCTATCTCTCCGGGCCCAGCTGGGAGCAATTTCTAAGCGCAGAGCTAGGAGTAAACCCTGAGTGGCGCTGGGTGTGACCCCAAAACAAACAAACAAAATTATGCAAGGATTGAATCTTGGTTGGTACATGCAGGCAAGCAACTCACCTTCTACTGTCTCTCTCACCCTATGTATAACATTTTTTTTATTTTTGTTTTGGGTCACACCCTGCGCTCAGGGGTTACTCCTGGCTTTGTGCTCCAAAGTTGCTCCTGGCAGGCACAGGGAACCATGGGATGCGGGATTCAAACCATCATCTGTTAGAATCTGCTGCATGCAAGGCAAACGCCCTCTCGCTGTGCTCTTTTCTGGGCTCCCCTATATATGAAGTTTGAAAGATTATTATACCCTGCTTTTCCCTAAGTAATATAACAATATTCTCAGTGCAAGATTACATGTATATGGCATGATGAAAGTAAAAGCATGTAAAGACCGTGAAAGGGGCTGGAGAGAGAGAAACTGTGATTCTGTGATGCTCAGCAATTTACTCCTGATTTTCTACATTCAGTTACTCCTGGCAGGCTCAGGGGACCCTGTTGGATGCTGGGGATCAAACTGGGGTGGCTGAGTGCAAGGCAAATACCTTACCTGCGTATTATACCTCTGGCCCTAGGAGTAATTCCTGAGTGTAAAGCCAGGAGTAGACCCTGGGATTCCCCCTCATTAAAAAAACAAAAACAAGCACCTTTCCTGCTGTACCTACTCTCTCTTGTGCTTTACATAATTTTTTTTTTTTTTTTTTTTTTTGGTTTTTGGGTCACACCCGGCAGTGCTCAGGGGTTTTTCCTGGCTCCGTGCTCAGAAATTGCTCCTGGCATGCACGGGGGACCATATGGGACGCCGGGATTCGAACTGATGACCTTCTGCATGAAAGGTAAACACCTTACCTCCATGCTATCTCTCCGGCCCCGCATAATTTTTTTTTTTTTAAACTTTAGGCTCACACCTGGTTGTGCACAGGACTCACTCTGGGCAGTGCTGGGCGACCAAAGGGATGCCAGAGATTGAACTCGGGTCTGACATATGCCAGGCAAATACCCTCCCCACTGTTCTCTCACTCCAGCCCTTGAAACAATTTCAGTGTTTTAGTCAATTTGTCCAAGATTACAACATGAAGGAATTTTAGTTTTGTTTTTTTAGGAATTTTAGTTTTAATCTTTATTTTGTTTTTGCCCGTATAACTCATTACACAAAATAGTATTTAATTCACTTAGCCATAAGTTATTTCCCTCACCATAGGAAGAGATGACAATACCCAGCTTAGATAGAAACTTTATTTTGGGGGCCAGAGCGACGCTACTATGCAGCCAAGCCCGGTTCAATCCCCAGCATCCCATAGGGTCCCCCAAGCCTGTCAGAAGTGATTCCTGAGCATGGAACCAGGAGTAACCCAAGTGATGCTGAGTGTGGCCCAAACATCAAGGAAAAAATATCTATATATCTATATATCTATAGTGTGGGGTGAAGGTTTGACCAGAGAGCCAGGAGTAAGTTCAGGATTTAATCCTGGCTCTGTGCTCAGGGATCAGTCCTGGTCAAGGTCAAGGGTCCCTGATAGTACCAGAGATTGAACCTGGATCACTTTTGTGCAAAGCAAGGTCCCTACCTGCTGTACTATCTCTTTGCAGCCTACAATGATTTCTTAATAGTTAAAAATTCTTCACACAGAGATATTCATTCATAATCAGGTGCCTAAGTTTCAAAGACTTCAAGATAATGGGGACAGAGACAGTCCCGGGGTTACAGAGCCTGCCTTGCCAGCTGCCAATCGGAGTTTGGTCCCCTTGGTACCACTTAAGGTTTCCTGAGCACCTCCAAGAGTGACTCCCTGAGCAGAGCCAGCTGCACCCCCTGAACACCACCAGAAACCTCCCAACAAATAAAACAAAATAATATTGTGAATTTTCACTCCCCACCCCCAAAAATGGAAGAAGAAGAAGAAAAAAAAAAAAAACCCACCACCACCACCAAAACCAAACCAGAGGATAGGAACGTCTCTGGAGCAAAAAAGTGAAACCCAGCACACAGTCCTGGGAAAAACAAACTTTGGGGGTTCCGTTGTCACACACTTCAAGGTAGAGGGAGAGGAGGAGAGTTTTCTCCGCATGAATGGAGGCGAGCCAGTGAGATTGAGGAAGGTGAAAGCTAAATTTGGTAACGCAATTAAAATAACTACATTCTCAAGTTACTTACTGGGAAACCATGGTATTCTTAGTATTTTTAGACTTGTCACAACCTGTGCTAGTGTGGGTTCTTTTGCTTCGTAAGGTAACTATAATCATTCGCGAAGAACACTCAATGACAGGTTGTTGGTTTGGGGGTGTATTTTTGTTTTCCCCCTAAACAAAAGGGAAAATCAGACTCCAAGACTCTGAGCCCAGCAGGGCTGACAGGCCACTTAGGAGGCTGAAAAAACTCAGCCTGTCACCTGTTGAACCCCACACTGCTCCCCAACTGCATAGTGCTCAGGCCTCTCTGATTGTTTAGTTATTTTTTTGTTTTGGGGTCACACCTGACGGTGCTCAAAGGTTACTCCTAGCAGGCTCTGAGAACCATATGGGATGCTGGGGATTGAACCTGAATGCAAGGTAAGGAAAACGCTGTACCCGCTATGCTATCGCTCTGGACCCTGTTCAGTTTTTTTGTTTTGATTTTTTTTTTGGCTACAGCCTATAAGTTATGCTCAAGAGTTAGTCCTGGCTCTGCACTCAGGGATCCCTCCTGGTGGGCTTGGAGGACTACAGGGGGTGCAGAGATTGAACCAAGGTCAGTCAGTCACCTTGCAAGGCAATCAGCATTCCCTGCTGTACTTATTTATCCCTCTGGCCCATTTGGCCTTTTTTTGCATCTTAAGAAAAGGATTGGCCAATATTCAACGTCTCAGCCTCTTCCAAAGGACTAAGGTCCACTGCCCCCCATCCTTTTTGTTTTGTTTTCTAAAGGCAAATAAATCAAAAGGAAGGAAGGACAAAGGTCTGTTTCCCTGGAGTGACAGAAAGGCCAGCAAGTGACAAGCCAGCTCAGCAGTACTGTGTTCTAAGCACCTGCTGCGAACGGATTCAAGAATCACGCTGGCTGGAACAAGAGTTGTCACGCTCAGGTTTCCCCAGGAAGGTGTCTGAGTTAATCAAGGTCCCGGAGAGGTGAGAGGAGGCCCAGTGGGTAAGGCACACACCCTGAAGGCAGCAGACTCTGCCTCAGTACCTGGCACTGCTTGGTCGGACCTGAGCATCCTGAGGAGAGCCCTGGAGAGAGGTCTCTGAGCCCTTCTGGGGTGGCCCAGCAAATCCTCAGCAACACCCCCAGAACTACGGTGCAGTTGGCCTTGGTAGAGAAGCCTGAGGAGGGTTCCCTGGGACCCCTGAAGCTGGCTTGAGAGATTTCCCCTCTCCCCCAAAGATTCCTTAATTCTTGGCTGTTCCAAGTCACCCTATCCAGTATCGGGAGCAAAATTGGGGCCGGAGTGGTAG
Organism: Suncus etruscus; assembly: GCF_024139225.1. Taxonomy (NCBI): domain Eukaryota; kingdom Metazoa; phylum Chordata; class Mammalia; order Eulipotyphla; family Soricidae; genus Suncus; species Suncus etruscus. Next base: position 3,272,566 of record NC_064853.1, read on the forward strand.
CACAGCGGCAAGACATTTGCCTCGGACAGGACTAACCCAGGACGGAAGTGGGTTCGATCCCCAGTCTCCCATATGGTCCTCGAGCGAGCCTACAGGGAGCCATTTCTGAACGCAGAGCCAGGAGGAACCCTGGCCCTGTCTTGTCTTTCTGGCTGGGCAGCGGCTGACCTGGGGACTCAGATGGGGTGAAGCCATCTAACTGGGCTGTTCCCAGAGGCCAAGCCCCATGGGGGAAGATAGCGCTGAAATATTCCATTAAAACAAAACAAAACAAAACAAATCAAAAGTTGGGGGCCAGAACTATAGCACAGCAGGTCGTTTGACTTACACGCAGCCAGCCCCAGGCGGACCCTGGTTCGACTCCTGGCATCCCACATGGTCCCCCGAGCCTGCCAGGAGCGATTTCTGAGCGCAGAGCCAAAAGTCAGCCCTGAACGCCGCTGGGTGTGACCCCAAAACCAAAAGAAAACCCCCCAAAACCAGAAGCTAACAGCCAACTGCTTCCAGGGGGCCAAGAGAAGCATTTGTTAAGCAAAAAAAGAAAATTCTGTTTCCCCACACTAAGCAAACAAACCACTCGCTGAGGAGTGAGTGACCCCCGCAGGCAGCACCCAACCCAACCCACCCCGGGACGCCAGCGGCGGGGGAACCCCAACATCACCGGGTAGGGTTCAGGGGTGCGTGCAGAGCAGGCAGCCTGGAGCGGCCCTTTTCTTGCAGGCGCCGGCTCGGAGCTCAAACCTTCTCTGTCCTCGGCTCACCGACTCCTTTTGTCTTCCCAAGTGCTCTGGAGAACTCTGTGCTGGACGCAAGGGCTTTTTTGGGGTGCCCCTCGCTTAAAGGCTCCAGGCCCCCCCCCCCGCAGGCCCCATGCCGAGCTGCTCGCCTGCAAACTCTGCAACGCACAAAGTTGGGGGGAAAGATCACATCAAATCAAATCTGGGTTCCGTCCGGGGCGCACGCCTCTTGGGTAAAGCGCGCTGCGGAAAGTCGGGGTTCAAGCGAACCCAGAAAAAAAGACCCCCCCCCCCCAAAAAAAAGAACCTCCGAACCAATCGGGGCAGGAATATTTCCAGGAGAAAAAAAAGAAAAAGAAAAAATTCCAAAGCGACGACACACGCAGAGGCGGGGCCGGCGGCCGGGGGAGCGGCTCGGAGGCCCCCGTCGCGCACCCCGAGACCCTCCAAGGCGCCCGAGCGGCACCCCAAGGTCCGGACACTCGAGCCCCAAGTCCGAAGGTGACGGGTTCGATCCCCCGGGCCCGCCCGGGGAGCCGAGGATGGGTGCGGGATGCGGCCCCGTCGCCGTGCGGGGGAGCCCCCCCTTGCTCCCCAAGTTCCAAAGGAGGACGAAGAAGGGGCCGGCCCCCTAAAAAAAAAACCGCACCCCGACTCCCGCGGCCGCCCCTCCCCTCCCCCACTCGGCCTCCGCGAGCCGCCCGCACCTCCCCCGCCGCCGCCGCCGCCGCCGCCTCGAGGCACCGCCTCCGCCTGGGCCGTCCCGAGGGGAAAGCGGCCCCGGCGTCCGCTGGGAGTTGTAGTTCTCCGCGGCGCCGAAGCCACGCCCGCACGCCGCAGCCAGCAGGCGAGAGAACTACCGAGCCCACAATGCAGCGCGCCGCGCCCTCGCGCGCCCGGACTACATTTCCCGCCAGCCCCCGCGGCGCCGCCCGCCCGCCCTCCCGAGACACGAGCCGGGCTGGGCGTCAGGTCGGACCCGGAGCTCGGTTCCCGCTCGCCGCCGCCGCCCCCCGCCGCCCGCCGCTCGGCATCGCCGCCCCGGCCGCCCGTCGGCTGCTCCCGGGTTCCCCCAAGACCCGCGCGGGAGAGAGGGACGGAGCGGAGGGAGGGAGTGAGGGACGCCGCGCCGCCCGCCTGCCCGCCCGGAGCCCCGCAGCCCCCCGCAGCCGCCGCCGGCATGGACTCGGACCCGTGCGCCGCCGCCTTCCGCCCCGAGGTGAGTGGGGGAGCCCGGGCGCCCCGCACCGCCCCGCGGCACCCCGACATCTCCACCGGCCCCCCGGGGTCCCCCTGCTCGCCCGCCCGCCCGCCGCGTCCCTCCCCCTCCCGGCCGTTCCCCCCGCCGGGAGCCCCGACCCGCCTCGCCTCGCCCCGCGTCGCCTCCGCCCGCCACCCCGCAAGCCGCCTGAACCCCGAGATCCTCAGCCCCCCGATCGCGCCCGCACCCCGACATCCCCGCCCCGCCCCGGCGCCCCGCCCCCCAGCCCCGCGCGGGGCCTCGTCCTTGGGGATCCGCACCCCGAGTGTCTCGCCTCGCCTCGCCTCGCCTCCCCCTTCCCTTCTCGGCCCCGGCCCCGCAAGCCGGCCCCGCACCTTCCGGGCCGAGCGAGGGGCGGCGGCGGTTTCCGCGGAGGGAGGGAAGGAGGGAGGGAGGCGGGAGGGGCCGCACCGCCTTCCCTCGCCATCTGCCTCGGCGGCTGCGGGCGTAGCTGGCGGAGACTTGGGGGACCCCCGCTCCCCTCCCAGGCCCCCCGCTTGCTTCCCCAGTCGGGTCGCGCCCAGCTGAGCCCGCGCCCCGCCGGCGGAAAAGTTGCGCCCCGGAGTTGCAGGAGGCCCCGATTCCCATCCCTGGGGAGGCGAGGCGAGGCGAGGCGAGGCGAGGCGCCTCTCCGGCCCACCTGCGCGCCCCCGGGGGTCCCCCGAGTGCTGGGGGTCTGGAGAGGCAGGGGCGCCCCCAGGACCTGGCGCGGAGACAAAGTGGCGAGCTGCACCGACAACGCAGCCCGAGCCCCCCAGCCCTTCCCCCACGGCTGTCCCCCCTTCCCCACCCGGTGGGGCCCGCTGCTGGGGTGCCGGTGCCGGGATCCCTGCTAGCTGCGCCCCGGAGGCGTGGGCCACTTTTGGGGGGAGGTGGGGTGATAGAAAAGCGCCTCAAGGAAACTCCCCAGCCCAGCCGGGGATCCCTCCCACGGCTCCCCCGCGCCCCGAGGTGCAAAAGCGATCCCCTCTCTTGCTAGGCTGCTTTTGCTTTTTGCAGGGTTTGGGGGATGATGATGAGGATGCGGGAGGAAGGAGCCCGGGCCTGGCTGGCCTGCTGCTGGTGGTGGTGGTGGTGGTGGCAGCGGCGGCCTTGGCTGCGGGGGAGGGACGTCCTGGGTCCGGGAGGGAGGAGGGGCCGGGCCAAGGCTTTTTTCATTTTATTTTCTTGCAAACATTTTTGGAAATCAATTGAAAATCTGCTTGCTGTTGTGGGGAGTTTGTTTTTCGAAAAAGCAGAAAGTGTAGCAAAGGTGGTCGGAGCTCCCCCAAAGCCCCGGGGGAGCCCGGAGATAAGGAAGGTCCAAGAATTCTTTCTTTTTTTTTTTTCTTTGCTCCTGCAAGCTTTTGAAATAAGTTGTGCTGTTTTTTCTCTCCTCTCCCTCTCTCTTTTTTCCTCCTTGTTCCCAGCTTTTATCTGGAATCTTGTTTCCAAGTGTTCTTGGCTCACCCCCACCCCCTCCCACCCCCTGGCCTCCTCCTTTGTCTTTTGCAAACTAGGATTTCTTTCTTTTTTTTTTTTTTTCTTTTTGCAAACTAGGATTTTCCTTGACCCAGAGTTTTGCTGCTTTATCTCGTTGTGTTGGTGGCAGAAAAGTCGGAGCCCCGCGTGTTTTGTGTTATTTCCCCGGGAAAAGTTTGCGATTTGCAGCTGGGACCCAGCACAAGCGAGCGAGCCCTTTTCTAACCCACCCTTGGTCTCTTTTTTTACCCCCCCCTCTCTTTCCCGTTGGCAGGAATACTCGCCCAGTTACAAGAGGCGCCGGACCGTGGAGGATTTTAACAAGTTCTGCACCTTCGTCTTGGCCTATGCCGGCTACATCCCCTACCCCAAGGAGGTAATGCAGCTCCCCAGCCACTTGCCCAGGGCCACCTCACTCTAGGGGTCGTCCTTCCTGGCCTCTTAAGACTCCCCCACCAGCTGAAAGCGAGGCCCCTTGGGGATGATGTGGCTTCTAGAACCGGGAGAGGAAAGTCAGGCTTGTCATGGGATGATTGGAGGAGGGCTGGAGAGCCAGCACAGGTGTTTGTGTGGAAGCCAGTGACTCTTCAGGGTTGCCCCAAAGCAGGATGGGGGCTGAAGAAGCAGTTTATTGCCCTTTTAGGACCAGGTTGGCCCTGGTCTAGCTGCCCCTCTTGGTCCTTCCTGGACATGTGTTCCCAGTTTATAAATATTTTTTTAATACTTTTTTTTTTTGAGATTTTTGGGCCACACTTGGCTGTGGGCTCAGGGGTTTTTCTGGCTCTGACAGGTTCAGGGGACCTGATGAAATGCCAGGGTTCTATCCTGGGTTGGCTGCATATGCCCTACTCACTGTACTATCACTCCAGCCCCTAATTAATTTTATTTACATAAGCATTTTTTGGGGGGAATTTTTCTATTAAGATTACTCTTGGTGCTATTATGTTCAGGGATCAATCTTGACATGCTGGGGGGGGGGCATAGGAAAATGTTGTACATCAAACCTGGGTGTGCCCTGTGCAAGGTAATGTCTTGACTGTTCTAAAGCTATGGATGCCCCTCATTTTTTTTTTTTTTAATTATTTTTGACTGATGGGCTGTCCGTGGTTGTACTTTGGGGTGGCTCTGGTGGGATGAGGGGCAGCCAGATCCGGTTTCAGGAACACACCTGGCATCTACTGTACAGGTGCCTTACCCACTGCTCTCTAGCCCTTCATTTCTGCTGGAGCCTTGAGTTCTTATTTTTCATTTTATTTTTTGGTCTTTTTTGTTTTGTTTTTGGGGCCACACCTGGCTGCGCTTAGGGTTACTCCTGGTAGGCTCTGGTGATCTTACGGGATGCCGGGGACCGAACCTGGGTCAGCTGCATGCAAGGCAAGCGCTTTCCGTTGTGCTGTTCCTCTAGCCCTGCTTTGATGGTGTTTTTTTTTTTTTTTTTGTTCTCGTTTTTTGGAAGAGTGTCTGGAAGTTCGCCCAAGTTTCTCACACTCGCTTAAGGCCACACTCCCCAGGGAGGATCCACACTGATCAGTGGGGTTCAAGGGCTTAGGTTCTTGACTGTAGGCCGGGCAGAGGGTCCTTGACAGGGGTGGGTGGCTGTGCCTTAGTGATGGTGGGGCTGGCGAAGGGGCACCTGAGGGTCCTGTGACGGTGGCCCTGGGGAATGCCCTGCGCTGCCAGCGTGCCCAGGCCCCACACCTCTGCTTGCTCTTTTCAGGAGCTCCCTCTGCGGAGCAGCCCCAGCCCGGCCAACAGCACAGCCGGGACCGTAGACAGCGACAGCTGGGACACGGGATTCTCTGACCTGGCGCCCACGGGCGTGCCCCTGCCCGTCTCAGACCGCTGCTTTGGGCACCTGCCGCGCCCCAAGCCGAGTGATTTCCTGCTGGAGCGAAAGAAGCCGGACAAGCTGAAGAAGAGAAAGAAGAGGAAGCGGCGAGACAGCGAGGTGGTCGCGCAGGAAGGCTACGTGGGGGACCTGCTGAAGCTGGAAGCCGCTGATCCTTACGGGGAACCCCCGCGGAGCCCCCAGGACAGCCCCCAGGCCCCGGGCGATCCCTGCTCGGGCTGGGACTCTGACACACCGTCCAGTGGCTCCTGTATCGCCGTGTCCTCCCCTGACCAGGCCAAAGAGATCAAAACGGAAGGGAAACGGACTATCGTCCGGCAGGGGAAGCAGGTGGTATTCCGGGACGAGGACAGCACAGGCAACGACGAGGACATCATGGTGGACTCAGGTGGGTGCCTGGGTCCCCACTGCTCTCTCTCTGTCCCCGGGTGGGGGGGGTGGCGGGCCATTCCTCCTGCCGGCCTGTGTCCCCTCGATGGTCGCTGACGGGGCTCCTCCTCTCCCTGCAGACGACGACTCGTGGGACCTGGTCACCTGCTTCTGCATGAAGCCCTTCGCCGGCCGCCCCATGATCGAATGCAACGAGTGTCACACCTGGATCCACCTGTCTTGCGCCAAGATCCGCAAGTCCAACGTCCCCGAAGTGTTCGTCTGCCAGAAGTGCCGGGACTCCAAGTTCGACATCCGCCGCTCCAACCGGTCCCGAATGGGCTCCCGGAAGCTCTTCCTGGACTGACTGTGGACAGACAGTGAGCGAGAGCGACCCCTGCTCGGGGGTGTCCCCACTCACTCCCTCTTTTCCCTTTTACCCCTTGTTGGCGAGCACAGACTCTCAGCCAGCCGCGGTGCAGGCCGACCCTGCCATTCAGGTGCCTACGCAGCAGGCCAGGCCAGCCCCCCCTAACCCCCTCCCTCCCGGTAGCCGGCCTTTCTCCTCCCCTGGCAGCCATCTGGGCCCAAGACTGAATAAAACCCCAGCTCGGCTGCTTTTGGCGGTGGAGGTGGCCCAGTGGCTGGGGTCTGGCTTCTGTGCGAGGGTCCTTGATCATGGGGGGGTGTCTTGCCTTCTGGCTTTTCGGGGAGCTCCTCCCACTGGGACCCAGTGCTCGCTATCTCTCCTGCTTCGGCTGTGTCAGGGACAGGTTCTGCCCGGTGTCCCTGGCCCGCCCACAATCAGCCATACCTGTGAGCTTTTTTTCGCGTGTCTGTCTTTACGCCATAAGTGTCTGTACAGTGGCCACAGGGCTGTCCTGCCCTGGGGACCTTCTGTCCTGCACCCCCACCCTTCCTTTACCCCTTTGCCTGACTCACTTCTCAGGGGTAGCCCTTGGAGCGCCCCCCGGGCAGGAGCCTGGCTAAAGATGCCTCAGTTTTCCTCGCCTGTTAAGGGACAGTCTAGCTGCTCTGTGGAAAAAGGGGTTGCTGGTGGGGGTGCTTTGATAGTTTTGAGGGCCCCATGTTGTTCATAACTCAGTTTCCTGTTTTGCACGATGTAAACAAAAACAAACCTATCTTTTTTTCACGATACAGACAGAAGGATTGGCTGGGTTCTGTCTGGGGGCCCCTCGCCCCAGCAGCTCCGGAGGCCTGTTGGGGGGCCTGGAAAGTTTTGTGCAAGTGAGAGGAGCACTTGAGGGTCCCCTCTTCTCCCTTGAAGTCCATCCTGCCTCTGCTGGGCTGGGGGTGACACCATCAGGCCCTGGTTGAAGCTATCGAGTTGAGTTTCCGGCATGCCTTAGCTTTGAGAGGTGGAGGGATCCTTGGTGCACCCAGGACAATGGCGGTTCTGGGAGCTCCAGGGAGTTGGGACTCTTGGTTTCCTCAAACGGCGTGGCCCTCCAGTGGCCCAGACCTCTTCTCAGAAGTGTTTTTCTCATAGAATCCAGAGGTGTGTTTTGTTAAAAAACACTTCACTTGTTGCTTGTAGCGCGGGAGGGAAGCCCGAGGGGTTCGGCCCCTCAGTCTCTCTGCGAGGGGTGCCGGATAACCCCATTGCCAAGTCACCTCGAGTGTTGCTGTCCTTTGGCCCCAATCACAGTCCCCTTTTGTTCTTGAACCCTTTAGGCCTGGCTAGTCAACTTGGCCCTTGTAGAGGAATGCAAAAGTGGTTCCCAAAGCCTGGTTCATCAGGAGGTCCCCCCACCTGGGAGGACTTGGGGGGATAGGACTTGGGGGGGGGGTTGCTTCTCCATCCCAGCTCTGCCAAGGTCGAGTGAACACCTGGGAATAGCGGCAGAGGAATTAGCCAAAGATTTGCCCCGCGCAGCATGGCTTGCTCGTGAGCGTCTCCATGGGCAAGTAGCCAAAGTTCTGAGTGGTTTTCCTTTTGATTTTTTTAAAACCTCCATACGGTTTTCCGAGTGTGTTGAAGAAGCTGTGTGTGGTCCAGTGTGGGGCTCCCGAGGGTGGCAGCGGCGGGGGTTCTCCCTCCCTGCCCCGGGGCTGTCTGGAAGGCGCCCCAGAGCTGTTCCCTTTCTGTCCCTCCAGTTTCCCTTTTGGTTTTGGTCCATGTGTCCCTATGGGTGTGTCTGAGAAAGGTGGTGGTAGTGGTGGTGGTGGGGAGCTCGTGGGCTTGGGGCCTGCTGCATTCAGCTGCTTGATGCGGTGAGTTGGTGCCGCTGGTTGGGGCCAAGGAAGTTGAGGGGCAGGCAGTGAGTCACCCCCGGAGTAGCCCTCCTCCCCCATTCGCTTTGGCCAGACCCCTTAACATCGTTTACATGGTTCCGTGTACTAAGGTTTATGTGTATAAAGCGAAGCTGTTTCTGTGAAACTGTATATTTTGTAAATAAACATATTGCTACTTTGAGGTTTGCGTGTGGTTTTGGTATATGCGTCTGTGCCCAGGAAGGTCCTCATCTTGTCTCGTCCCTTCTTTGTCCCCTCCCCTGGGACGGAAGGCCATGAAGGTTTGGACCAGCAAGTCTGCACCTTTTTCTCCTGTGTGGTACGGGGGATCAAACTCAAGACTTCACACGTGCAAGGCCAGAGCTCTGCTACTGAGCTACTACTGAGCTGTATAGCTAGTGTTGGTATAAGTGTGTGGATACATGTGTGTGTGTGTGTATATATATATATATATATATATATATATATATATATATATAAATATAAATATATACGTAAACTATTTCGTGGGGGGGGGTTGGGCCATACATGATGGCTCTTGGGTTCTGGCTCTTTGCTCAGAAGTCATTTCTGGCCAGGGGACCCTATGAAATGCCTGGGATTGAACCCCAGTTGGCACGTGCGAAGAAAATTCCTCAGGGGGGCCGGAGAGATATGGAGGTAAGGCTTTTGCCTTGCATGCAAAAGGACAGTGGTTTGAATCTCAGCGTCCCATATGGTCTCCCGAGCTTGCTAGGGGCGATTTCTGAGCCTAGAGCCAGGAGTAGCCTCAGTGCTGCTGGGTGTGACCCAAAAACCAAAAAAGAAAATTCCTTGGGCTGTAGCAATAGCATAGTAGTAGGGCATTTATTTGCCTTCAGTGCAGCAGACCCAGCATCCTATATGGTTCCTAGCCTGCTAAGAGTGTTTTCTGAGTGTAGAGCCAGGAGTAACTCCTGAGCGCCTTTGGGTGTGACCCAAAAACAAACCAAAAAAAGAAAAAAGGAAAGAAAATGCCTTATCCATTGTACTATTACTTCATCCCCAATCTTAGTATATTTTTCCAGTAAAATATCCAGAAGCAGAAACCAGAGAGCAGTGGTGTAGAGTGTGTTTGCCTTGCACTCAGCCAACCCGAGAGGGTGGTTCAAATCCCGGCATCCCATATGATCCCCAGAGCCTGCCAAGAGCGATTTCTGAGCGCAGTCAGGAGTAACCCTGGAGAGCCTGCCGTGTGTGACCCAAAAACCGAAAGAAGAAAAATTTCCAGAAGCAAATCTGGAAAAATATTTTTTTACAAGTTCATTGAATAATTTGTGTTTTTGCTTAACTCCAAGTGAGTGGGTTTACTGAGGAGCAGCTTTCTCTGAAGTTCTGCAAGTGCAGGTATGTTTTGTGGGGTGAAAGATCATACTCAAGGGCTCTGGGAGTCATTCTCAGAGGTGCTTATGCAACCAATCATGCGCAAGCTGTCCGGGTTGGAATCTATATACCTTGTACCTGCAGATCATTCCTTGGCCCTGGAGCTCTCTCCTCATGACTTAGTGAACTTCAGTTTGGAAAGAATCTCTCTGGGGTGCCCCTACCCTCTGTACCCGTGGGGTCCCAAAATGCCCAACAATCTGCTTTCCTGACAATGTGCTGTGTGTGCCCAACTTCAATGTAGAGCCAGTCGGTGCTGGTAACATCTCCAATGACATTTAAGGGGCCGACACCGACACACCCCTCTTTAACAACACCTCTTGGGCTGGAGAGATAGCATGGAGGTAGGGCATTTGCCTCGCATGCAGAAGGTTCGAATCCCGGCATCCCATAGGGTCCCCCGAGCCTGCCAGGGGCAATTTCTGAGCACAGAGCCAGGAGGAACCCCTGAGCACTGCCGGGTGTGACCCCAAAACAAACAAAAAAAACAACCTCTTAAGTCTTAAAACTGGCTTCCAGGGGGCCTTGAGCCTTCCCTCTGCTGTCTTGACAAGACAACAGCACTCTACAGGGGACGCCCCCCCAGCCCCCCAAAAGGAGGTGAGCAGCAGCGACTTAGGGGCCAATGTGTTGCTTGGTGGTCCAGCACACACCTGGGCAGCCAGGAGCTCATGCCGGCCACGCCCACGAAGAACACACCCACCTCGCATGCCCCGCCCAACTCCTGGCCACGCCCCCGCGCAGGCCCCGCCGCCGCCATCTTTGTTGTGGGCAAGCGGGCCTTCCCGGGAGTCCCGGCTGGGGTCGGGCCGGGCCGTGCCGGGATGCCCAAGTCGTGCGCGGCGCGGCAGTGCTGTAACCGCTACAGCAGCCGCAGGAAGCAGCTCACCTTCCACCGGTGAGCGGCGGGGGCGCGGGGGAGGCTGCGGGGTCCCCGGGTGCGGTGCGTGCGTAGGAGGCCGCGCGCGGGGCGCCCCGCTCCTGCAGGTGCCGGAGGCCCCAAGGCCCCGGGTTGGCCGCTGCTGCGCGCTTAGGCGCGGGGCCCCGACTTGGGCCCCTCTCTCTGCTCGATCTACCCCGCCATCTCTTTATTTATTTATTTACTTTTATTTTTGGGGGGCCACACCCCACGGCGCTCAGGGCCTCCTCTTGGCTCTGTGCTCTGGGAATCACTTCTAGCAGGGCCCAGGGATCGAACCCGGGTCGGCCCTGTGCAAGGCAAACGCCCTCTCACTCTCTCCCTTTAGGAGAGTCTGTCTATACCCTACAGGCCCCAGTGAGCCTAACCGTGTGATTGCCTTGGGCCTCCCCTCCCAGGGGTCCCCGAACCCGCTGAGCGAGCTCCTGCCTGGCCTGGACTTGGGAGAGGGGGCAGGCGGGCACCCCACGTTTGCAAACCTACCTAGGAGTGTCCTGGATGGAACCCCATTTCTCCTTTCCAGCCCAAGGCTTTCTTCAAAGCACACTTGAGCCAGAGCGAGCCTGGGGTGTGATTCCCTGGGGGGACGGGGGTAATGAGTGGGGTGCTTTTGCACGCCCCTGGTTGTCTGTCCTCCCCACCTCGCACGGACCTTGGTGCTAATTTTGCCCCCTGCTACCTTTATGGTGGGGGACATGGTGTGGGCCCGGGGCAGGGTCAGCACTTGGGCACTGGGGTAAGGTAGGCCCCAGCTTTGCTTTGCAGTCTGCCTTCCCTGGGGGCCCTCACATGCCCCTGGGGGCTGTCATAAGAGGGCCCTCTTATTGGGCCCTCCCTGTTTGAGTCCAGCTCTACCGTCTGTGCTCTCTGAGTCTTAAGATTTTTGCAGCTTTTTCCCCTCCAGGGTCCCCTAAGAGAAGCTTCTAGAAATCATGTGTTTTTGTTCCTCAAGCAGGCCTGTGCGGGTGGGTGGGTGGGTCGGGGTGCTCTTCTGACCCCTCACTCTGCCTGCAGCTTCCCTCTCAGCCGTCCCGAGCTGCTCCGGGAGTGGGTGCACAACATGGGCCGCGGTAACTTCCAGCCCAAGCAGCACACGGTCCTCTGCTCTGAGCACTTTCGGCCCGAGTGCTTCAGCGCCTTCAGGAACCGCAAGAACCTGACCCACAACGCGGTGCCCACCGAGTTCGCCTTCCAGCACCCTGCCCCGGTGAGCCGCCCGGAACCGGGGGAAGTCACCTGTGCTGGGAGGGTCGGGTCACAGGTGAAAGCCATTTTTTTTTCCTTTGGGTTTGGGGGTCACCCCTGGGGTGCTCGGACTGACTCTTAGCTCTGCATTCAGGGATGGATCCCTTCTGGGGATGCTCAGGGGTTGCTCCTGGCGTTGCGCTCGAGAATCACTTATAGTGGGGCTCAGGGCACCCTATGGGGTGCTGGGAATCGAACCTGGGTCAGCTGTGAACCTGGGTCAGCTGCGTACAAGGCAAGCGCCTTCCCCGCTGTCCTACCACTCTGGCCCTTCATAAAAGTGCTTTAGGAATTGTGTATTTGGGGGACCCACCGGGGTGCAGACTCTACCCCTAACCCGCTGGTCCCTGAGATCTCAGCACTTCGTGTAGCCAAGCCTCTGGGTCTCACACTACGGGGTCCCTGCTATGTCCCAGTGAAGGCTCCGTGCACCCTGTTCGCGCGCAGCAGGAAGGTATGGGGACAGCAGTTGGCTAGGCCAAGATACTGGGTTTCTTCAGCTCTGTCCCCCTTAGGAGGGATTGGAGGGGAGGCCAAGGGACCGTACCCCAAGGGCTGCAGTAGGAGGCTGGAGTGGCCCAAAGGCTTGGCAGGATCAGACCGGGTTTGAGGACAGATGAGCCCTGGGCATGCTCTCTAGTGTTTGGTTTGTGTTGAGTCCCCTAAATTGGGAAAAGTGTCCAGTTCCATGAGGGCCAGAGCAGAGTGTCCCACACCCTGGGGTATGCGTGTCACCAGGCCGCTGCCTTTTGCCCCCCTCCATCTTCTTTGTAAAAACCCCCTTACTGCCTAGGTCCTCCCTGGGCCCCCAAGCAGTACCAGAACCTTCCAGAAGTGGAGCATGTCCAGCATTCTGCATTCTATGTGCTGGTCTTGGAGCACCGACTTTAGCACAGACAAAAGCCTCTGGCTTTTTGTCTTCTTTTTATGGGGGGGATGCTCCCAAGTGCTCAGGGGACTCGGGGCCAGTTCTGGTGATTCTCAGCTTCAGGACCAGCTGGGATCTGAAAGCGCATCAGCCCCTCCTGGCATTATGTGGGGGGGACAGTGAACCCCACGTGGCCTTGCTCTGTTCCCTGTTCACTTCCTAACAATGCTTTACCCCCAGGAAGAGCAAGAGATGGGGGTATTGGGGATCCTCAGGTCCAGGATGGGGAGCTCAGCCTGTGACTTCTCATTCCATGGGGGGACCCGAGGGGCAGCTCTGGGCACAGACAAGCACTTTTCTTTCTCACAGCTGGCAAGGGAGAGTGCAGAGCGAACCAGCCAGGGCAGGAAGGCCACCCCTGAGGAGGGGCAGGTGAGTTTCTGAGGTTTTGGAAGCACCTGGGTTCTCTGGCCTGGGGGTTTGGTGGCTGGGTGTCAGTGCTCACCCCCAGGACAGTAAACAGTGAAGGGCCCTTGGTGGCCTGTTTTTGTCTGGCATTCCCGGGTCTTTCCTGGGGAGGCCGCTGGGAGCACGGCCCCGAGGACGGTGAAGGGAACACAACCTGGGAAGTCCCCGGAGCACAGCCTGGGAAGCGACCACTCTGCAAGCCCTTCAGTGCCACCAGCTAGAGTCCAGGATGGGGGTCCTGCCCCCCACTCCGGTGCCTGTGCTCGACCCTCTTGGGGTTAAAGGGCTGTGGACTGAACCCAGGATGGGGCCCGGTAGTGCTCCCTCACTACGCTCCCCGCTTCCTCAGGTACTGCCAATGAACCCTGAGGCCCCTGCACCCCGCCGCGGCCCACCACCACCACCACCGCCACCACCACCCTGCGATCACAGCTACGCACTCCGGGACCTGGACACCCTCAAGGACAAACTCTTGGTGGCGCTGAAGGAGAATGAGAAGCTGCGTAGGCGTGTGAGGGCCCAGAGGCTGGTACTGCGGAGGCTGAGCCGGCGTCTCCGGGCACATGCACGGAGCCAAGCCATGGGGGCAGGGTCCGAACCCGCCTCGACCCCTGGGGAACCCCCAAGTTGTGCAGAAAGCACCCCTGAGCAGATCACCGCCCCGCAGTGAGGCTGCTGGGCCTGAGACCTAACAGAGCACCTGCCCTCCCCTTCTCACCCACCCACCCACCCTCGAGGGTCCCCCAAGAGGCCAGTTTGTGTGAACAGGCAGGCCCTGGGGTTCCTGGCGGTATTGGGGACATGGAGGCCTGACCCTCGGCTCCACCCCCTGGCGACCCTGCAAGGCATTGACAACTCATCCCCAGCTTTCAGGAAAGGTTTATTGGGTGGGTGGGGTACAGTCCTTTCAAGTGGGGGGAGGGGATGGGCTGTGTCCAAGGACATGCCGCAGCCCCCCAAGACTGATATGTGAGTGGAAATAAATAGCCCAACTGTGATGCTCCCCTCAGGAATATTACAGCGCCCCAGAGCCAGGAAGGGGCTGCAACCGGGGACTCCGGTACCCATGCCAGGGAGTGAAGGAGCAGGGGGAGTCGAGGAGGGAAGACAAGTGGGGGGTGGCCCAAAGGCCCCCCCAAAAGGAAGCCCTGGGATCAGGTGCCACCTGTGGACACGGCAGTGTGGCCCCGGGTGGGTTCTGTCCCAATCCCTCTAAGCTTGTCCCCTGCCTAAGCTCATCTCAATGTGCAGTCATATTGCACTCGGAGGAGGAAGGGGTGGTCTGGCATCTGTCCAGTCACCCATTTCCCAGAGGACACGCCTGGGAGGGGACTCGCCGGTCCCAGTGGAATGATCTGAAAAGTTCCGGGAGGGGAAGAGACCACTCGTTGTTGGATAAAAAGCAGATTTATAAACCCACACAGTCCTCTCCAGACCCGCCTGGTGTCTCAGCAGGAAAACGAGGTGCTGGGCGTCCAGCACCCTTCCTAGGCTGGCTTCCTCTGCTCTGCGTGCATTTCCAGAGGGAGGGAGAGAGGCAGCAGCCCAGTGCTGGGAAGGGCAAGGGCCGGGGGAGGGGGGCTGCCAGGAGATCTCGATTCTTGGGAAGACGACGGACGGATGGGCACGGGCTCCAGTCCCGGCAGGGCTTTGTCTTCCCTGGGACCCCCAGAAGGGCGGGGGGCCTGAGTCCCTGCACATAACTGATAACGGTACCACCTTCTACAGGAATAACAGAAAATAAACACATCTGATGTGGGGTTTGCCCGGCAGGCAGCCACATTTGGCGGACTCCAGTGCATGTCGCCTCTTTAGGATCCGGCGTCTCGGCGGCTTATCCGTCGGTGTCGATCCTGTGAGCTGGGGAGGAGACGGCAACAGGGCAGTCAGGACAGACAGAGCCAGGCCAGCCCTTGGGCAGGGGCTGAGCACCCGAGGGGGCCTCCGTAAAGGCCTGAGCCCCTGCTCCCAGCCGGACACTCACATTGCTTGGGTATCCGCAGCGCCTCGTTGTCGAGCGCCATGACCTGATGCAGGACTCCCCGGAACTGATAGAGCACTTTGAGGTTCTTCTCCTCCCCCACACATGGGTCATAGAACCCGGGCAGTCCGGCCTGCAAAGAAGACGGGGTGAGCCCATGATGGCCAGACTTGGCCCCCCCAAAGTCCCCTACAGCAGCTACAGAAAAGCACCCACATTTATCTTAACGGTTCACCCCTTAGCCCTACAGCCCCCATCCTAATGACGGGTCAGGGAGAACCCCCAGGTCAGTGGCAGCAGGTCTCTGGGGACCTGCTTGCCCCAGACTCTACTCTTTAGTGTTAAACAGGAATCTCATGATAGATCCAGGGTCCCCTGAGCCTCAAGGGGAGCCCCCCCCCACCCCAAATCCAAAGACTGGTGAAAAGAGGCTGCTGTGGAGAGGGGGAGGAGATGGTGGCCCTTGCTGGAAGCTGCAGCCTCCCGGGCCTCTCCTGCCAGCAACCACTGAGGTGGGAAGCCAAGGGCCTGTGAGGGGCGAGGGCAGGACCTTGGAGGCCTCGGTGAGGATGAGCTTCGAGTCCTTGACCAGACACTGCAGCGGCACCGTCACGTCGATCACCTTCACCCGCTCGTTCTTTCGGCTCCGGTCGTTGACGAACTTCCCGTACCAGGCGTTCACGATGATGAGTCCTGTGGGGCGGTGCCAACCTCAGAGAGGGTCTGGGGATACCAGGAAGGCAAGCAGGAGGGGCCCCCACACATGCATGTACCCTTTCACCCATTCAGAGAGACGCCCCCCACTTACCCATCCTGGACTCCTCTGCCTCAATGATTCTCCGGACGGATTCTTGCATCAGTCGCACCTGCCCGAGGAGGAGGAGGACAAGTCAGGACCACACATGACACAGGAGCACTCCCACACTCATACAGGCTTCTTCTTGGGGTGCTGGTGGTCGACTTTTTAAGGCCTACAGCCTGGGGGCGGGGAGTAAAGGCTGGAGGACTGGGCCAGTTTCACACAAAATGGCCCTTTGGAGCCCACTGAGGCCAATGAGGAGTCGGGTGGATCTGTGTGTGGGTCCCCTCACCGCGGCCTCTGCCTCCTGTTTCTTCTGCTGGATGTCACTGGCCGTGCTTTCACGCTGCTTCTCCAGTTCCCTGTGTGGGACACGGGTGGCTGTCAAAATGGTGCCAGGCGGCATCAGGAGGCACAGCTGGCCTGGCCTGTGCCCAACAAACAGCGTGGGAGCCGGCGCCCTTCTGCCTGAGAACCCGAGAAACGCTTTTCCAGCCTGTCTGCACCGAGCCACTGCTGAATCAGGACTGCTGTCCCGTTTGCTACAGTGTCCACCGCGGCCGACTGCAGGGACCCCCATTTTTGTCAGCACAGCTCAAGGTCCCACAGTCTCAGTTCCTGGAGAGCAGCGAGTGGAGGCCAGAGGACACTTGTCCCACCCCTGAATCCTCAGATACGAGTCACCAGCCACCCTGTTGCCTCCACTGCCAGACTCGGGGCCCGGGGCCCTGCCCCATACTTGGAGGCAGAGTAACTGGGACAATGGACTGACAGACGGACGGACGGACAAGGCGGAATGGAAGCAAAGCCTCGGGCTATGCTCCTGCAGTCACAACAGCACCAGGCCGGACCACAACCCCTCATGCTGGGCTTTTGGGTGGTGGCTGGGGACTCACTTCTCCTTCTGTGCCCGGAGGTAGGGCTTGATGACAAGCCGGTGCATGGCAAAGTAGAGCACCAGGGGCCCCGCGGTGGCGTAGAAGATGGCGCTGGGCAGCAACTGGTCAGTCAGGTGGATGGGGAAGAAGTAGGTCTGACTGGCTCGGTTCAGCCTGGAAGCACAGCGGACATGGCGGCCTGGAGGGGACACGCGGCGCCCCCTGAGGACCCCCACATCGGGAGCCCCACGACACGCGTCGTTCTGTTTCTAGAATGGCCAATGAGCCCTGCCATGTGGACGCCAGACCCGGGGGAGAGCAGAGACTTAGAGCCAATGCAGGCGGTACAGGATTTGGAAGAGCTGGGCGAAGGGAATGGGGGTATCTGTGGGACAGAAGCAAACCAGCTCGGATGGAAACGTAGGGGACAGGGCCGGGCCAGGCAGGCCCAGCAGTGGGGATCTGGGGTCCAACAGGCAAGTGCAGAGCTTAGGTGCATGGGGGTGCTGCCCAGAGTTGGGCTTGTGATCTGACTTTGACCACAACTGCTTTTCAGGGGTGACAGACCATGTGTCCATAAGTCTGAGATGCTCAGGATATGGCATAAAGTGCTTCCTCCCCACAAGAGAAACAGCAAAAAAAAAAAAAAGTAGTCCAAAGGGACAGGGGTTAGGATACAGGGACAAGGGACTGGTCTCCAGTCAGGCTCCAGGTAGAAGACACAGTCAGTGCAAAGCCCTGAGCCCCAGAGCCAGAGGCAGGGAGAGGGGAATGAGTGTCCACGTAGGCAGGACCCCCCCCCAAGAGCAGAGCAGGAAAGCGCTGAGGGCCCCAAGTGGGGGTGTAGGGTGGGGACATCCTCACCCCATGTACTGATCAACAGCACAGTGGAGAGGGCGTTTGCCTTGCACGCGGCCAAGCTAGGTTTGATCCCCTTCATCCCATACAGTCCCCCGAGCACCTCGAGGAGGGGTCCCTGAGCGTAGACTCACTTGATTTTGAGTGAGACGCCCTGGGGCACCCCCACACTGACAGCGGCCCCCAGCACGCTGTGCCTGGAGATCTTCCTCTCAGCTCCGTACTCCACGATCGTCCCGAAGAAGCCAGCCCTATGCATGGATGGACAGATGGATAGACAGCCTCAGCTCCTGCAGCTACGATCCCGGGGGCAGGTGTGGGGGGGTCCCTGAGCGCTCCTACCCGCTGAACCCCCACTCAAGCCAGGCAGGACCTACTTGACGGAGCCTTTGAGGCGGGTCTGCTCGTCATCCTGGAACTTGTGCTGGTAGCTGATGAGTGCGAAGGAGTGGGGGATCCCAAGCTGATGGGGGACACAGGAGAAGACCGCTGGCTCTGGGGGCCCCCTGAGCCTTCAGGACCCCCTTGGGGCAGCCTTGAGGAGCACCCCAGACCCTTCCGTGGGCACGCCTCACCTGCAGGGCCACGGTGAAATGGCTGGTCTTGGTGTCACGCACGATGCTGGTGTTCATGGCCGACTGGAGGCCCCAGCGCCACTGCAGGTAGCCCATGGTGTTCCGGTCCAGGTTCCGGGCCAGCACCGTGGTGAGGCCGGGCCGCACGCCCCGCGCCGACAACTGCAGTGCACAGCTGGTCGTCACAAAGCTGGGGGCACAAGGGTGCTGCTGACTAGCTGCTTCCTGGAGGTCACCGCCCTGCTCTCCCAGCGGCTATTCGTCCCAGCTTCAGGGCGGGCTCCACCTCCAGGAAAGGCCCCCAGAGATGGCCACAGAGCCCCTCAGCCAGGGCCCTTGGAGGTTCTCAGCTTGGTGGACTCTGCAGCCTGGAGGCGGCTTCCAGGGGAGCAGAGCCACCTTCTGGTCGGAAGCGGAAGTGCATGGCTGCCAGAGGGGAGACAGGCTGGTCCAGGCAAGGGCTGTGGGGCCCCCCAACAACCTAGGGGAGGCCATGTGGTATGTGGTGCTTCCAGTCCTGGGAACACCTACCCATCTGAGCTCTCTCTCTTCAAACCCTAAGACCGACCCATCTGCTCTATGTCTCTGTCTCTCTCCCTCTCTTAAAACCCTAATACCCACCTGCATGCACTCTTTCTCTCTTTCCTCCTTCCTTCTCCCTCTCTCTCAAAACCCCAAAGGCTACATTGACTTGCCTTGGCTTTTCTGGGGAGGGGGGGTCATGTCACTAAGAATTTCATTAATGAGTGAAATGCAGTCACAGCGAGTGAGAGAGTGCCAAGAAAGAGTGAGTTTGAGAGGGAGAGAAAATGAGCGAGAGGGAAAGAAGGAGAGGAGAGAGGAACAGACTAGGAGCAGCCCAGAAAGCCCTGAGGCAGCACCCCCAGGCTGGCTCGCTGTTTAGAAGTGGCATTGCTAGGGCTTGTGCTATAGTAGAATGGTAGGGCATTTATCTTGCACATGGCCAACCCATGACGGATCCAAGTTTGATCCCTGGCACCCTATACGGTTCCCCGAGCTTGGCAGGGGAAATTTCTGAGCAGAGCCTGTGGCCCCAAAACAAAAACAAACAAAAGAAGTGGCATGGCTGGAGATGTGGGTGTCCAAGACTGGCAGCTCCTCCCCCCTGCACCTCCGCAGAGAAGCCTCAGGAGGGTGCCCAGGCCTAGCCCCCATCAGGCCAGGAGTCCCCTGAAAGCCCCCTCCATCCCATCACATCCAGGAGCCACAGAGGCACTGGGTGCTTGCAGATTCTGGCCGAGAAAGGCCCAGCAGGCTCTGAAAGGGGAAAGAGCCTCTGTGTGTGACCAGCCACTGTGTGTGACCCCGATCACTGCAAGCAGGAGGAGGAAAGAGGATGCAGGGGGAACAGAACCCAGTCAGACTGGGGCCTTTTGCACCCAAGAACAGAGCCCAACCCCACGGATCCCAGAGCAGAAGCTGCAGACCAACTCCACATACTGCGCTCCAGGCCTGGGCCTCTTCAGGACCCCACTCTCCCCCGCCTGCCCTGGACAGACCCGTAGATGCCCATCTGAAAGGGGGTGTTTCCAGGACAGTGAGGGGTGCATCCACCTGCCTGCAGATTAGGAGGGGGAGGGGGCAGGTCTCTCTGAGACACAGTGCCAATTTCCTGGGCACATCTGGGTTTCGAGCTGGATGGGCAGTGCTGGAGGGGGCGAGGACCGTGTCTACCTGAAGTGCTGAGAAGGGCAGAGGCATGCACTGAACCCCAGGGATTCACACTCACCATCGGGGTGTGAGGTTCCGGAAGAACTTGATGCCAAACAAAGGTCCCTGCAGGTCCCCAGCTCCAAACTCCAACTGTTGTAAAGAGGAGGAGAAAAGGCACGAGCGGGTTGGCTGGGGTTACAGCCTCAGGGGGTCGCCATGGGAAGACCTTCCCAGCTCCATCAGAAAGTGGGTGCCTGCACCGCTTACCTCGCCCCAGCCCTTGGCGGATGTGACCCGGCGGATGGCTAGGTTGATGGAGCCACCACCATTCCCGTTCTGCGTGGAGAGGCTGCCCGAGAGGATGGCTGTGTCGGAGGTGGTCAAGGGCGCCTGGGAGGGCATTGGGGGTGCGTAAGGGGGTGGGTAGAGATGGCACCCGTGGGGGCAGGGAGCTGACAAACCAGAGTGCCCTCCACTGCGGGGGTGGGGGGAGCCCCCTCCTGAGGTCCCAGTTGGAGAAAGCTTTTAGATTTGTTTTTTGTTTTGGCCACACCTGTCAATGCTCAGGGCTTACCCTTGGCTCTGTGCTCAGGAATCACTCCTGGAAGTGCCAAGAGGTGCCAGGGATTGAACCCAGAATGGTCAAGTACAAGGCAAGTATCCTCCTCCCTATACTATTGCTCTGCCCCCTGAAAGCTTTCACTTTGTTTTGTTTTGGGGCCACACCTGGCGGTGCTCGGAGGTTACTCCTGGCTCTGCACTCTGAAATTACTCCTGCATAGAGCCGACCTGAATTCGATCCCCGCCATTTCATAGGGTTCCTGACAGGAGTGATATTTTTTGGGGGGCCTTTTTGGGGGTCACACCCGGCAGCGCTCAGCGGTTACTCCTGGCTCTGCGCTTAAAAGTTGCTCCTGGCAGGCACGAGGGGACCATACGGGATGCTAGAATTTTGTTCAAATCAGCTGTGTGCAAGGCAAATGCCCTCCTGCTGTGCAATCTCTCCGGCCCAGGAGTGATTTCTGAGCGCAGAGCCAGGAGTAACTAACCTCTGAGCATGGCCAGGTGTGGCCCCAAAACAAAACAAAACACAAAATAAAGAAATTACTTCTGGCAGTGCTCGGTACCATATGGGATGCTGGAGATGGAACCTGAGTTGACCACATACAAGGCACATACCCTACCCACTGCACTATCTCTATGCCCTGAAAGCTTTTTGTTTGTTTTTGATTCACATCAGCAGTGCTCAGGAATCACTCCTGGTGGTACTTGGGACCCTAGGAGATGCAGGGGTTAGAACCCAGCCAGCTGTGTCTAAGGCAAGCGCTCTGCCCGCCGCACTATAGCTCCGGCCTCGGGTGAAGACTTTTTTCTTCCTTGTTTATTTGGGTCACACCTGGAGGCACTGAGGGGTTCCTCCTGGCAGGCTCAAGGGACCATATGGGATACCGGGATTTGAACTACTGTCTGTCCTGGGTTGGCCGTGTGCAAGGCAAATGCCCTGCCACTATGCTATCTCTCTGGCCCCTCAGTGAAAGCTTTTTAAGGAGCAAATTTAAGAACAATGGAAGCTGGGGCATAAAGCCAGTGGCAAATAGCTGAGCCAGATCCCAGGGGGGTCTCAGCCACTCCAGGCCCCCACTCAGAGTATGCCTGCCAGTGGCTGTTCCCAACAAGCACATCCCGCCCTCGGAGCACCCGTGATCCCCAAACCCGTGACCTCATGGCCCCCCGCTTCCCAGGGAGCAGAAGTCTAGCCCAGGGTCAGGCTGTGGCACCCACCTCGATGGACTGGGAGATGTGCATCTTGTTGATCTCGATCTGCGGGAAGCCACTCCCTGACACGGCCTCGTATTCCTCCTCGTACCGGTCGAAAAGGTCTGTGGCATCGATGCCCACACTGATGGTCCCCTGGACAACATGACAGAGTGACATGGGTGAGAGGCTCTGGGCTGGAGGACAGGCCAGTCGGCTGCACACTCGGGAAAGGACTGCTGGAGTCTGGTTTCTATTTATTTATTTATTTATTTATTTATTTATTTATTTATTTATTTATTTATTTATTTATTTATTACTTATTGGGTTTTTTGGGCCACACACGGTGACGCTCAGGGGTTACTCCTGACTGTGCGCTCAGAAATCGCTCCTGGTTTGGGGTACCATACGGGACAACTGGGGGATCGAACCACGGTCTGCCCTAAGCTAGCGCCAGCAAGGCAAATGCCTTATGGCTCCATGCCACTACTCTGGCCCCAAGGTTTTTTTTACTTGTTACTCCACTGCCCATTCTTCCTGTGTGACCTTACCTACTAGTAAAACCTGCCCATTTCTGGGAGGGGTGTTTGGCAGGTAACAAAAGGTTTAGCCTCAGGGACAGAAAGATGGATTTTGGAAGAGAGATTGGGAGAAAAGATGGAGGAAGAAGTAGGAGGCGGGGAGATGGCTGAAAAAAGTTAAGATGCAGGGCAAACTGAAGAGAGCATGCTTAAATATGGTAGAAGTCACATCCGGCAGTGCTCAGGGGTTACTCCTGGCTCTACACTCAGAAATCGCTCCTGGCAGGCTTGGGGGACCATTTGGGATGCTGCCCTTTTGCATGCAAGGCAAAGGCCCTACACCTCCATACTATCTCTCTGGCCCCGGTTTTTATTGATTAAAAAAAGAATTTCTTGTGCTAGCTTCGGAAGCACATATACTAAAATTGGAACAATACAGAGAAGATTAGCATGGACCCCCCTGCGCAAGAATGACACTTAAATTAATGAAGCGTTCCATATTAAAAAAAAAAAAGAAAAAGAATTTCCTGTTTTGTTTGGGGGTCACACCCAGCAGTGTTCAGGAGTTATCCTGGCTCTGCACTCCGGAGTTACTGAGCCCAGCTCAGTACACCCAATGGAATGCCAGGTTTTGAATCCGGGTTGGCCACACGCAAGGCAAATGCCCTTCCCATTGTGCAATCACTCATCAGGTCTGGGCTTTTATTTATTTGTTTGTTTGTTTGGTTCGTTTTTGAGCCAAACCCGGAGGTGCTCTGTGGTTACTCCTTGCTCTGTGCCCTGAGATCATACCTGGCAGGCTCAGGGGACCATATGGGATGCCGGGATTCAAACCATCGTCCTTTTGCATGCAAGGAAAACGCCCTACCTTCATGTTATCTCTCTGGCCTCAGTTTTTATTTTTATTTTTTTTATTTTTTTTGTGGTTTTTGGGTCACACCCGGCACTGCTCAGGGGTTATTCCTGGCTCCATGCTCAGAAATTGCTTCTGGCAGGCACGGGGGACCATATGGGACGCCGGGATTCAAACCGATGACCTTCTGCATGAAAGGCAAAAGCCTTACCTCCATGCTATATCTCCAGCCCCTCAGTTTTTATTTTTATTGTTTGATTTTTGGGCCACACCAGGCACTGCTCAGGGGTCACTCCTACCTGCTGGCCAGAAGGGAGTTCTGTAACCCAGGTCACCATCATGCTGCAGGCTCTGCCCTCTGGGACCCTCGCCCGAGTGTGCCTGTTGCCTCTTCCACAGGGAAAAGGGCCCCCAGTATCCCTGTCACTGTTCCACACACAATGGCTCTGCCAGCCCAGGTGCCCGCAGAAGGCATCTGCCCTGACATCCACATGCCAGTAGTGTCTTCCTGTTCTGCTTCTGTATTTCCTGCTCTTATGGAGGCCACACACAGCAGGGCTCAAACTGCCCCCCCCCCCACACACAGATACACAGATGCACAGACGCACATCTGCCCGCCCACCCGCCCCATTCAGCTCAGTCCCAAAGAGAAGGCTGCTACATGGCCCCGTCAGGCTTAGGTACCCTCAGAAAGCCTTTCCTCAGAGCCCAAAGTCCCCAGCCAGATGAGAACAATGCCGAGAGAGCACTGGGCTTCTGAGTCCCCTTGTCACTTGAAGCAGAAACACAATGGGGCCAGGGAGATAGAGAGCAGAGAGGGCAGTTACCCTGTACACAGTTCACCCAGGGTCCATCTCTAGCAATGAACTAGAGCCAGGAGTGAGCCCTGAGCACAGAGCCAGGAATGAGCCGTGAGCACCACTGGATATGGCCCCCAAACTAAACAAAAAGAACAGAAACATACACCACCCGGGACACTCGTCTTTAGTGACCTGGACTCAGGCTCTCAGTGTCCCAGGGACACCTTGACATGCCCAAGTGCCTGGGTCTGTCCCTCAACCCCGTCTGCTCAAGGCAGAGGCTAGTCTCATACCCAGCCTCAGGCCACAGACAGCCCAAGGCCTCCTTGCCCAGGGCCATGCCAAGCCAGAACCACCCAGGGCCAGGGGGTGGGACCCCTTAGTAGCTCCCATCCATTGGGCTAACAGGCGCCTTCCAGAGAGTTCCAGCTCTGCACTTACCTTGGGGTTGGTGCGCTGTTGCAGCCGCCGTTCCTCCCGCTCTCGCTGCAGCCGCTCAAACTCCTCCCTGATCTCGGCAGGCGTCCTCCTCCGCTCCACAACCTACAGGCGGGATGGAGAAGCCTCAGTTTCCCCAGCAGCTCCAGTCCCTATAGAACCATACCTGGGACCGAACAACTTCTCAGATGCTGCACAGGCGAGTCATGGCTAGAGACACCAAGACTGTACAGAGCGTGTTCTCGGGGATTCCCCATCTGACCTTAGTGAAAAGTCGGCGGTCACCCTAGTGCTAATCAAGGCCCCTTCTGACCTGACTCTTCCCAGCTCAGCAAGGGACAGGGAACTAGTTCGAGCTGGTGACCCTTCCCCGGAAGTATCGAGAAACCTGGTCTGGACCTCACTCTGGGCTTCCCTATCCCAACTGTCATGGCACTCTCCATTGGGTCACAGCCCCGAGAGGCCAGTCTCTGGGGCCACAGCACCCAAGCCACCTGGCCATTGGTAAGCCCTGCTTTCTGGAACATTCTGCCCCCACACTGAAGGGCATATAGTAGGCTGGCACTTTACACACAGCCTGGCTGGGAAGCAGAGGGCACTGTTGGCAGGGGCATAGAACCCCAGGATCTCAGCCAAGAACATACCTCCTGGAGACCAGCTAAGTCACTCGACACTTTTCAATTAAGGGGGAGTCAGGCCTGTAATTCCTGAGGCGCCCGACTGGAAAATCTCAAAGTCCCATCAAGTCTTTGTAGTTGGGACTAATTTCAGGGAGAGTGTTTGAATGTCAGAGAATTCTGCATTTTAAGGTGCTGAAGGCTGTGTGTGTCTTTCACTCAGCCCCTGACGTCAACACCTCCCGGACAAGAACCAAACCAGACTCCTGGAATCCCCATTAAATTCCTTTTCTAGCCCTGGACCTGGTTCCAGGCTCTCCTGGGGGGCTCTTTCCAGGGTTGCCTACAATCTGAGCTGGGTTCTTTCCTGGTTCTCCCCATCTTCATCTTTTTTTTTTTTTTTTTTTGGCTTTTGGGTCACACCTAGCAGGCTCAGGGGCTACTCCTGCCTCTACGCTCAGAAATCGCCCCCGGCAGGCTTGGGGGACCATATGGGATGCTGGGATTCGAACCACCGTCCTTCTGCATGCAAGGCAAACGCCTTTACCTCTATGCTATCTCTCCGGCCCCTCCCTATCTTCATCTAAAGGCTCTCCTCCGCATCTTCCTTTCCTTTGGTATGGGGATGGGGATGGAGTCCACACAGGCACGGCAAGTGCCTCATCTCCTGGCCTGGCCTCTCTGTGACCATTCGACAGATCCATCCCTGCTCCCTCTGAGCTGGGGTGTTGGGAGGTGAAGCCCAGTTTCTGAAGTGAGTTCAGGTGCTTCAGGGGGCGCTCGGGGACGCAGCCAGGAAACTGTGCCCATCCAGGCCTTACACAATGAAGGGTACAATCCAGGGGATGAAGCTGAGACAGCACAACTCTAGGCTCTTCTGGGTGCACAAATGCTTCATTCAGCTTGGGACCTAATTCAAAGCTCTAAAGCCCTCAGGGACAGGAGAGTCTCACAGTCCCTGTCACAGCCATCAGGTCCTCCTGGTGCCCCTTTAGAGTGCCAGAGGCCCAGATGCAGCGGTCCCGAAGAGGGCAGAGTAGGACAACTGCAGTTATGAGGGTGGGAGGCAAGAGAAAGACTAGAGCAGAGCATGCCAGCCCTTGGGGGGGCTGGAGAAGCATCGGCAAGTTACTTTCTACTTTGCCACTATTCCCCCTCCCCTGAACCAGCCCTCTCTGGCTGGTCAATTCATTCTCATATTCATTCTCATATTGATGTCTTTACTGGGATTAGTCAATATAACTTTAAAGGGTGACAATGCAACTCCCCTGCAATTGAAAACTGCATTTATGGGGGTGGGTGGCAAGGGAAAGACAGGAGCAGAGCATGCCAGCGCCTAGGGAGGCTGGAGATAAAGCATTGGCAAGATACTTCCTGCTTTGCCACTATTCCCCCTCCCCCAAACCTGGACCTCCCCAGGCCCTCTCTGGCCGGTCAATTCATTCTCTCATATTCTCCTCCTCCTCCTCTCCCGCTCTACCTTTTCTTCTCCTTCCCCTTCCCTCTCTCCCTCCCCAGCAGTTGGGTAGGACTGCTCTGGTTGCTACATTTTGGCATCCCTGGGTGGGCACCTCATCCTACCCCAAAGATGGTCCCTCAGCCTTTGCAGCCTATGGCTTTGCACCCCACAAGGCTGGACTGATCACAACACCAGTCTGCCCCGTCCCTGCTTAGACCACCCCAAGGCACTGAAGGGGGAGGCGCTGGATCTACAGTGGGAGAGGAGGCAGTACCCCTATTCTTTCCCAGAAACCCTGACAGTGGGAGCGGGACGGCTCCTACAGGGATGTGGCCAGCTCCGTGTCCAACATCACTTATGGCTTAGTCACTCCCATAGTCCCTGGAAGGACCAGATGGAGGACCAATCGGAGGAAGAACCAGGCAGAGAAAGGACCAATCAGAAGACGGGGTGGTCAGAGAATGGCCAATCAGAGAACAGCCAGCCAGAGTATGCCTGCCCAAGGTCACTGGCCATCTCTGAACGTGACCAGAAGCACAGAGAATCGAGAATCCATGAGCATTCTGGTTATGATCCCAAAGTGGCAGAAGCATTTTGAAGCTCAATCTTTCCAGATCTTCCCGAGACACCTGGGGCCACTGTGGAAAGGAGCTGGAGCGAGGAGATTCTCAGAGCACCTCAGAGCACTGGGCAGGTGGGCTAGGGAATACCGGGCGGTCTTACCTCCCATCCTTCCATCTCCAGGCCTCTCTTCCCATAGATGTCGTAGATGGCCCTGGTCTGGGGGTCGCTGAGTACTGCCAAGGACAAACCAGACATGGTGACAGTGAGAAGCCTGTCCTGCAGCAAAATGGCCATCGGTCACACCCTGCCCAGCCAGGCTCCCCAGAGACTCCCGTCCTCCTCAGCTCCCCGTCAGTGTCCACTGCCAAGCGCACAAGCCATGTGAGCAAAGTGGACACAAATACAATACCAGGGAAGGCTTTGGGGATGGACACTGGGACAGGGAAATGGGCCTGGTGCTAGAACATGACACAACTAAAACTCAATCCTGAACAAGTTTGACACTGTATGTATCACGCGGTGATCCAATTAAAAATTTTTATTAATTTAAAAACATGACTTGATTTGGAGCTGGAGTGATAGCAGGGTGTTTGCCTAGCACGTGGCTGACCCAAGTTGGATCCCCAAGCCTTCAGGAATAATTTCTGAGCTCAGAGCCAGGAGTAACTGCTGAGCATCACAGGCTGTGGCCCAAATACCAAACAAAGACATAAGCAAGCAAACAAACAAAAACTATATCTTGGGGCCGGAGAGATAGCATGGAGGTAAGGCATTTGCCTTGCATGCAGAAGGACAGTGGTGCAAATCCCGGCATCCCATATGGTCTCCAAAGCATGCCAGGAACGATTTCTGAGTGTAGAGCCTTAGAGTAACCCTTGAGCACTGCCAGGTGTGACCCCCTCCAAAAAACAAAACAAAACAAAACCCTATGTCTTTCTTTTGTTGTTGTTTTTTTTGTTTTTGTTTTTTGGGGGGGTCACACCAAGCAGTGCTCAGGAATTACTCCTAGCTCTGAGCTCAGAAATCGTTCCTGGCAGGCTTGGGGGACCATACGGGATGCCAAGATTCGAACCACAATTCTTCTGTATGCAAGGCAAATGCCTTACCTCCACACTATCTCTCTAGCCCCTGACAATTTCATTCTTTAGGTCCTATTGCTGGTCAGCACCAAGCCATACCTGGTCAGCTTTTTGTGGTGCCTGGCCTGACCAGAGCCATGGCTGCCGCCACAAGCCAGGCAGCACCTTCACCCCTGTGTTCTCTCTCCAACTCCCACATTTCCAATTTATTTCTCTTTCTGAGGGTGGGCCACACCTGGCTGTGCTCAGGGGACCATGAGATGCTGGATCATCTGCATGCAAGGCAAATGCTCTGTGCTATCGCTCCAGCCCCCAATTTTTCTTTTTTAATTAAAAGGAAACTGTGAGATTGACCAGAATGATAGTATGGCGTGGAGGGTATTTGCCTTCTATGTAGCTGAACCAGGTTCCACCTTGTAGTCTCATCCTGGGGAAACGGATCTGGAGCAAGGGCTGCTGTAGGAAATAGTGCAAACCACTAAGAGGTGAATCACATGTGGTCAGGTAGCTTTTTGCCTTCGGAGAGAGCTATCTGCAAGAACTGCAGTTTTGTGCTTGCTTCAGCAGCACATATACTAAGAACTGCAGCCTTTTTTTTTTTGCTTGTTTTGGTTTTGGGGTCACACCCAGCAGAGCTGGGGTTAATCCTGGCTCTGCGCTCAGGAATCACTCCTGGCAGGCTCGGGGGAACCATATGGGATGCCAGGGAATCAAACTCAGGTTTATCCTGGGTAGGCCGCATGCCAGGCAAATGCCATGCCTTCTGTGCTATTGAGTTCAGTGACCACTCCCCAGGCAGTGGGGAGTAAGGCCAAGAGGCCTAAACTGAGCCAGTCCTGCCCAGGTATGCTCAAGACACTCAAACAAGATGGTAGGTAGGAAAAAAAAAATCTGTTTTGGGTGAAACCCGTTGTAAATTGTGAATCAACACCCCAGAGCACTGCCTAGACTCTAGGCCCTAGAGTGATCCTTGAGGACAGAGCCAGAATCAATGCTGAGCACCGCTAGGAAAGACCCTGCACTCCCAGGGCCTCTTTCCAGCCCCAACCATTCAACACCCCAGCCCCACTTACCCTCATAAGCCTGGTGCACCAAATTGAAAAGCCGCTCGGCCTGGCTCTTGAGCTCCGGGTCTCTGTGCTTGTCGGGGTGGTAGAGCATGCACAACCGGCGGTAAGCCGCCTTCAGCTCATCGCAAGTGGCCTGTGGACAGACAAACCAGAGGAGACATTCGGTGTCACTTTTCACTTACACCAGGTCATACTGTTGGTCACCCTGGCCAAGGCCTTTGCTGCCTCTGCCTGCGGCAGTAACCAAGTCCCGCTGCATTACATCCACAGCGCTCCTTCCCCAGCTCTAAAAAGTGTCAATGGGGCCCCAGGGGGGCCCATCAGCAGCCAGGATAGCTGGCTGGGAAGTGTCATGGTAGACAGAGAGGGCCGACGGGTGCTGAGCGGGCGGGGGTCTGGCCTGGCTTGGGCACCAGCACATGGGAAGTTAAGTGAGGGACGGAATTCTCAGCAGGGAATCTGCAAAGGAAAAGCTCCTACTATGAGAAACACCAGGCTCCAAGTCAGCTTGTTGACCAAAGGAAAGATAATCAATATTCAGCCTTAAAAAAGTCAAACACAGAGGGAATGAAGTGATACAGCACAGTGGGGAGGGTGTTTGTCTCGCATGCAGCAGGAGACCCAGGTTCAATCCTTGGCATCCCATATCGTGCCCCTAAGCACCAGCAGGAGTGATTTCTGGGCATAGGGCCATGAGTAACCCATTAGCATCGCCGAGTATGACAACCCTCCTCCCCGCCCCAAAGTAATATATCCCCACCCTCCAGCTAATGCTGTTCACTTGATTAAAACAAAAAGGAGCTTGAGGCCTTGTGCCCCGAGCCTGCCAGGAGTGATTTCTCAGTGCACAGCCAAGAGTAGCTCATGAGCACTGCTGGCTGCGGGCCAGAAACCAAGCCACCCTCCCCACCTTCCACCAAAACAAAGGGCAGCAGGAAGTTCCTGAGCCACAAAACAGGACCTTGTCGTGCCAAGAGACTCAGTCAGTCACTCACTCAGCAGCTACAGAAGGTACCACCGACTGCCCCTGGAAATTAGGAACAGAGGGTGACATAACTGAGGCCTCGACCTCTAGCTTTGCTCAGCAAACCGGGTTCCTGACCTGCCCATGCCACACTGGAGGGGTGACCAGAGCTGCCCCGGGTCCCACACACAGCTTAGGTAGTGGAAGAGGGTGGGGGAGTCGCCACAAAGGTCCAAAGCAAAGGGGGTTGGGAAAGGCTGCAAACAGACAAGAGATGGAAAGAACAAACTTAAGAGTTTTCAAACTTGAACCCAAGGGGCTGGAGAAAAGGTCTTGCAGAGAGGATGCTACTGCCTGATCCCCAACCCCAGGTGGTCCACACAGGCAAGTGACTCCAAGCACAGCCAGGTGATGTCCAAACAGCCCCACAAAGAACGGGAGTCATTAAGAATCAGAAAGCTGGTGGGGATCGGAGAGATAGCATGGCAGTGGGGCGTTTGCCTTTCATGCAGAAGGTCGGTGGTTCGGATCCCGGCATCCCAGATAGTCTCCCGAGCCTGCCAGGAGCGATTTCTGAGCATAGAGCCAGGAGTAACCCCTGAGCACTGCTGGGTGTGACTCAAAAACCAAAAACCAACAAACATAAAGAATCCGAAAGCTGGGCCTGGAAACAGGATGGTGCCAGGGCTCGGGCTTCAAGTACTTCCTACGCAAGGTCTGGTCTCCCCAGCACTGAGCCCCACATCCTTGGGTCCCAGCACTGAAACACTCACCCAGTTGATTAAGAATGACTGGTGAAAAAAAAAAAACACAAAAAAACAAAAAAAAAAAAAGAATGACTGGTGAGGCCCAAACCTCCTGAGCACCCCTTGGGAGGTGCCCATTCGAAAGGGAAAATAAAATCCGAACTTCAATGACGAGCAGACCCTGTAGACAGTTGTGGGAAGAAACCATGTCCTGGATGGTCCACCCAACCCAGGGCCCCTTTGCTGCCAGTTGCTAAACTAAAAGCCGACATGAGCAATTTCAACTCTGTTCTCTTTAAGAAAGCTGCATGGGGGCCGGAGATAGCATGGAAGTAGGGCATTTGCTTTGCATGCGGAGAGACGGCATCTCATATGGTCGCCCAAGCCTGCCAGGAGTGATCTCTGAGCGTAGAGCTAGGAGTACCCCTGAGTGCCCTCCCCCCCAAAAAAAAAACAAAAAAAAAACAAACAAGAAAAGAAAGCAGCATAGGGCCAGAGAGATGGCACAGCTGTAAGGTATTTGCCTTGTGGCCAGCCCAGGACGAACCCAGTTCAATTCCTGGCATCCCATATGGTCCCCTGAGCTTGCCAAGAGTGATTTCTGAGCACAGAGCCAGGAGTAACCCCTGAGCATCGCTGGGTGTGGCCCAAAAACCAATCAATTAATAATAAATAACTTGCTTAAAAAAAAAAAAGGCAGCATCGATGGCAGTCAGTAGCAGCACCTTGGCTGAGTCAGCTGGTGGGGAGGGGGCAGGGAGGGGGCCTATAGTGTGTGGGCGAGTTTGCTTCAGTTTTGGAAGGTGGGACCTAGCCTGCTCCCTTCTCATGAAGGCAGCTGGAGTGAAAGAAAACAAATAAACAAAAAACCAAACCAAAACAAAACAAAAGAAAAAAACGGGCCAGAGCAGTAGGGCATTTGCTTTGCATGGGGCCAACACAGGACAGATCCGGATTCAATTCTCAGCATCCTATAAGGTCCCCCAGGCCTGCCAGATGCAATTTCTGAGCGCAGAGCCAGGAGAAACACCTCAGCGTCGCCGGGTATGCCTCCCTCAAAAACAAACAAACAAACAAAATAGTGTTAAATTCAACCTCGTGGGGCCAGTGAGATAGCATGGAAGTAAGGCGTTAAAAGGATGGTGGTTAGAATCCCGCACCCCATATGGTCTCCCGAGCCTGCCAGGGGTGATTTCTGAGTGTAGAGCCAGGAGTAACTCCTGAGTGCTGCCGGGTGTGACCCAGAAACCAAAAAAAAATAAAAATAAAAAAATTCAACCTCGTGGAGGTGGAGCGACAACACAAAAGGGACGGTGCTTCCCTGGCACCAGATTAACCCAGGATTTGATCCCTGAGTGCAGAGCCAGGAGGAACCCCTGAGCACTTCAAGGTGTGTCCCTCTCCAAAAACAAAGCCAACCAATCAAAAAACATGATTTCCTGGTGTCAGCTAACCACATTCTGAAATGGCTCTGGAGCCAGACTGGCCAAGGGAGTCCACCAGGCACTTCCTCCAATGATACCCTCAAAGCTGAGGACTCCACCAGCTCCGTGTGCTCAAGTTTGGGCCCAGTTGCCCCCAGTGAGGACAGGGAAGGACGCACGGGCCCTGCAGCTGGCACCAAGCAACGGCTCAGGGCACAAGGTCTGTGTGGGAGGGAGCATCCGGGGCCACAGCTGCCTGCTGAGGTGGCAGTGGGCAGAGCAGTTTGGCTTTCCTAGGGTACAAGTCTTCCTCGCAGGAAGGCACTCTGCTCCACTTAGGAAGAAAGTCAATTTTGGGGGGTTTGTTTTTGTTTTGGAGCCACACCCAGCAGTGCTCAGGGGTTACTCCTGGCAGACTTAGGGGACCATGTGGGATGCCGAGGACCAAACCCGGGTCCATCCCAGGTTGGCAGCGTGCAAGGCAAATGCCCTAACACTGTGCTATCGTTCTGGCCCCCATGTGCCCTACTTACCTCAATCCCAGACACTCACTCTGGGCCATCCCTGGTCCCTGCGCTGTGCCTACCCTCACCCAGCCCCCACTCTTGGGCCGCCAAGCCCGTAAGCGCCAACTCCAGACGCCGCCGAAGCAGGTGAGGTGAGGACGGAAACTTTCACAGGGACCAGCTGGGAGCTGCTTGGGAGGCCAAGAGGGCTGTGAAGGGGTTAGCAGGGGCCCAGAGAGGGCCCTGCAGGCAGGACGGCACATGCCCTGCCGCCATGCACACACTGGCTCAGAGTACGGAACACGGCAGGCAGCCAAGTGCATCAAAGGGCCACGGGCACATCCAGCAGGATGCCAACACCGGAAGCTTCCTGTCCCATCCACGCCACCCCTGTCACCCCATGCACCCCTGTCACACAGACACGTCCCAGGACCCACAGCTGCACCCCAGAGAGGACTGAAAATCTTGTAGCGCTCTTTCCACACAGGCACTCTCAGATGGGACAGAGGGTCTGTGCTTCCTTTTAGGGGAGCCACATGCTGTGGTGCTAGGAATGGAGCCCAGGATATGACCATCTGCAGACTGAGGATGTTCTGGAAGGCGGAACACAGATCCACACACTGGGGGGAGTGAACCCATCGATTGGAGGATACCCGAGACCCACTTTCACTTTCCCATAAAAATGAAATTAGGGCTGGAGAGGAGAGTGTGGTGCAGGAAGCCTGGGTTCCAGCCACTCCTCCCAGGAATGGCCCATGAGCAGAGCCAGGAGGAAGCCCTCACACATCTCTTCTCTTCTCTCCCCTCCCCCCTCAGACCTGAGAGACACAGACTTTCTCTGTAGCCATCAGGCAGAAGATGAGAAATGCCAGAGTCTGTCTGTCTCCCTCTTTCCCCTCCCAGGCTGAGCCTGAGCTGCAGTCAAAGACCCAGACACACATGCTGGGGAAAGAACAGACGTGCCAGGGCTGGGCCAGGACCCCACCTGGGAGGGGAAGGCACCACCCGTTGATTTGCACTTGGGGGATATGTGACTGCGCTGGGCAGATAAGGCCCAGACACGCCAAGACTGGCTCCACAGGCAAAACACAACTGCTTGGTCTAGCTTTCAAGGGGTCAGGGACTGACTGAACTTGCATCTCACGCGGGCACAGCGGGCACTTAAGCGCCACGCCCCAGCCCCAGCTAATCCCAACTGCTGTCACCCTGCTTGCTTTTTCACTCAATGATCCTGCTTCTTGAAAAAGAGGGTACTGGGGCCGAAGAGATAGCACAGCTGTAGGGTGTTTGCCTTGCATGCAGCTGATCCAGGACAGACGGTGGTTCGAATCCCGCCATCCCATATAGTCCCCCAAGCCTGCCAGGAGTGACTGCTGAGCGCAGAGCCAGAAGTAACCCCTGAGGGTCGCCGGGTGTGGTCCAAATTCTAAAAAAAAAGGGGGGGGGGCTGGAAGGCTAAGTGCCTAGGATTCGAAGTCGGGAGTGGACTTCTGACTCAGGGGGAAGTGGGAGAATGGGAAGCCTTCAAAGGCAGGCCAGAGAGAAAGGTGTCAACCCGGGCTAGAGCGGGAGGATACAGTGGGGAGGGTATTTTCCTTGCACGCTGCTGACCCTGGCACCCCTGAACCCCAACAGGATTGATTCCCTGAGCATAGAGCCAGGAGTAAGTCCTGTGTAGCCCCAAACCAAGAAAAAAAAACACAATGTCTATAAAAGGTATGATTATGAAAATTATCCTCTGATTAAATGGAGGAATCTTTTTTGGAAATCGCTGATCAGTTCAGTGTTGGGACCCTGGTATGCACTGACAAGAGCCCCTTTAGGCCTATGCGGATTGGGGGAGATATAGACACTACCTAAATGGAATGACTGAAGACCAGCAGCTGTTTCTAGGGGACTGACTGACCTGTGCTGGCCCACGAACCATTCCTTTAAAGATGTTCAAACAGACTCAAAGGTTCACAACCTGGCAAGGGGGACCCCCATCCTGCTTATGGCTGTTCCCAGGACTGGGGGCAACCACAGGATATGGGGAGCACCTCTGGGGTTCCCACTTGCAGCGCCTGGGCTCAGGCCCTCTGAGACATCTCCATGGTCTGGACACGGGCAACTGCTTTTGTGTTTGGTTTTGGGGTCACACCAGAGAGTACTCAGGGCTGATTCCTGCTCTGCACTAAGGGCTGGCTCCTGGCTGACTCAAGAGATCAGATGGGATGCTGGGGATCGAACAAGAGTCAGCTGTGTGCAAGGCAAGCGCCCTCCCCGCTGCACTGTCTCTTTGGCCCCCAGTTCTGAAGCCATCTCTGCATGTCTGACATCTCCCTGTGATTCCACCTGTTACAGCTATGTGCCAATTTCATCAACGAGGTCATGCTAAGCAGGTCCCATGCTTTTGTGCCAGATCTCTCAGAGCCCCAACACAAGTTCTGAAGGTACCCAGTGTGGTGCTCAGGGAACTCTTATGTAGTGCTGGGAATCAAAGCTGGGCTGGCCACATGCAAGAGAAGCACTTTACCCCTGCATGATCTCTGTGGCTCCAAAAGCTTTTAGAAAGCCTGGAAACAGCGAACTACCCCACAGCATATCCTGGCTTGGCCATGAAAGCAGCACAAACCTGGGTCCCCAGGGACTACAGGCGTGGGAAGTATTTTAGTTAGTGGAGAGAAAGCAGTTGAAAGATGAGGTGATGCTGGGAAAATCCTAGGGGTGACTGAAGGTCAACCTCTAGCTGGTCTGGGGGTCTTGGGCCAAGCCCATCATTCTAGACTTTCTGATTATCTGCAGTTTGTTTCAGGCCCTGTGACAACCCAACTAACTACTGAGAAGGGACAGTGTGAATTCTAGAAGGTTCCTCCACCCTGCCAAGGCTGTGGCCCAAGAGCACATGGCCTGAAAGTAAAGGCTCCAGATTCTCTCAGTTGCCACTCATGGGCCCTGAGGGCTGCCAGGAACGCTGCCAAGACAACCTCTTCCCTGAGATCTCCACAGGGACAGGACTGAGGGGGACAGCAGAGCCACTGGCATGATGACAGTCCAGGGTGCTCAAGGGTCAGCTGACACCGAAGATCAAACTCAGGGCCTTGCACATTCACCACACATGCTCTCTACTCTACCACTTGCTCCTCGGGCATCTTGACACACAAGATGGCTGGGGAAGTGTGGGAGGGGGTCGAAGTGGCCAAGCCAAGTTAGGAGATCCCAGACATGATGCCCAGCACCTCAAACTAAACAGTGCGCCAGGCAGCTCCATTCCAAGAAGATAAAGTAGGAGGATAAGAAACTATTTACCTAGAGCCTTATAGGGAACCTCACAGAGAAATGGAGTCTCCAAGGGTCCTCTAGCCTGACACTAGAAGCCCTCCCCACATTCTCTGCCCGACAGCCTTCCCAGCTGTGCAGGTGGCGAGAACCCCTCTTGGGGGGTGGAAAATCCAGGCGCCCAAGCACAGCCCTGAATTCGGGCTTTGAGTTTCTGGGGGATCAGTCCAGCCTCTTCCCTTTCATGTGGCTTTTGAACAAATCACTTCACCTGCCTGTGCCTCGGTTTCCTCGGTGGCACGTTAAGGATGAACCAGACCGTCTAGGCAGGCCAAGGGCTCCTTCCAAGAAGCCGTGTCCAGTCCAGCAGCCCAGGCGCGGGCTATTTTTAACCCGCCCAGACCAACACTTACTTAGCGACGCGCAACGACCCGGGCCTTGCCATGCCAGCCTCAAGAGAGAGAGTCCGAGTCTAAACCATCGGGACTGCGGACTGGGAGCCAGGATCAGACGATGGATCAGGTAAGAGTCGGGGAGATCCCCCTAACCCGGGGCTGACCTTGGAAGCCTCCTCTTGCCCTTCAGGCCGGGTGGCAGCGAGGCTGGCTGTCTCCAGGGCGCCCCAACCCGGGCCTCCCGCGTGCCACGAGGGGCTGAGCACACTGGGGTTGAGCTCTCGGCTCAGGAGGGTGCGTTGCGTTGCATTGCATTGCATGCAGGGGACCCCAAATCTTCCCGGGCATGCGTGTCGTCGCTCTGGTGCTGCCCCCCTGGACACACGCACAGAGGAGTCGTCCAGGCCGGATGGTGCGGCCCGGGGCGGGCCTGGGCGGGCGATCGGAGGCCGTGACCTTGGTGCCGAGCCTCAGTTTCCCCGAGCCAGGTGGGGATCAGATGGCACGGAGGTGCCACTCACCTCCCGGCGCACGTTGAGCAGCGCGTAGTAGTCCTCGTTGTCCAGCTCCTCCTCGCCCAAGGCCGTCGCCATCTTCGCGACCTTTCACCCCGGCGGCCCGGCGAGGCGGCGCGCAAGAGGGGCCGCGCGCCTGCGCGCCGCGACGGGCCGGCGCCGCGGGCCACAGCGCACCCTGGCGGCGCGGGGTGATGCTGCAGCCTTTGCCGCCGCCGCCTCCCCCGCGCCCTCTGCTGGCCCAGGCGGGAAGCGGCGCCTTCGCCGGCCACGTGCAGCCCGCAGAGCAGAGTGACAGCTAGAACTGCGCGCCGTCGACCCGGGTTCGAGTCCCCGCTCCCCATGTAGGGCGTCCCCTGAGCACCGAGAGGAATGATTCCCGGAGCATCTCCAGGAGTGATCTCTTGAGCTCAGAGCCAAGGAGGGGGACCTCTGAGCAGCGCCTTCCAAAATATCAATATAGGGGCCCAAGGGATAGCATGGAGGTAGGGCGTTGGCCTTGCATGCAGAAGGACGGTGGTTCGAGTCCCCTATGGCAGCCCATAGGGTTCCCCCCTTGAGCCTGCCAGGAACGGTTTTTGAGTGTAGAGCCAGGAGCGCCGCCGGGTGTGACCCAAAAAAAAAACAAAAAAATCAATAAAGAAGGGCCTGAGCAACAGCATAGCAGGGTGGGTGTTTATTTGCCTTGAACACGGTCGGCCCGGGTTCAATCCCCGGCATCCCATATAGTCTCCTGAGGATTTGATCCCTATCTAGTCTCCTGAGCACCTCTAAGAGCGAGCCCTGAGCTCAGGGCTGAGTAACCTGTGAGCACTGCTGAGTGTGACACCCTTGCCCCTAAAAAGAAAACCCCAAACCAGAAAACCAGGGATGGTTTTGGGTGGACTAAAAAGGGGAAATGGCAAGCTGGAGGCATAGACACAGCCCCAAGACCTGCTGCCCTCACCCCCCCCCCCCCCCGCACCAAACTAGGCTCATCCTGATACCAAATTGCACCAGAAATCACTCCTGGCAGGTTCAGGGGACCCTATGGGATGCCGGGGATGGAACCTGGATCAGCAGCATGCAAGGCAAATGCCCTTCCTGCTATGCTATCACACTGGCCTTGATTCTTTTTTGTTGTTGTCATTGTTGTTTTTGGGTCACACCTGGTGATGCTCAGGAGCTATTCCTGGCTATGTGCTCAGAAATCACTCCTGGCTTGAGGGACCGTATGGGATGCCAGGGGATCGAACCACGGTCCATCCTAGGTTAGCAAGTGCAAGGCAGATGCCCTATCGCTTGCACCACTGTTCCGGCCCCTCAATTCTTCACTTTTTCTCTGGGTTCCCTAGAACCTGCCTTGAGGTTCTCCTGTTCGAGTCTCATCCCTGGGCTAGAACCATCCTCAGCCATGCACTCGGTCCTCTTCCTGCTGCTTCAACATCTCTTTCACCTCCAACACTAATTGCCTCTGGCACACGCAGACCCTCCGGCCTCTCCCTCTGCCCACCCTCTGGGACAATCCTATCTTATAATTTAGCCGCCAAGGCTAATTGATTGCAACCTGGTGCCTGCAACCTCCTGCACTGTGCATGAGACCTCGGTCACTGGCTTCCCCATGAATGACTCGAATGTCTCCGAAACGCTGCTATCATCTCGAGTGAAAGCAAGCTTCCCACACGCTGGCCCCCTGTTTGGTGCTCGCTGACCAGGCAGGGAACATGGTGGGGGGTGGAGGTGGCATTATTTCTCGGCCGTTGGCCGCTTCTGAACCATCCCAGCTCCCCCTCTCCTAAGCAGGTCTCTGGGGGGAAGCCGGGACACCTGCCTGTGGCTCTGAAAAGTTGCTTCTTTTCTTTTCCTCCTTCCTGGCCAGATGTGCACCATCTGGCCGGTGCCCGGCAGCCCGCCCCTCGGATCTCCACACAGGAGCCACTTGGGCGTGCTGAGGCGGGTTATTGGGCAGCGTGGAGCCGAGCCGTGTAAATGAAAAGCTATTTATTGGGCGAGGTTCCCCACAAAGGCTTTCCCAGACACTCCTGATCCATTCTAGTCAGGCCCATTTTTATTTTCTCCTTTCCCTGGCAGAACTGTGATGAGGGCTGAACTGCCGGCTGACATCTGTGGGTCTTGGAGAATTTCTTCCGGAGAGGTTTGAGGGACAGGCAAGCACCAACATTCCTTTTATTTTTTTTCCCCCTTCATTTTCTAGACATTCATTGGGTCATAATGCCCAGCTGGGGGAGTAGCAATTTTTTTTTCTGTCTTTCTTCCTCGTCTTTAGAAAAGAATCACATCACCAAAACAGAGCATATGTTGAGGAACACCCAGGAGCGAGGCT
This sequence comes from Suncus etruscus, assembly GCF_024139225.1. Classification (NCBI taxonomy): domain Eukaryota; kingdom Metazoa; phylum Chordata; class Mammalia; order Eulipotyphla; family Soricidae; genus Suncus; species Suncus etruscus. The sequence continues at coordinate 3,311,452 of NC_064853.1, forward strand.
GGGGTTGGAATGACCTGATTGCTCTCATCGCCCAGGCATGGCCCGATCCTCTCGTGGGTCTGTGGGTCGTGTCTGAGGGGGTTCCTGGGAAGTAAATCTGACACATGGGAAAATGAATCTGAGCACTTTGCAGGCTTGAGCAAACAGCACTGAGGAAGATTCTCACTGCTCCCAGCCCCAAACCCTTCGTGCATGGTGGGCAGAATCCCTGATGTGGGGACCAGAAAGCATGTGCCCATAAATCATGTCCCAGGGCCCTGTTCTCAGCAATGTCCCGAGCTCAACCATTTCTTTTTTTTGGGGGGGGGGGTGGGTCACACCTGGCAGTGCTCAGGGGTTACTCCTGGCTCTGCACTCAGAAATCGCCCCTGGCAGGCTCAGGGGACCATATGGGATGCCAGGATTCGAACCACCTCCATGCTATCTCTCCGGCCCTGTGCTTTTTTAAGAATGACTGAAGTTTCTTCTTCTATTTTTCTTTTCTTTTCTTTTCTTTTCTTTTCTTTTCTTTTCTTTTCTTTTTTTTTTTTTTTTTGGGGTCACACCCGGCGGTGCTCAGGGGTTACTCCTAGCTGTCTGCTCAGAAATAGCTCCTGGCAGGCACGGGGAACCATATGGGACACCGGGATTCGAATCAACCACCTTTGGTCCTGGATCGGCTGCTTGCAAGGCAAACCGCTGTGCTATCTCTCCAGGCCCATTTTTCTTTTCTTGTTTGTTTGTTTTTGGGCCGCACCCGGCAGTGCTCAGGGGTTACTCCTGGCTATCTGCTCAGAAATAGCTCCTGGCAGGCACGGGGGATCACATGGGACGCCGGGATTCGAACCAAGTATCTTAGGTCCTGGATTGGCTGCTTGCAAGGCAAATGCCGCTGTGCTATCTCTCCGGCCCCTGAAGTTTCTTCTAAAAATGTGTTTTGGGAATGCCAAAATTTAAACCCAGGTTCTTTAACAGGCAAGATGAGTGCAGCGTATCCCAACTTCTTCCCCAGCTTTGGGAGTGGCATCATTGGTCATTAAGTGGGAAGTAGAGGCAGCTACTTGCACTCACATAATCAGAACTGCCACAGAGACTCAGCTTTCCAGCAAGCCTTTCTAGACGTTTCTTTTTTTTTGGGGGGGGGATGGAGGTCACACCTGGTGGTGCTCAGCAGTTACTCCTGGTTCTGCATTCAGGAATCTTGGCAGTGCTCAGGGGACCATCTGGGATGCTGAGGATTGAGTCTGGGTTGGCTGTTGTTCCAGCCCCCCTTATAGAAGTTTCTTCTGTTTTGTGCTTCTGTCCCATGATGGGGTCCTCTAGCTTACCAGGTTAGGGGTTTATATCAATTACCCAGGTGGCCAGCTTAGTTGGAAGTTTTGGGGAACAACCAGTCATTGCTGGCACAAGCATTTTTGATTGTGAGTCAGAAGAGGTTAGAAGAGTAGGAGACACAGTGGGGGGGGGGTGGTACAAAGGTTTGCATCTTTGCCTTTCACGCTGCCAACCCCAGTTGGATCCCCAGAACTTCATGTTGTCCTCCATGTACCATCAGGAGTGAGCCCTGAGTTCAAATCCAGGAGCACCAGTTGTGACCCCCAAACAAATAATAACAACAACAAGAAAGGAAAAAGTGACCCATCCTTTGCTTTTTCATTTGCCTTTTATCTTGGTTTGGCTTTTGGGTGACCCCTGGCAGTGCCACGGATAGATAGACTCAGCCTCCAGCCTGCCATCTAATTCTGGCAATCTCTCTGTGTCTCTGTCTCTGTCTCTGTCTCTCTCTCTCTCTGTCTCTCTCTGTCTCTGTCTGTCTGTCTGTCTGTCTGTCTCTCTCTGTCTCTCTCTCTCTCTCTCCACACACCCAGTGGCACTTAATGGTAATTTCTGGCTCTGCACTCAGAAATAACTCCTGGCAACTATGGAATGCTCGGATCAAACTCTGGTTGGCTGCGTGCAAGGCAAGGCAAACGCCCTCCCTGCTGTGCTAGGGCTCAGGGCCCTGCTTCTGGCAACTTCTACTGTTTGATTTTCAGGCCATCTCTGGGGTGCTCAGCGATTGCTCCTGCTCTGTAATCAGGGATCCCTCCTGGCGGGGTTCAGGGAACCCTAGGGGATGCTGAGGATGAACCCTGGGTTAGACACGTGTAAGACAAGCGTCCTCCCCACTGTGCTGTCACTCAGGCCCCAGAGCACTGGTATTTGGAGCTGCGGGCTCCATCCAGTGACTGATCTTCCCAATGGAGCCATCATCCTGAGGAGACTGGTCCCTACCGCTTAATCCAGGGGCTCTGCCAGCACCCCGCTGGGCTCTCTGCAGGGGCATCGTGTAATCCTTTGGCCTTTGACTCTCACAGCTCTTAGTCTCCTGTGTCTTCCTTGCAGGCCCAGGGCGGCTGGACAGGCTCAGGAGGCCCAGAATTACGGTGTCTGCCTGTGTCTCTGCTGCACCCAGCGCCCTGCAGCCCTGAACCCTAACCCCCAGCTGCACTGTGTTAGAGACTAGATCTGGGGGTGCGGATAAACACGACAGGGTTTCTGCCCTGGTATAATGAGTAACCAGGCTATAGGGGCAGCACAGTGCGAACACACACAAGTAACTTTGGAAGATCCCATTCAGGGGGCTGAGAGCTCCAGAGTTGTGGGGGCCCCACTTGAGGGAGGACTCGGCTGCTTAGGTGCTGTCACAGAACCGTGTAGGTTGTTTGGTTTTTAGACCACACCCAGTGGTGCTCAGAGGTTACTCCTGGCTCTGTGCTCTGGTAGTGCTTGGGGACCTTATAGGATGCTGGGGATCGAACCCAGGTCAGCTTCCTGCAAGGTAAGCACCCTCTTTGCTGTACTATCATTCCAGCTCCTGCTTATTTTTTTTTCTTTTTGGGCCACACCTGGTGACATTCAGGGGTTACTCCTGGCTATGTGCTCAGAAACTGCTCCTGGCTTGGGGGACCACATGGGATGCAGGGGGATTGAACTGCGATTCGTCTTGGGTTAGCCTCGTGCAAGGCAAACGCCCTACTGCTTGCACCACTGCTCTGGCTCCTGTTTTTTTTTTTTCCTTGATTTTTTAAATTTGTTTTTGGGCCATTCCCAGCAGTGCTCAGGGCTTACTCCTGGCTCTGTGCTCAGGGATCATTCTTTTTTTTTGGGGGGGGCACACCCATTTGATACTGAGGGGTTACTCCTGGCTAAGCGCTCAGAAATCGCCCCTGGCTTCGGGGGACCATATGGAACGACGGGGGATCGAACCTCGGTCGCGATCTTTCCTTGGCTAGTGCTTACAAGGCAGACGCCTTACCTCTAGTGCCACCTCACCAGCCCCAGGGATCATTCCTGATGGGGCTTGGGAACCCTAAGGGATGCTGGGGATTGAAACCAGGTTTGCTGTCTGCAGGCAAACATCCTCCCTACTATACTCTCTCTCCACACCCCAAAAGAAAAACTACTTTCAATTTGTTTTTGGTCTCCTGGCTCTGGGCTCAGAAATTACTCCTGGCAGGATCAGGGGACCATATGAAATGCTGGGGATCAAACCCGGGTTGGCCTTATGCCAAGGCAAACACCCTACTTTTGGTGCTATCTTTCCTGTCCCCTTCTATGCTCTTTTCTTTTTCTTTTTTTTTTTTTTTGTTTTGTTTTGTTTTGTTTTTCGGGCTACACCCGTTTGATGCTCAGGGGTTACTCCTGGCTAAGCACTCAGAAATCGCCCCTGGCTTGGGGGGACCATATGGGACGCCGGGGGATCGAACCGTGGTCCGTTCCTTGGTAGAGCTTACAAGGCAGACACCTTATCTCTAGCGCCACCTTCCCGGCCCTCTATGCTCTTTTCTTTTCTTTTTTTTTTTTTTTTGGTGGTTTTTGGGTCACACCCGGCAGTGCTCAGGGATTATTCCTGGCTCCAGGCTCAGAAATTGTTCCTGGCAGGCACGGGGGACCATATGGGACGCCGGGATTCGAACTGATGACCTCCTGCATGAAAGGCAAACGCCTTACCTCCCATGCTATCTCTCCGGCCCCCTCTATGCTCTTTTCAATCTCCCTTTTCTCACTCTGTCCCTTCCCTGCCTCCCTGCCTCTTCGCTCTCACCTTCCTTTTCTCACCTTCTTCTTACCTTTCATCTCCTCTGGGATCAGGGATCACAGAGTGCTTAGCCTATACCTATCTATACCTTCCCTTTCTGGTCAGAAGAAACCGGTTTTCTTATTCTTTTTTTTTGGGGGGGGGGGTAACACCTGCCAGCGCTCCAGGGTTACTCCTAGTTCTAGGCTCAGAAATCGCTCCTGGCAGGCTCGGGGGACCATATGGGATGCCGGGATTCAAACCACTGTCCTTCTGCATGAAAGGCAAATGCCTTACCTCAATGCTATCTCTCCAGCCCAAGGTTTTTTTTATTCTTAAAACTCCCTACCACCACCTCGATACTTCTCTGTGCTTCCAGGAGGTCCCTGGCCTCCAGGACTCTGGTGGAGTTTTTGTGAATGTGTGTGCACGTGTGTGTGTGCCTAAGAGCTCTCAGTTCCAAACCCAGGCCTGAAAATGTCTGTCTCTGCCTTTGCAATGTTCCAGGGTAGAGCTGATCAGGGCAAAAGGAAGCTGGGCTCTGCACTTGGTTTTCTTACGCCTCGTCACTTGCATTTCACTTTTCTTCAGCTTCTGATGATGCTGCCTATTTTTTGGTTTATTTGTGTTGGGGGCCAGCCTTTGCTGTGCTCAGGGCTTGCTCCTGGAAGTAGTAAGGGGACTGTTGGGATGCCAGGGATCAAAGTCAGGTCAGTGTGTGCAAGGCAAGTGCCTCAATCCCTGAATGCTATTATGTGTGGCCCATCACCCCCCCTCCCCCCAAAAAAAAGAAAAAGAAAAGACTTTGGAGGAGCGGTGGCGCAAGCAGTAGGGCATTTGCTTTGCATGTGGTTGACCTAGGATGAACCGCAGTTTGATCCCTCAGCATCCCATATTGTCCTCAAAGTCAGGAGCGATTTCTGAGCACATAGCCAGGAGTAATCCCTGAGTGTCAATGGGTGTGGCCCAAGAACAAAAACAAAAACAAAAACAGACTTTGGGGGCCGGAGAGATAGCATAGAGGTAGGGTGTTTGCCTTGCATGCAGAAGAACAGTGGTTCGAATCCCGGTGTCCCATAGGGTCCCCGAGCCTGCCAGGAGTGATTTCTTTTTTCTTTTTCTGTCTTTTTTTTTTTTTTTTGGTTTTTGGGTCACACCCGGCAGTGCTCAGGGGTATTCCTGGCTCCAAGCTCAGAAATCACTCCTGGCAGGTTCGGGGAACCATGTGGGATGCCGGGATTTGAACCACAGACCTTCTGCATGAAAGGCAAATGCCTTACCTCTATGCTATCTCTCTGGCCCCACCAGGAGCGATTTCTGAGTGTAGAGCCAGGAGGAACTCCTGAGCACTGCCAGGTGTGACCCCAAAATAAAAACAAAACAAAACAACAACAACAACAAAATCCAGACTTTTGTTGGCAGCCTTTAATTACAAATTGTTGTTTTATTTAAATAAATTAATTTAAAAAAAGCAACTAAATAAATTAAAAATTAAAAAAAAAAAGAAATTGCCCCTGGCAGGATGGGGTACCTTATGGAATGTTGAACCAGGTCTCTCTTGGCCAGCCGCATGCAAGGCAAAAGCCCTACCGCTGTGCTATCTCTCTGGCCCCTCAAATGTTTTCTTAAATACAATAGGTTCACTCAGAGCTCTGAGGAGATATACCATATTTTCCAGCGTATAAGACGAACCGGCGAATAAGACAACCCCCTAATTTTGCAGTTAAAACATAGGTTTAGGCCTCTATTCGCTGTATCAGACAGAACATTCCTGTGCTGCAACTGTATGTACCACAATGAGCCAATCACAACAAGCAAAGGTTCAAAGGTTCTACTGTCATAGACTTCCTCTCTGACTCTGGCCGATCTGAGCAGGCTTTTGACAGTGTAGATTCGGTCCAGAACATTGTCTCATTGGCAGGCATCAAAAGCCTGCTTGGATTGGCTGAGTCAGAGAGGCAGAGGGTCTGAGCAGCCTGGCAGTGATTGATGCAGGATCGAACTGGAAAATTCGTTTTGTGGCAATATTCAGACAATTTTCGTTTAGCGGCATATTGAAACATTTTTCGGGATATACTCGGTGTATAAGACGACCCCCGATTTTCGGTTGACTTTTTTTTTTTTTTTTTTTTTGTGGTTTTTGGGTCACACCCGGCAGTGCTCAGGGGTTATTCCTGGCTCCAGGCTCAGAAATCGCTCCTGGCAGGCACAGGGGACCATATGGGACGCCGGGATTCGAACCGATGACCTCCTGCATGAAAGGCAAACACCTCACCTCCATGCTATCTCTCCGGCCCCTTGACTTTTTTTTTGTTTCAAAAGTCGTCTTATATGCTGAAAATATGGTTTTATTATTATTATTATTATTATTATTATTTTGGGGGAGCCACACCCAGGGGTGCTCAGGGGGTTCCTCCTGGCTCTGCTTTTGGAATCACTCCTGGTGGTGCTCAGGGGACTGAACCTGAGTTGGCTGAGTGCAAGGCACACAGTGGGCTGTGTGCCCACTCTGCTGTTCCATCGTTTTGGCCACTAGATTGAGTTTTTTGCTTTTGTTTTGGGCATTGGGGTTCAGGTTCAAGAAAGGCCAAGGAAGTACCTTACCTCCTGCCCTGTCTGGCCCTCATTCTGCCTTTTTTTTTTCTACTTGGGTTTGCAAAATTTTCCTTCTTCACTAGATGAATCTCTTAACCAGGATGTTTGGCAGGGAACCCAGTGGCTGCCCTTGTAATTCAGGTCTCACCCTGGGCTCTCTGCTGCCCCCAACTTGTACCAGATACCTGGCTGGTTGTTTTTTTTTTCCTTCGCAAGTTCTGAATATTTCACTGTTCTGTGTTTCTCTCTGTTTAGGGGTTTTATGTTTGGGGATTATTTTGAGTCACACTTAGTGGTGCTCAGGGGTTACTCCTGGCTCTGTGCTCAGAAATCATTTCTGGCAGGCTCGGGGGGGCCATAGATTGAACCCAATCTATCCCTGGTCAGCTGCATGCAAGGTAAACGCCCTATTGCTGTGCTATAGCTCCAGCCTATTTGAGGGTTTTAGATACACTCACACAATGACAACAAATCACCAAGCAAGCGCAGACTGAGGTCCAAAACATTCAGCAAGAGGAACACCAGCACCAGGATCTAAGAGCAGCCCCAGGTGGAAGTTTCTGGACGGCAGAGGAGGGTGTGGGGAGTGGACAGAGCAGAGCGTGGAGTCCTTGAACACAACCACACAGTGGCATTTATGGCGAGTCCCCGACCTCTGGAAACTTCTGGGCCACATTTCTTCTTCCCAAAGCTATGCAAAGGTGAGCAGAAATTCGATCTGCTCCTTCTCCCAGGGGTGGAAAGTTCCAGAGCTGGGCAGGCCCTGCTGCCTCAGGCCCAGACACTTACCTGCTGAATATTCTTCCCAGAGAGGTGTCCTGGTTCGCTGGTACCTCAGTGATGGGACTGTAGAAAGTTCCAGAAAGTTCTGGAGGTGAGGATTTTAACATTTAATTTTTTGTTTGTTTTTTTTATTTCGACTACACCCAGGGGTCCTCAGAGGCTGTTTCTAGCATGTTTTTTTTTTTTTTTTTTTTTGTAGGGGGGTGCTGGGAGGGTCACTCTTTTTTTTTTTTTTTTTTTTTTTTTCGGTTTTTGGGCCACACCCGTTTGACGCTCAGGGGTTACTCCTGGCTATGTGCTCAGAAATCGCCCCTGGCTTGGGGGGACCATATGGGACGCCGGGGGATCGAACCGCGGTCCTTCCTTGGCTAGCGCTTGCAAGGCAGACACCTTACCTCCAGCGCCACCTACCCGGCCCCTGGGAGGGTCACTGTTGGTAGAGCTGGGATCCCGCCAGTCTGGGCTCCCCGCACATAGCACAAAATACCCACTTCAGCCTTTTGAACTCTCTCCAATCCAAACTTAATAGATGAAGCCACTTATTTAAAACTTTTTTTGTTTTGTTTTGTTTTATTTTTGGGCAACACCTGCTGATGCTCAGGGTTACTCCTGTCTTGTGCTCAGAAATCGCTCCTGGCTTGGGGGACCATATAGGATGCTGGGAGATCGAACTGTGGTTCGTCCTAGGCTAGCGCATGCAAGGCAGACACCTTACGGCTTGCATCACCGCTCTGGCCCCTGTTTAAAACTTTTTTGATGGGGCCAGAGCTATAGCACAGTGGTAGGGTATTTGCCTTGCATGCAGCTGATTCAAGACAAACGGTGGTTTGAATCCTGGCATCCCATATAGTCCCTCGAACCTGCCAGGAGTGATTTCTGAGTGCAGAGCCAGGAGTAACCCCTGAGACCCCCCCCCAAAAAAACCCCAACTTTTTGAGGCTGGAGCAATAGCACAACTAGGAGGGCATTTGCCTTGCATGTAGACACCCAAGCTTCAATTCCTGGCATCCCATAAGGTTTCTTGAACCTGCCAGGAGTAATTTCTGAGCACAGAGCCAGGAATAACCCATGAGCGCCACTGGGAGTGGCCCAAAAGCAAGCAAACAAGCAAACAAAAACAACAAACAAAGCTTTTCAGGTTAATTCTGATGATGATCTCTTTTTTTTTTTTTTTTTTTGGTTTTTGGGCCACACCCAGCGATGCTCAGGGGTTACTCCTGGCTGTCTGCTCAGAAATAGCTCCTGGCAGGCACGGGGGACCATATGGGACACCGGGATTTGAACCAACCACCTTTGGTCCTGGGTCGGCTGCTTGCAAGGCAAACGCCGCTGTGCTATCTCTCCGGGCCCTGATGATGATCTCTTAGTGCAGTGCTGGGATTAAACCTTGATGGTCTGATGCTAAACTGTATTCCCAGCCCTTTCCATGGAGATTTTTTGGGGAAGACTGGAGTATTCTGTGCTCTGATTGTGCTGGGGGACTAAATGAGGTGCTGAGAATTGAACCCTAGCTTTGGCCACAGCCGTGTGCAAGGCAAGTGTCTTCACCTTGTGCTCCCCTTTGGCCTTGCCAGAATTTCTTTGCCTGAGTTTTGGGGCCTCCTGGGGGATACTTAGGTTTCTCCCTACAGCTCTGTGCTCAGGAAGAACCACATCCAAGCTAAGCCCGAGCATCCCCTCTTTTCCCTTCCTAGTCTAGCATTTTGTGTTTGTTTTGGTGTCACATCCGGTGGGGCTCCGGGGACCGTGTGTGGTACCAGGATCACACCTGATCTGGTCGCATGCAAGGCCAGTTCCTCTACCTGGAACACAGTTTCCAGGACCAGGTAGGACAAGGTTAAGGTCATGCTGTGCATGTGGCCAAGCTTGGTTTAATCCTGACATTGCATGATTCCCCCAAAACTGCTTCCAGGCTACGTCTGTGTGGGCTCCTGAGAACTGCCCAGTGCACCATTCTTTTTTGGTTTGTTTTTGTTTTGGGGCCACAGTCAAGGGTTCCTCCTGGCTCTGCACTCAGAAATCACTCCTGGCAGGCTTGGGGGACCCTATGGTATGATGGGGATTGAACCCAGGTTGGCTACGTGCAAGGCAAACACCCTCCCCACTGTGCTATTGCTTGGGCCCTGTGGTGGACCATTCTTGGGCCTTGGCATTGAACTACCAGCCCAGCTGGTCCAGAATTATCAGTTGGCTCAGGACCAGGAGACTAGTATTTTAGCCACTATTTATGGAACATTTATTGTGGAACTGGTGGGGTTTTTTTGTTGTTGTTGCTGTTGTTTTGCTCTGTTTTAGTTCAATTTTATTTTATGGGTCAGACTCAGAAGTGCTCAGGGGTTACTCCTGGCAGTGCTCAGGGGACCTAGCATATGGGATGCCGAGGACCGAACCAGGTTCAGCTACCCACAGTGGTCCACTTAACCTCAACCGTCTTCAGCTGTGAGATTACCGAGAGAATTTTGGGATGAAGGCGGTCAGCCATGGAGAAAGCCAGGGTTCCGACTCATCTCCCTAATGGTGGCCCTTCCCTTGTCTTTATTGTCTCTTTTAGGGGAACACCTGTGAGGCTGTCTCGAGGCATCTGAGCCCTGAGCGTGAGGCTTTATTCCTGCAACTCCCCAGCACCTCCTTCGCTCCTGTGTTTAGTAAAGATGAGGGACCCATGAAGGCCACAACTCAGCTGTCCCGAGCGGGGCTCTGCCTGCAAGGTCACCTGGTGTGATGGGAGACAGAGTTTCTGCATTTGCTGCTTGGTTTGGAAAGGGGCTCCCTCCATGCAACCCCCAAGTTGTAGGAATGTGCCCCCCCATTCCTCAGCCAGCAGAGGGCAGTCCTGGGTGCCAGCTGAAGAGAGACTTCTAGAAGGCAGCTAGCTCACTCCCACAGGCTTGCTCCTGCATGCCAAAGGGGGCACTTTTGGATTTGTAGGGACAGTGAGTAATTCAGGGCCTGCTCTTTCAAAAGTGCTCCTCCAGGAAGAATAAAGTGACATCACATTGGCATCTTAGGGGCCAAGGACATAGCACAGGGCTTAAGGCACAAGCCTGGCCTGCAACTGATCCTGGTTCGATCCCCACCACCCATGACTGGCTCTTGTTATTTGGGGGCAGGGCCCCCAAAACACCTTGAGCGAGTGTTGAAATGTTAGGTTGACTGAGTGTCTCCTAAGGGCCCCCTAAATCTTTTGTTATTTTTGTTTGTTTGTTTGTTTTGGGGCCACATCCAGCGGTGCTCAGGGGTTACTCCTGGCTCTGAGCTCAGGAATCGCTGCTGGCAGGCTCGGAAGAACAAATGAGATGCCAGGATGGAACTTGGGCCTGTCCCAGGTTGTCTGCATGCAAGTCAAATGCCCTCCCGCTGTGCTATCTCTCTGCCTGCCCCCAACCTTCTAAGCACTTCCTGGGAGACACCCCAGCCCCACGGATGTCCCTTAGCTTTGCATCCCTCGACCTGACCTCTTAAAAATGCAACTGAAGGGGCCTGAGCGATAGCACAGCGTAGAGCATTTGCCTTGCACACTACCGACCCAGGACAGACCGGGGTTCGATCCCTGCCATTCCATATGGTTCCCAAGCCTGCCAGGAGCAATTTCTGAGCCCAGAATCAGGAGGAACCCCTGAGTGTGACCATGTGTGGCCCCAATCCTAACCAAACCAAAACAAAGATGCAACTGAAGAATTTTATTTTATTCTTATTTGGGGGAGAACTGGGGGCCACACTAGATATGCTAGGGGCTCCCCCTGCTGTGTTGTGCTCCAAGATCATTCCTGGAACCCCAGGGTCCTATGAGGTGCTAGAGTTTTAAACTGGGCTTGGCCATGTGCAAGGCAAGTGGCCTCCCCACTTCTTTCTCTCCTATACCAACATTTCTTTAAATTTATTTTGTTTTGTTTTTGGGCCACACCGGGCTGCTCTTAGGGGTTCCTCCTGGCTCTGCACTAGAAGTCACTCCTGGCAGGCTCGGGGAACCATATAGGATGCCGGGGAATCATATCTGGGTCCATTTGGGTTGGCTGGTGCAAAGCAAATGCCCTTCTGCTGTGCTATCACTCTGGCCTCTAACATTTTTTTTTTTTTACTTATTATTGTCTAATTATTTGGTTTGGGAGCCACACCCGGCACAGCTCAGGGCTGACTCCTGGCTCTGCACTTAGGACTCACTCCTGGAGGGCTCGGAGGACCCTAAGGGATGCCAGGGATTGAACCTGGGTCAACCATGTGCAAGGCAAGCACTCTCTTTCCTTGCCCTGATACTCCTTACAAAAAATAAAACAGAAAGGTAAAGCCCCCCTTCTTTTCCTTCCCTTTATGATGATGGGGGTGGGTTCCCACATTCTCCTGACCCCCTCTTTCCTTTATGATAATAGGGGGGGTCCTCACAAGCACCTGATGGCCACAGTTTAGGGGTCACAAGAGGGGTGGTATGAGGCAGTGTCTGGTTCAATTTGGGGACTCTAGGCAGCAACCTTGAGGCTCAGCACCCCCCTGGTTTTCTCTGCGCCCCCAAATCAGCATCTGGTGTGTCCCCCCACCACCTGCCTGCTGGTTAGAACCAACCCTGGGATGCAGCTGTGCCTGGGTGACAGAGGGTATTGAGGCTTCCTCTGCTCCCCTCTTCTGTCTGAAGCCCTGGGGAGCCAGCCTCTCAGTAGCATGAGGTGCCCTGATGCTGGCCCCAGCCCCCTCTCTGGCCGCCTCTCCATGCAGACCCTTCTTCACTGGCAGCGTGAGTGGTTTCCATGGAAACCGGAGGTCGCCAGCACCAGGGCTGCACAAACTCCACACTCAGACCAGGATGAGTGTTTCCTCCTCTGAGATGCTTCACAGGGTCCTGGCGATGGACTTGGAGGACTTCCTGATTTTCTAGAGCATTCCAGCCCACCTGGCCAATGGTGGTGGGAGCAAATCAGGGACACCCCAGTTCTCATCATCGTCTCCGAGGAGGCCTGTGCAGGTGTGAAAGTCAGCAGGAGACTGAGGCCCACCGTGCACAGTGCTGGATCCCTCAGGAAAACCTAAGGAAGAAGGTTCTAGAAGGAGCTGGCATGGACTTGTTTTATTTTTTGTCTTTGGGGTGACACCCAGTGATTCTGAAGGTTTCCTCCTGACTCTACTCAGGGGTCACTCCTGGCGGTGCTTAGGGGACAATATAGGATGCTGGGGTTCGAACTCAGGTCAGTTATGTGCAAGGCAACTCTCTCCCCACAGTGCTCTCACTCAGACGTCAGATTTGTTCTCTTTCTTTCTCTTTCTTTCTTTCTTTCTTTCTTTCTTTCTTTCTTTCTTTCTTTCTTTCTTTCTTTCTTTCTTTCTTTCTTCCTTCCTTCTTTCTTTCTTTCTTTCTTTCTTTCTTTCTTTCTTTCTTTCTTTCTTTCTTTCTTTCTTTCTTTCTTTCTTTCTTTCTTTCTTTCTTTCTTTCTTTCTTTCTTCTTCTTTCTTTCTTTCTTTCTTTCTTTCTTTCTTTCTTTCTTTCTTTTCTTTCTTTCTTTCTTTCTTTCTTTCTTTTCTTTCTTCTTTCTTTCTTTCTTTCTTTCTTTCTTTCTTTCTTTCTTTCTTTCTTTCTTTCTTTCTTTCTTTCTTTCTTTCTTTCTCTATCTTTCTTTCTCTCTCTCTATCCCTTCCTTTCTCTCTATCCCTCCCTTCCTTCCTTCCTTCCTTCCTTCCTTCCTTCCTTCCTTCCTTCCTTCCTTCCTTCCTTCCTTCCTTCCTTCCTTCCTTCCTTCCTTCCCTCCCTCCCTCCCTCCCTCCCTCCCTCCCTCCTTCTTCCTTCCTTCTTCCTTCCTTCCTTCCTTCCTTCCTTCCTTCCTTCCTTCCTTCCTTCCTTCCTTCCTTCCTTCCTTCCTTCCTTCCTTCCTTCCTTCCTTCCTTCCTTCCTTCCTTCCTTTTCTTTCTTTCGTCATACCCGGCAGCACTCAGGAGTTACTCCTAGCTCCAGGCTCAGAAATTGCTCCTGGCAGGCTCAGGGGACCATATGGGATGCCAGGATTCAAACCACCATCCGTCTGCATGAAAAGCAAACACCTTACCTCCATGCTATCTCTCTGGCCCCTTGTTTGTTTTCTTAATTTGAAGCATCATGATTTACAAAAAATCTTTTCCCCTTCAGATGTGACATCTCCATGTCACTGGCTCACGCTTAAGCCAATGTGGCTTTGTGGTATTGGGACTGACGCCACAGGGATGCCGGGATTGTGCTGGGCACATGCGAGACCCTGGGGATTTAAACCCACAACCAGATGCCTGCAAGGTAGGTGCCTCTCGGCCCCCTATCCTGTTCCTCTGGCACCAGTTTTCCCAGCTGAAACACATCCTTGGGGTGTGAGCTAGGACGTGGGGCTCCGCTTTGCGCTTGCCACATGATGAAGGTGTGAATTTACACTTGTTTCTGGCATCTGGGGGGGGGATAGAAACAGTGACATTTTCCCCCACCAGCTCCCCAGAGAGAGGCGCAGCAGGAGAGGAGGCCGGGAGGTCTCTGGGGTCACCAGAATCCACACCCTGGCTAGACAGATGTACCTGAGAAATCTTATTTCAGAGCAGGTGTGGGTGACCGGAGCATCCTAGAAACAGGGGTGCTTGGGGGATGAAAAATTTATGCTTGCTGTTCACCGGGACCTCAGGCACAGGCTGCACTGTCCCTTGGGGGAGGAAGTTGGGGACCCCAGCCTAGGGCCAGCCTGTCGGCACCACAGAGGCCCCCCAGAAGCCTTATGTGGGAAGCCGGTGTGGTAGCACAGCAGTAGGGCATTTGCCTTGCACAGTTGACCTAGGTTGGATCTGGGTTTGATTTCCGGCATCCCATATGGTCCCCCGAGCCTGCCAGAAGCGATTTCTGAGCACAGAGCCAGGTGTAACCTCTGAGCATCTCTGAGTGTGGCCCCCAAACAGAAACAAAATAAAAAAAGAAGCATTATGTGGGAATCTCCTCTTTCCTCTCCGATTCTGTAACCCCTGCACGCGTGCAGCAAGTCTCTTATGTGAGAGACACCGTGGGGTCTCTGTGCTGTCTCCCCCTCTAATAGTCAACAGTCACAGGGGGCTATTTGGCATTTGGGGTGTGGTGAGGCCAATGATGGATGTTGCATGGAATATTTTTTTGTGTGTGGTGATTTTTGAGTCACACCTGGCAGTGCTCAGGGGTTACTTACTCCTGGCTTATGTCCAGAAATCGCTCCTGGCAGGCTCGGGGGACCATATGGGATGCCGGGATTCGAACCACTGACCTTCTGCATGCAAGGCAAATGCCTTACCTCCATGCTGTCTCTACGGCCCCAATGTTGCATGGAATTTTAAGGACTCTGTTTTTGTTTTTGGGCTAGCTGTGCTCAGGGACCCTATGGGATGCCGGGGATTGAACCTGGGTCATTCGTGTATAAGGCAAATGTTCTCCCTACTCTGCTATTGCTCTGGCCCTGGAATTTTACTCCCTAGTAAAGTTAAAGGACTTTAACTCCCTAATGTGAATGTAAGTGACACCCTCCCCCCCCACCAACATTGGCTGCCACAACAGAAACACAGACCCCCTGCTGTCAGCCGGTTTCAGGGGCCCTGCTCCCACACTGCCCAGGTACTCCCATCCCCCTGATCCTGGGCCCACTGCTCCATCTGCCAGGCACTGCACTGACCCCTCCACACTGCCCTATCTCAGTGGGCAGTGAAAAGCCTCAGTGAAAGCCTCTTTGGGGCTTTCAGAACTTCACTTGAAGGCAGCCAAGAGCACTTGAGTGAGAGCTGCCGAAGTCTGTCAGGGAAAAGTACCCGGCACAAGTGGTTTCGGCTAATATTAACTTTGCTTCTATTTCAGGTCAAGGGAGGCAGAAACCGGGAAATCCCAGAAACCCAGCCGGCCAACCAGGACTGCCCACACTTCCTTTTACAGGGTGGGCGTTAGCAGGAAGGGGAGGGTGATTGTCTTGCAAACAGGTGACCCGGGTTCGATCCTCAGCATCCCACAGGGTGCCTCAAGCCTTCCAGGAATAATTTTTGTTGTTGTTGTTTTGGGGCCACACGCAGCGGTGCTCAGGGGTTACTCCTGGCTGGGCACTCAGAAATTGCTCCTGATAGGATAGGGTACCATATGGGATGCCGGGATTCGAACCATCATTTGCCAGGAGTAATTTCTGAGAACAGAGTCAGAAGCACCGCTGAGTGTGGTCCCCTCATAAAAAGACTCCCTTTTCCTCCAAGTTCCCCTTTGTCCCTGATGATGAGGCCTCACAGGGACACGGGATGCTGGGAACCTGCAATTGCTAAGCGCCTGCCCCCCACCCTGTCCTGACTGACCAAAGAGAGGGGAAGACTTGAGTCTGGCTATTATTATTGTTGTTCAGAAAGCAGGAATTGCTCTTGACTCAGTGCTCAGGTGACCTGTGTTTGGAGAACAGAACCCTGGTCTTCTGCTTGCAAAGTTTGGGCTTCTGGGGGCCGGGGAGATAGCATGAAGGTAAAGCATTTGCCTTGCATGCAGAAGGTCAGTGGTTCGAATCCCAGCATCCCATATGGTTCCTCAAGCCTGCCAGGGGCGATTTCTGAGCGTAGCACCAGGAGTAACTCCTGAGCGAGCTGCCGGGTGTAACCCAAAAGCAAACAAACAAAAAGTTTGGGCTCCAACTGATCTCTGCCCCTGAACTGGATTATTTTCTCTAAAATTGGATTTGAGTGGGGGCCAGGGAGAGCCCAGTGATTATAGCGTGTGGCTTTACCTAGCCTGAGTTCAAGCACCAGTACCCGCTGGTCCCCCAAAATCTACAGGCCTGGAAGCCCTTCAGTCCTGCATCCTCCAGCCCCTCCCTCACACGACCCACACAGTTGGGGTCCTGAAACTGGAGTTGATCTGCAAAGCCTCTCACAAACTTTCAACCCAAGTGACAAGATTCTGGGTTATTTATTTATTTTGGGGAGGGGGGTACACCCAGCAGTGCTCAGAGGTTACTTTTGGCTCTGCCCTCAGAAGTAGCTTCTGGCAGGCTCAAAGGACTATATGGGATGCCAGGTTCATCCTATGTAGGCTGTGTGCAAGGCAAACACCTTACCACTGTGCTATCTTTCTGGCCCCTTGGGTTATTTCTGAACTCACTGAGACCTCAGCTGGAGGTTGCTGCCTGGCCGAGATGGAAGGGAGGTGATGGAGACCTGGGGTCACTTACGGAGCAGGGTTCAGGAGATGAAGTGTCTTTCCTGGGGGTTGGATCCTTCCGGATGCCATACGAGCCCAAAGCCTTCAGGTCTGCTGTCCCAGCCTCGGGGGCAGAGAACAGCTCTTGGAACCCTCTGAAAGAGCATCTTCGTGTCCTCCTTCCCAAATTGACTGGGCCCTTGGGGACTTCCACTTGGAATTTATAGAAGTGAATCATTTTTTTCCTTTTCCTTTATCTTTTTTTTCTTTTTGCATGTGCCAGTATTTTCACATTTGGTTCTTCCCTCTTTTCTTGCTGACTCCTGAGTCTGTGTTTTTCTAGACTCTTCTTCAAGTTCCTTTGATCAGTACAGTTTGAAAAATACCTAGGGAGCTGAGGCGCAGATTCTGTGACCAGACCATTTTGGGGGGACCCTCTCTGCTCATCTCTGGGGAGTTTGAGTGAGCAGGAGTCTAGGAGGCTTCAGGAGGGGGTCATAAAAGGAATTGTTTTTTAGTGGATTCCCATATGACAGGAGAGCAAAGACCACGGGCTGCAGCGATAGAAGAGCAGATTGGGTGTTTGTCTTGCATGTGGCTGACCCGGGTTCGATCTCTGGCTTTCTATATGGCTCCCCATTACTGACAGGAGTGATCCCTGAGTGCAGAGTTAGGAGTAATTCCTCGGAGAGATAGCACAGCTGCGTTTGCCTTGCAAGCAGCCGATCCAGGACCAATGGTGGTTGGTTCGAATCCCGGTATCCCATATGGTCCCCCCGTGCCTGCCAGGAGCTATTTCTGAGCAGACAGCCAGGAGTAACCCCTGAGCATCGCTGGGTGGGGCCCAAAAACCAAAAAAAAAAAAAAAAAAAGGAGTAATTTCTGAGTACTGCCAAGGGTGGCCCTCAAACCAAAACCAATCTGGGAAGGAATGAAGGTAAGAGAAAGGGAGGAGGGAAGAAGAGTGAGGAGGAAGGAAAGACGAGGGAGGAAGAGATGAGAGGGAGGAGGAAAGGAGGGAGGACTCATGAATCCTGAGCACCTCTTGGAGATTCTCAGCCAACCAGTTTGGGGGTTCAGGGCATGGGCCAGAGGCTGAGGTGCTGCTTGGGGCCACCAGAACCACTCCTGGAAGTCCTCAGGGTACCATAAGGTGCTGGAGATTAAATTAGGGTCTGGCGTGTGCCCTAGCCCCACTCTCCCCTGCCCTGGAATTGGGGTCTTCAGGGACTAAACAGCTCAAATGGGTCATGAAGGTTGTGGGTCCCAATTTCACAAGATTGACTACAGACTCTCTGAGAAGAAATCGGGAAGACAGACACACACATGTGTGCTCAGATAGGGGCCTGTCCACATTGTAGGGAACCCCCAAAACCATGCAGCCAGCCAGTCAGAGGCCGGGGAGTCCCATGTAACCGGCTGCTTATAGCCAGGCAAGCCCACAGAGCCAGCGAGCCACAGGCCTTGCAAACACAGATAGCAGCAGGTCACTAAGGCCAAGACGCAGGGCAAGGGCCAGTTTCTGAAGATACAACAGAATCAAGGCCGGAGAATCCACAACCAAACTAGATTCGATCTTTGGCATCCCATACGGTTCCCCAAGCACTGCCAGAAGTGACCAGTGAGTGCAGAGCCAGGAGTGAGTTCTGAGCACCGCTTGGTATAGCCAGAAAACAAACAAACAAGAGATTCATAGAATTTTCCTTCCCTGTCTCTGTTCCACTTTGTCCAACTACCTCCTTTCCTTCAAGGAGAGATGCCCACCCACCGGGACTGCCTCCAACCCCACCCCCATGTGCCCTTCCACCCCGACCTTTGCCCTTCGTGCATCCTCTTAGCCCAAAGGATGCAAGGGAAGGCCCTTTTGGAAGGCCCATTCAGGGATGATCCATTCAAGGGAAAGAGAAACCCCTTGCCCCAGTTTCCAAATTCTGTTCCTTGAAATTTCCCAGGGTGATGGGATGGGGTGACCAGGAAGAAACTGTCCCCAAGCCTCCCTACCCTCTTAAGCAGCGCTGCTTGGGGGCTCTTTTGCCTCTGGGATTTATTTCTCTTTCCAAATATTATTCTTATTATTTTTTGTTTGGGGGGCCACATCCTGTGGTACTCAGGGGTTTCCTCCTGGCTCTGAGTTCAGAAATTGCTCCTGGTAGGCTCCAGGGACCATACAGGATGCCGGGGATTGAACCCGGATCTGCCGCGTGCAAGGAAAACCCCTTCCTTGCTGTGCTATCGCTCTGGCCCCATTTCCCAATATGATTCGCGAAAAAGGCTTCTGTGGGGGTGGAAGTGACGCCAGAGAACTCTCCTAAAAATCCCATCCAGGATGGAACGGCGACAAAATGGCCCAAACCAGCTTACGAAGCTAATGGTCCTTGGCCAGGAAACACTTAGGAAGCAAAGCCTGAACCGCTTTTATCTGGATTTCCTAGAACCGGACTCAGGGCGAGCGAGGGATAAACTCAATTATCCAAACACCGACTCTGACAATCTCACAGCCCTGGGCCCCCCGAGTCCCAGCCCTTCCCAGCATCCACAGCCCCTTCGCGAGGTTGCTGAGCTGTTCCTGGGTCCCCGAGGATGGAAGGGAAAGCATTTTTGGGGGGTGGTGGTGGCGGCTCAGAGCCAGCTGTGGCCCTGGGACAGCTCTCATACGGCCAGTGGTGGAACATGCTTTGCAGGAAACAGCGAACTTCTACTCACAGGGGCTGCCACGGGGGCTAACTTCTCAGCTTGTCTTGTCGTGCTCCTTTGCACCATCAAGATTTTGTCACTGTATGCAGGCAGTGCTGTTTCTCTCAGCATGTCTTGTACAACAGTGAGGTACCCCACAGACAAAAAGTGAAGGTTTTTTTTTATTTTATTTGGTTTTGGGACCACACCTGGCAACGCTCAGGGAGATTCCTGGCTCTGATTTCCTGGCTCAGAAATCGCTCCTGGCAGGCTCAGGGGACCATATGGGATGCCGGGATTCAAACCACCACCCATTCTGGATTTGCTGTGTGCAAGGCTAATGCCTTACCTCTGTGCTATCTCTCCAGCCCCAGGAGCAAAGGTCTTTAAGGATGTTTTGTTTAGATTGTGGTATTGGTTGTGTTCAGGTTTACCCCTGGTTTTGTATTCTGGGATGCCTGGAGGTGCTCAGGGAATCATATGGGGTGCTGGAGCTCGAAACTGTCTCATCGGTGTGCAAGACAAATGCCCTTCCCGACAGATTATGGTTCCAGGTCTCAGGATGTCACGTCATAGAGAGGAAGAGAGGAAGAAGCCGTGTGGGATATTGAGCTGAGCTGGACAGCAAGCTGGTCCCTATTACCCGGAGAGTATGAATGTCCCTAGTGTAGGACTAAAACCCTTCTAATTTTTTTTTTTTTGGAGGTTTGGGTTACACCTGGCAGTGCTCAGGGGTTCCTCCTGGCTCTGCACTCAGGAATCACTCCTGGCTCTGCATGGGGATGGGATGCCGGGGATTGAACTTGGGTTTATTGCATGCAAGGCAAATGCCCTCCCCACTGTGCTATTGCTCAGGCCCCAACCTCGAGTCCTTAAGTGACCAGGAATGAAGCTAAGTTCATGCTTCAAGTCAGAAGCTACCGTAGTTTTCTCTCTATAAGACGCACCTGACTACTGACCATAAGGCACACAGAGTTTTTATTTTTTATTTTTTTGGGGGCCCACACCCGGTGACGCTCAGGGGTTGCTCCTGGCTTGGGGGTCCATATGGGATGCCGGGGGATCGAATCAAGGTTAGTCCTAGGTTAGCTGATCGAGGTTCGTCCTAGGTTAGCTATGTGCAAGGCAAAAAATGCCCTACCGCTTGTGCCACCACTCCGGCCTGACACATAGTTTTTAGATGCTCTCCTCCCCTGCACTCAGGCTTCAGTTCCAAACGGCATTTGCTCCATAAGACACACTTTTGGGGGGAAAAGCTGCGTCTTGTGGTACGAAAAATATGGTAATTCCCACGGACTGTTTGCTTTGCTTTGGATGTCTGGCTCAGGGTTTGTTTCCAGTGCAGGTTTTTTATGTCTCCTACACTGTCCTTTCAAAGTCTAAGGCAATGTGCAAATCAGCCGCGGTTTTGTGGAGAGTGGGATAAGCAAATCGGTAAAACACAGTTGGCTTTTCTCCTAGAAAATGTGTGTTTCGGGGCCAGAGAGATAGGAGAGCGGGGAGGGCTGACCCGGGTTTAATCAAGGCTCCCCCTAGGTTCTCCGAGTCCTGCCAGGAGTGATTCTTGAGGGCAGAGTCAGGAGTAAGCCCTGGGCATTGCTGGGTGTAGCTCAAAACCAAAAATATATTAAAAAAAATGAAAGAAAAAAGAAAACAGAAGCGTCTTTTTCTTGATCCCCAAATTTCTCTTTTCCAATATGACCACACACACACACACACACACACACACACACACACACACACACTTAAAAATCTCAACTCTGGGGCCAAAGTGATAGCACAGAGAGTAGGGCGTTTGCCTTGCACACAGCTGACCCAGATTTGATCCCTGGCATTCCTTAGGGTTCCCTGAGCACCACCAGGAGTAAATCCTAAGAAAAACCAAAACCGGCCTGGAGAGATAGCACAGCGGTGTTTGCCTTGCAAGCAGCCGATCCAGGACCAAAGGTAGTTGGTTCAAATCCCTGTGTCCCATATGGTCCCCTGTGCCTGCCAGGAGCTATTTCTGAGCAGACAGCCAGGAGTGACCCCTGAGCACCGCCGGGTGTGGCCCCCAAAAAAACAAAAACAAAAACAAAAACAAAAAAAAAAAGAAAAACCAAAACCAATAAATAAATAAGTAAGAGGGCCCGGAGAGACAGCACAGCGGCGTTTGCCTTGCAAGCAGCCGATCCAGGACCAAAGGTGGTTGGTTCGAATCCCGGTGTCCCATATGGTCCCCCGTGCCTGTCAGGAGCTATTTCTGAGCAGACAGCCAGGAGTAACCCCTGAGCACTGCCTGATGTGGCCCAAAAACAAAAACAAAAACAAAAAAAAAAGAAAAAAAGATGTGTTTTTCCTGGTTCCCAAATTTCACCTTCTCAATATGCCAACACACACACACACACACACACACACACACACACACACACACACACACATTAAAAAAATTCCAGCCAGAGTGATGGCACAGAGGGTAGGGTGCTTGCACACAGCCGACCCAGGTTCAATCCCTAGCATCCCATATGGTCCCCTGAACCTGCCAGGAGTAATTCTGAGCACAGAGCCAGGAATAGCCCCTGATCGCTGCGGTGTGTGTCCCCCCCCCCCCACAAAAAAAATCCCAGCTCTGGGACTGGAGTGATAGCACAGTGGGAGGGCACTTGCCTTGCATACAGCTGTCCTGGGTTTGATACCTGACATCCCATATAGTCTCCGCAGCACCATCAGGAGTAAATCCTGAGCGGAAAACCAGGGATAACTTCTGAGCATACCCCGGCAATGGCCAAAGAAGGAAAACCAGCTTGCATGCAGGTCCTTATTCTCTCATTATTCCTTCCAACACCCAGACTGGCCTCAGCCTGGTCTTCCTCATCTTTCTATACGTCTGTTGCCATGGCAGCAACGATGGTCCAAGCGAGGCTGGGGACCCCTGAGCCCTGAGCTGGAACAGCTAGTGGTGGATGGTTTGTGCTGGAAGTCCTGGAGCTCCCCAAGAGACTAGGGCACGATGGGGGTGTGTGCTTCAGAGTTGGTGCCGCCCCCAGCCTCGCTCCCTCTTGCACCCACCCAAGGGGCATTTGAGATTACTCCTGGCTCTCTGCTCAGAAATCGTTCCTGGCAGGCACGGGGGACTATATGGAATGCCGGGATTCAAACCTCCATTGGTCCTGGGTCGGCCGCTTGCAAGGCAACTGCATAACCACTGTGCTATCTCTCCGACCCCCAAGGGGCATTTGGTTTGGGGGGGGGTCTGGAATTGTAATCCTAATCTAGGATTATAATCCTAATCTAGGGATTATAATCCCTCCCCCAGAAACAGCAGAAGCATTCCAGAAAGGAAAGGGCCCTATCCTTAGAGGGACCTTGGAGAGGGACCGGAGCAATAGCACAGCGGGGAGGGCATTTGCCTTGCAACGTGGCCAACCCAGGTTCGATCCCCAGCATCCCATATGGTCCCCTGAGTCTGCCAGGAGTAGCCCCTGAGCACTGCCAAATGTGACCCCAAAACCAACAAGGGAGACAGACAGACAGATAGAGACACTGAAAAAAGGCCCCTTCAAGCACTGAAAATGTCCCCTGCTCCTAAGTGGCTTCTGCCCAAAGCATGTTGGGGAAACTGAGGCAGCAGCAGGTTGTGGGGGCCACTAAGCACCCCCTTCTCTTTACCTCTCCCCAGGTGGGCACACACAGTTTCCATTGGTTTGTCATTCGCAGCTGAGGCAGGTGGCATGGACAGCGGTGCCAGTGTGTGTTTGTGTGTGTGTGTGTGTGTGTGTGTGTGTGTGTGTAACCATGGGGATAGCATGAGCTTCACATGATAGTTTGAGAGGCCAGAGCAATAGCACAGCAGTAAGGAGTTTACCTTGCACACGGTCAACACAGGACAAACCCTGGTTCGAATCCCAGCACCCCATATGGTCCCCCGAGCCTTACAGGGCCAACTTTTGAGCACAGATCCAGGAGTAACTCCTGAGCGATGCCAAGTGTGATCCCAAAACAAAAACAAACAAACAAACAAAAACATTGTAGTTTGACTCAGTGGGGGAGCTGGAAGACTCTCAGTGTTCACCCTTCTACTCCGCAGCTGTGCAGACCCTGGGTTCGACTCTCGCCTTTCTGAACTTTCTCTGTCATGACTCTTCCAGTTCACCCAGCACCCGCCCTGGGCCTCTGGTACCAAGAGTGGACAGAGAAGGGCTGTGGCCCGACACATTGTCTGTATTTGGTTTAGTTTTTGTTTCAAGAATCTTCGAGACAAAAGACTGGCAGGGTCGAGAGCCATAGCCCAATGGAGAGAGTCTGTCTTGAACGCAGCAGATCTAGCTTCGATCCCCAGCATCCCACAGAGTCCCCTGAGCTTGCCAGGAGTAATACTGAGTGCGGAGCTAGGAGGACTCTCTGAGCTCCACTGTGTGTGGCCCCAAAACCAGAACAACACCCCCCCCAAAAAAAAAAAACCACAGCAAAAGGCTGGAATCCGTAACTGGGACAATCAGAGAAAACCCCTGCCAGGGTGGAGCCCAAGTGGGAGGAAGAAAAGTGTGAGGTGTCGCTGTCGCTGGTCCTCCACCCCGAAGCCCAGAGCTTCCTGGATCTTCCTGTCCTGGGTCTTCCTGCTAGTAGCCCCTTCTCCAAAGCAATGACTCCCATGCCCTGTCTTTCTGTGCTCCCATAGGAAGAAGGGGAGACAGGCCCAGAATTGGCTCAGAATCGGTGCTGCCAAAGTTTCTTTTCCAATTTGGAGTTTGGGAATGGTTTTGTTGTTTTTTTGTTTTTGTTTTTGTTTTTTTTTGGGGGGGTCACACTGGCAGTGCTTAGGAATTCTTCCTGGCTCTGTGCAGAGAAATCGCCCCTGGCAGACTCAGGGGACCATATGGGATGCTGGGATTCGAACCACTGTCCATCCTGGATCAGCTGTGTGCAAAACAAATGCCCTACCGATGTGCTACCTCTCCAGCCCTGGAATTTGGGAATGTTTATAGCCAAAGATAAAGTATAAGGATTTCACTGTTTGATTTTGTTTTGGGGCCACACCCAGCGGTGCGCAGGGGTCATTCCAGGCAGTTCTTGGGGGACCATATGGGATGCAGGTTTGGGACTGAATCCAGGTCAGCTGCATACAAGGCTGGTGCCCTCCCTGCTGGACTCATGCCCCCTCTCCCCAGATTAAGCCCCTTTGCCTTGTTTGAAACTTTCCCTCTGGTTCCCAGAATCTGGCTCTGACCCATAGCTAGTCTTGTCCTATGTTACATGTGTGTATGGATGCCTGTGAGCATGTTGTACAAGTGCATTACATTGATACATGTGTATGTATGCAAATGCATACAAGTATGTCTCAGTGTACTTGTGCATGGGACATGTGGTACAGGCTAACATGTAACTGACTGGTCCATTCTGTCCTTACATATTGCAAATGTCAGGTGTCACCCTGGTGATAATTCCATCTTTAGCTCACAAATATATCCTGTCTCAGGTCACATGACAGATGTAACCATAAAAAGTTAAAAATACTAATGGGGCTGGAGAGATAGCACAGTGGTATGGCGTTTGCCTTGCAAGCGGCCAACCCACCACTGACATTGATTCGAATCCCGGCATCCCATATGGTCCCTCGTGCCTGCCAGGAGCGATTTCTGAGCGAGAGCCAGGAGTAACCCCTGAGGGCTGCTGGATGTGGCCCCAAAACAAAAACAAACAAACAAAAGTTAAAAATACTATTCTTTGAAAATTTATTTTTTGGGGCCAGAGAGATAGCACAGCAGTAGGGCGTTTGCCCTGCATGTGGGTGACCAGGGAGGGACCTGGAATCATCCTGGCATCCCAGGTGGTCCCCTAGCCTGCCAGGGGCAATTTCTGAGAGCCAGGAGTGATCCCTGAGTACCACTGGATGTGGCCCCAAAACCAATCAATCAATCAATAAAGTTTGAAAAAATAAAATTTATTTTCTCATAATAAAGGGCCCCTGAAATGATCATTGTTTGAACAACTTACGCTGTAGTTCACATCAGCAGAAACATCAGTTCCTGGCCTGGCTCCAGCTTCACAAATCCTGAGTCGAAGCAGCCTCCTTTGCCTCCGGCCACATATCCTGCCCTCACCTTCTCTGCTCTGCCCCAGCCCAGAACCTTGATTCCGGCCCGACCCAATTCACTTCAGCCCCTTCCTGCCTGAGCCCGTTCCGCTCTCTGTCCTCCGTCTCTGCCCTCCAATAACCCAAAGTGGGTCTGACCTCAGAGTCCCCTGAAACACTAGAAACCAGGAGGCCCTGGATCAGCCTTTAGGGTGGAAGTTGACCCAGAACCTTCCCATCCCTGGCTCTGGGGGAGCAGCAGGGATCTCCTGGTTATGGACCCACTTTACAGATAAAGCCATTGAGGCTCAGCGTCTCCCTGCTGAGAGAGAACATTAGGATTTGTATGCTAAGGAGACATTACAGTTTTACCAGCTGGAACTAAGAGCAATGATTCTGTAATGATGCAGTGGTACCTACTGGCTGGGGTGTGTGTGTGCCTACACCCCAAACACCCAAGGGACTCCAGACAGCACCTAAGTGGAATAGACTTTTTCCATGTTACATGATGGGTACCAAGACATGTCCACTGGTACTGGTGTTCAGTCATCAGTGGACCCTGAGATATGGAGGAAGATGCTCAGAGATGCTTTTTGCACCAGCCTGACCTGCTCTTTGCACAAGGATGGTACAAGGATGATTTGTGTGTGTGTGTGTGTGTGTGTGTGTGTGTGTGTGTGTGTGTGTGTGTGTGTGTGTGTGTGTACTGGGCTTACCTGCTTCCTTGATTGAAAACGCAGACTCAGGCTCTTCCCCAGGCTTCTGAGTCCAACCTAGTCAGGGTTTTCCCTGGCTCCCAGGATGCACTTGGCCATAAATCATGCAACTGTTCTGGGGGGGGGGTTGTAGCTCCTGCTCCAGCACCCCTTCCCCCTGTCCTGTGGCTATCTGGGGTTTTGACTCCTGAATTAGGGGTGCATCTGGGAAGTGCCTTTACTGCTCTTGCTGCTTTGGCTTCTGTGAGTTGGCAAGAGCCAAGGCTCTGCCTGGCAGCAGCTGGAGCGGGGGTGGGGGAAGATAGTCAGGTGGCCAGCCAGCCTGGGGGCTCCCCAGCCCCTCCTGAGGGGGCCACTTCTCCTGGACTAAGTACAGGCTGTCCCTGGGGTCTGGGCACTCGTGGTCCCTCCTTCTGGGCACCAGCCTCGTGGCACCCACTCTCTGGTAAGCACAGAGTGACACTGACCTTGGGCTCCGTCCTCTCCCTGTCCCCCCGAAAGTGCCTCCTCGCAGTGGCCTGGTACGTTCCGAGCGCTGTGGAGGTTTGGCAGAGCGGCCCGTAAGTATTTTTAGTGCTTTCCTCCTTAATGCTGGCCAGCAAACCACAGTCATCACTCACGGGTGGTGTGCTTCCTCCCGCCGGGTCCCTGCTGCCCTCGAAGCTCAGCTCACTGAGGGGGGACCCCTGCCCCAGGCTTCCAGGCGGAGTCCGGAGTCAGCACAATGCAGTCTCCTCGGAGAGTGCAGCATTCGGGTGTTTGCAGAGACCGAGCCCCGAACTGAACAGGGAAGGGGCCGGAGAGGTAGCTCAACGGGCTGGAGCATGTGCTTTGCAAGGAGGAGGTCTGGATTCCATGCCCAGACCCCCAGGGCACCCCCAGGAGAACCCCTGAGCACGTCTGCTATGGCTCCAAAGCAGGTTTTCTAAAAATAGCAGCCAGATCTATAGACTATAAAATGGACATTTGAATCGTGTCTACGGATGCCTCTGAGGGATGCATTTAGGATCCTTGTCCAGCCCCCCACCCCCCAGCATTCAGGATTCTCCCCATTTTTCTCATCTTCCTTACTGAGACTCTGCTCTCAGGGAACAACAGCTCCCCAAAGTCCTCCTGGCTGGCCCTGCCCTTCTGTAGGACATGCGGCGTGTGTTCTCGCTGTTTGTCTTGAGCCATGCCAGGGCCATGCCCAGGGGTGCTGGGGGCAACTCTGCGGTGCCAGGGATTGAACCCGGGACAGAGCATACACGCCAGCCCTCGGAGCCCTCTCCTCTGGCTCGTGAAGTCGGTCTCCTTCTTAGTCTGGGCCTTCCATGCTTGCTCCGCGTGACAGACCCCATCCAAGGGGTGAGGCCCAGAGGGGACACTAGTGGGCTTGGCTTTAGACTGCAGTTGCTGATTGGATCCACACAGGGCGTGTCTGATGGACCCTGGTTGCTGATTGGACCTAGCTTAGGTGTGTCTGCAAAACCCTAGTTGCTGATTAGGCCCTGGGTGGGCGTGTTTGTTAGCCCTTAGCTGCTGATTGGATCCAGGGTAAGCGGTGGGCATGTCTGCAAAACCCTAGTTGCTGATTGGACCCAGGGTGGGCATGTCTGGTAGGCCTAGTTGCTGATTGGACCCTGGAAGCGGTGGGCGTGTCTGCAAAACCCTAGTTGCTGATTGGGCCCAGGATGGGAGTGTCTGGTAGGTGTAGTTGCTAATTAGGCCCAGGGTGGGCGTGTCTGTAAATCCTGTGTTGCTGATTGGACGCAGGGTGGGCATGTTTGTTAGCCCTTAGCTGCTGATTGGATCCAGGGTAAGCAGTGGGCGTGTCTGCAAAACCCTAGTTGCTGATTGGATGTGGGGTGGGCAGTAGGCGTGTCTCATGGGCCTAGTTGCTGATTGGACCCAGGATGGGCGTGTCTATAGATCCTGAATTGCTGATTGGATACAGAGTGAGCAGTGGGCGTCTCATAGAACCATAGAGTAGTTGTTGATTGGACCCTGGGTGAGCGTGTCCGGTAGATCCTAGTTTCTGATTGGACCCAGGGTGGGCGTGTCTGTAAATCCTGAATTGCTGATTGGACGCAGAGTGTGCAGTGGGCGCGTCTCATAGACCCTAGTTTCTGATTGGACCCAGAGTGGGAGGTGGGCATGTCCTGTAGGTCCTAGTTGCTGATTGGACCAGGGCGGGCAGTGGGCGGTCTTATACTCTAGTTGCTGATTGGACCCAGGATGGGCGTGTCTCAGACCCTGGCTGCTGATTGGACCCAAGGTGGGTGGTGGGCGTGTCTCATCGACCCTACCTGCTGCTTGGCTCCGGGCTGTCACGTCCACCTGTCTGGGCAAGGACCGAGCACTCGCTTCGAAGCACCGTCGACCCCCTCTCGCTGCTGGCAGGAGCCACCCGGGGCCAGGGGTCAGGCTGGCACTGCCAGCCCGGCCGGAGGACACACCGGATGGGCCCGAGACAGCCTGGCACAACCGCCAGGCCGCCGCTCCCTGTGCCAAGGGGCCCAGCCGCCTCCTGAGCATCCTCTTGGCCCTGGCTCCCGTGCGGGCCTCGTTCCTGACGCAGATCCCAGATCCGTCCAGCCCAGCCCGCTGGGGACGGGGACGGGGCTTCCCGGGAACCTCTCCCCACCGCAGGCAGAGGCAGGAGGCCCCCAGGATCTAGCTCAGTAAACACGGATTCCTGCGTGCTGCACTTTCCGAAGGCGGCCTGCACTTGGGGATTCATTAAACCCCTTTCTCGCCGCCTGCCAGGGTAACCTTTCCTTTATGCTTCTTAGGGGGCACGCGATGCAAAAAGTCAAATCTATTATGTGCAGGACTCGGAGGGAAAGAGCTGGGACAAAATTCCCTTCCGTGCTGTTTCCAAAAAGAAAGAGAAAATTTTGTGTTTGCTTCTGGAGGATGGGATCACATGGAGACTCTCCCAGCTGTGTATTAACTCAGCGACTGATGGAACACCCGCCCAGGGAGGCGTGTCTTAAGGTCACACTCTTGAGTGGTACTGGGGGCCCACTAGGCCACAACAGGCTTGTTCAGGTGCCTGGAATGGAACCCAGAACCTCTCATCTGCCAGGCAGGTGCTTGACTCCCCCTAAGTCCACCATACCCAGTCCTGGAGCTGGAGATAAAGGCAGAAGAAGGGGAGCACTGTGGGCCGAGTGGGTTCCCCTGGCGAGGGAAGGAAGAAGGCAGGAGAATGTTGACCATTGAAATCTTAGGCTCTGTTCTTGCTCCAATCTCTTGGCTAATTACTTTTCTAGTGAGTTCTTTCCACCCTATTCCCCTTCCTTCCTTCCTTCCTTCCTTCCTTCCTTCCTTCCTTCCTTCCTTCCTTCCTTCCTTCCTTCCTTCCTTCCTTCCTTCCTTCCTTCCTTCCTTCCTTCCTCCCTCCCTCCCTCCCTCCCTCCCTTCCTCCTCCTTCCTTCCTTCCTCCTTCCTTCCTTCCTTCCTTCCTTCCTTCCTTCCTTCCTTCCTTCCTTCCTTCCTTCCTTCCTTCCTTCCTTCATTCCTTCCTTCCTTCCTTCCTTCCTTTCTTTCTTTCTTTCTTTCTTTCTTTCTTTCTTTCTTTCTTCCTCTCTCTCTCTCTCTCTCGTCTCTCAGCTGGTTGAGAAAATCTCTGTCCCCATCATTTCCTTCACTGGAGACCAGGCAGGGTTGGCTGGCCACATGCAGGAGGAGGCAGCCGAAGAGCTGACATAAGACGAGAAATGTTGGGAGTGGGGGAAGAAAGAGAGAAAATGAAAGATTTATGCCACCTACATATATGTTCCATGACTCTCATAAACACTGGATGGACCAGAGCCTAATGAGAAAAGTACAGCAATATTTTTTTTTATTTTTGCTTTGTTTTGTTTTGCTCAGGGGCAGTGGTCAGGGGCTACTCCTGGCTCTGTGCTCCATGCTCAGAAATCGACCCTGACAGGCCCAGGTAACTATATGGATTTCCAGCATCAGGTCAGTCCTGGGTTGGCCACATACAAGGCAAACGCCCCACCATTGTGCTATCAGTCAGGCTCCAATACTTTTCTTTTTTTCTTTTTTCTTTTTTTTGGTTTTTGGGTCACACCCGGCGGTGCTCAGGGGTTACTCCTGGCTGTCTGCTCAGAAATAGCTCCTGGCGGGCACAGGGGACCATATGGGACACCGGGATTCGAACCAACCACCTTTGGTCCTGGATTGGCTGTTTGCAAGGCAAACACCGCTGTGCTATCTCTCCGGGCCCCTCCAATACTTTTCTTATTCTAAGGTGGAAAAATGAAATAAAGTACTGGAATCTCCCTTATAAAATCTCTCTTTCTCTTTTTCTCTCTATCTCTAACCACATTCAGTGGTGCTCAGGGCTGATTCCTGGCTCTGTGCTCAGGGATCAGAGGGAATTGGGTGACCCATGATCAGCTGTGTGCGAGGCAAGTGCCCTCTCCATTATATTATTTCTCAGGCTCCTGATTTTTTTCTAAGAAATGTATCTTCTGGGGCCGGAGAGATAGCATGGAGGTAAGGCGTTTGCCTTTCATGCAGGAGGTCATCGGTTCGAATCCCGGCGCCCCATATGGTTCCCTGTGCCTGCCAGGAGCAATTTCTGAGCCTGGAGCCAGGAATAACCCCTGAGCACTGCCAGGTGTGACCCAAAAACAAAAAAAAAAAAAAAAAAAAAAAAAAAGGTATCTTCTGAGTAAAGTTTTAAACATTCTTGGCTTTTAATAACCTTCCACCAATTTAAGATTCATTTGGGGGGGGTTATTGGTTTTTGGATCACATCCGGTGGCACTCAGGAATTGCTACTGGCTCTGCACTCAGAAGTCGCTCCTGGCAGGCTCAGGGGACCATATGGGATGCCGGGATTCGAGCTGGGGGTTTGTCCTGTGTTGGCCAGTGCAAGGAAAACGCCTTACCATTGTGCTATTGAATTTTGTTTTTGTTAGTGTTTTTACTTGACTATGCTTAGGGCTTACTCCTGGCCTGTGCTCGGGGTTCACTACTGTTGGGGTTCAGAGGAGTGTGGGACAAAAAGTCTTCCCCCTGTTTTATCTCTAGCCCCCCCAAGACTCATTTATTTTTGGTTTTTGGGTCACACCCGGCAGTGCTCTGGGTTTCCTCCTGATTCTGTGCTTAGAAATCACCCCTGTCAGGCACAAGGGACCATATGGGATGCCGGGATTTGAATCACTGTTCGTCCTGTGTTGGTTACATGCAAAGCAAATGCCCTACTGCTGTGCTATTGCTCTGGCCCCCAAGACTCATTTTTACTAGGTCTCTGATAGGAATGCATCTGTTTAGGGAGTTAACACCTTAAGACTATTAATTTTTTTAGCCCTGCACATCTAACAGTTTTCTTTAATTCCTTTCCTTGCTGCTTTATAATTTTTGATGCTGTGGTAGGTGGAATTATTTTCTTATTTTCATTTCAGATCACACATCGCTAGTTTATAGAGATAAAGCTTTTTATTTTTAAATTATTGATTTGGTAACCTTCAACCATGTTGAACTAGCTTATTAGTTCTAATTGTATGTGCCAGATTCTTTAGGGTTCTCTATATATCAGACCCGTTATTCCCCTGCAAATCTTAGTTGTATTTCTTTCTCAAGCTAGATAGATACCTTTTCCCTTTGCTGAATTCCCCAGGCTGGAACTTCTAGGATAATGCCAGGTGGGGGGGGTGGTGAGAGGTTAGAGTTTGTAAGAAATTGTTCCCCATGGGGCTGGAGCGATAGCACAGCAGTAGGGCATTTGCCTTGCATGAGGCTGACCCAGAATGGACCTGGGTTCGATACCCAGCATCCCATATGGTCCCCCAAGCCAGGAGCGGTTTCTGTGTGCATAGCCAGGAGTAACCCCTGAGCGTCACCGAGTGTGGCCTATAAACCAAAAAAGAAAAAATAGAATTTGTCCCCCTAACAGAAAACCCCAAGGTTGGGGCAATATTCTGGGCAAAATCATTTAAGGTTTTTTAGAATATAATTGGGCATCAAACTTGCACCCAGAAAAGAACAGAATAGTTAATGGGCAGCAAATTGAACCTGGGAAAGAAGAGAATAAAACTGCCTTTTAGATATTGAGAACAGGGGCCGGAGCGATAATGCAGCAGTAGGGTGTTTGCCTTGCATGCAGCTGACCCAGGATGAACCTCGGTTGAATCCCCAGCGTCCCATATGGTCCCCCAAGCCAGGAGCGATTTCTGAGAGCAGAGCCAGGAGTAACCTCTGAGTGTCACCAGGTGTTCCTCCCCCATCCTCAAAAAAGATATTGAGGACAACAGAGGCTAAACAGAATAGGAAATTGTCCTAGTTTGCTCCCTACTTTAAAGGTGTTTGCTGGTTGACTATGTAAAGTACTTCAGCTTCTGCTCTTCATTTTCCCACTGATTTTTTTTTTTTTGTGGTTTTTGGGCCACACCCGGTGGTGCTCAGGGGTTACTCCTGGCTGTCTGCTCAGAAATAGCTCCTGGCAGGCACGGGGGACCCTATGGGACACCAGGTTTCGAACCAACCACCTTTGGTACTGGATTGGCTGCTTGCAAGGCAAACACCGTTGTACTATCTCTCTGGGCCCCCCACTGAATTTTTTAATTTACTTTGGGCCCCACCCATCAGCGCTCAGGGCTCTGTGCTCAGGAGTCACATCTGGCAAGGTTTGGGGGATCGTATGTGGTTTTGGGGATTGAACCTGGGTGGGCCACGTGCAAGGCAAAAGCCCTCTCCACTGTACTATCTCACCTGCATCTATCTTTAAAAAAATATTTTTGGGGAGGGCACACCCGGCAGTGCTTAGAGTTTACTTCTGGCTCTGTACTAAAAATCGCTCATGGCAGGCTCAGGGAACCATATGGGATGCCAAAGGTCAAGCCTGGGTAGGTACTGTGTCGGCTGCGTGCAAGGCAAACACCCTACCGCTGTGCTATCACTCTGGCCCCTATCTTTAAAAATTTTTTTTTGTTTTTGGGCCATACCCAGTGACGCTCAGGAGTTACTCCTGGCTATGTGCTCAGAAATCGCTCCTGGCTTGGGGAACCATATGGGACACCAGGGGATTGAATCGAGGTCCATCCTAGGCTAGGTCTTGCAAGGCAGATGCCTTATCTCTAGCACCACCACTCTGCCCCCCCTATTATTTTATTTTTAAATATTTTTTTATAGAAATTGCAGTCACCAGAGGTTTGCCTAATCAAGACCAGTGTGCTTGGGGCATCCAGGCTCACACCTCACAATGCTTTGGGGGGAGCCTGTTGCACTGAGAATCAAACTTGGAGCCTTGCATGTGGCAAACTCAGGCTTTCTTTTTTGTTTTTGTTTTGTTTTTTTGGATCACACCTAGCGGTACTCAGGGGTTACTCCTGGCTCTGCTCTCAGGGGTCATTCCCTGTAGGGTTTGGGAGACCATATAGGATGCCAAGGATCAAACCTGGGTGTGCCACAGTGCTATCATTCCAGCCCCTCTCTCTGCCTTCTCTAGCCCCATCTTAAATTTTCCCTCTTCTCTTAACATTTGATGTTACCATCACCATTTGAAAGTCTCTGTTAGCTACTTTCCCAGCATACCTTGTAATTTATTTAGTACACAAGCCATCCATGATTTCATCTGGGTTCCCACCTTATCAGATAAGGAGAATTTACTTCTTATCTTCGCTTCCCTCTGCCCAGTCTTCTATTAGCAACCTATGAAGGTGCCAAGATGGGGAACAGTTGCTTTCGGTCCTGAGAACACGGCCCAGTCTCGATGACCCAGAGAGCAGTTTGGCTTGAGAAATGACAAGCCAGTGAGTGGCTTTATATTTTGCTGACATGGTAGCCCGTGTTCGAGACTGACAGAGACCATGCACCACGTGTGTGAGCTCTGGCCTGGAACTTCTCTACTGCCAAAAAAGTGGGGCCACACATACAGGAGCACCTGCTCTCCAGCCCAAGAGAGCCGACCTTGTTCTAGTCTCCAAATTTCATTTCATTTTATTTTATTATTCTTATTTTTTTGGGGGGAGTCATACCCGGTGATGCTCAGGGGTTACTCCTGGCTCTGGGGTCAGAAATCGCTCCTGGCTCAAGGGACCACATGGGATGCTGGGGATTGAACCCGCATTCGTCCTGGGTTGGCCACGTGCAAGGCATTTTAAATGCCTTACTGCTGTGCTACCACTCCAGCCCTGATTTTATTTTTTGACTTTGAGGCCACTCTTTTTTTGGGGGGGGGGGCACGCCCGGCGGCACTCAGGGGTTACTCCTGGCTATCTGCTCAGAAATAGCTCCTGGCAGGCACAGGGGACCATATGGGATGCCGGGATTCAAACCAACCACCTTAGGTCCTGGATTGGCTGCTTGCAAACGCCGCTGTGCTATCTCTCTGGCCCTGAGGCCTCTCTCTTTTTTTTTTTTTTTTTTTTTTTTTTGTGGTTTTTGGGTCACACCCGGCAGTGCTCAGGGGTTATTCCTGGCTTCATGCTCAGAAATTGCTCCTGGCAGGCACGGGGGACCATATGGGACGCCGGGATTCAAACCGATGACCTTCTGCATGAAAGGCAAATGCCTTACCTCCATGCTATCTCTTGGCCCCCTGAGGCCTCTCTTGATGATGCTCAGGACTTGTTCTTGGTTCTGAACACAGGGCAGGGATTACGGTAACTCTTGGTGGTGCTCCGGGGGCCCTATAGGGGGCCGGGATTGAATCTTGGTGTGTCCTGTACAAGGTAAACATCCTCCCTGCTGTGCTCTTGCTTCATCCTCAAGTCTCCAAATTAAATATATATATATATATAAATATATATATATATATATATATAATTTGTATAACATCTCTGTATCATTCCAATTTTAGTATATGTGCTGCCGAAGTGAGCACTGTATAACATCTCATTGATTACTTAAAACGAGGCTGCTTTTTTATCTGCTTCATTTGGGGACAGCATTTATTTCTCATACATATTTTGTTGGTGTTTTCCAGAGGGTCTAATTGTCTCTCTCTGTCTCTTTTTTTTTCCTTGCATGGCTTACCTTAATCTTATTTTCAATTATTTTCCAAGCTCTCAATTATTCCATCTATTTTCACCAGAGATTGTCGGCTGGGATTCTCTGCTTTCCTTCTCCAAACAAGGTTGATGCATATTAAAAGCTCAGATCTGGGGGGCGGAGGGGGGGGGCGAAGTGATAGCACAATGGTAGGTCGTTTGCATTGCATACCCTGACCCAGGACAGACCCAGGTTCGATCCCCAGCATCCCATATGGTCCCCCGAGCCTGCCAGGAGCAATTTATGAGCACAGAGCCAGGAGGAACCCCTGAACATCACCAGGTGCGGCCCCAAATCAAGGGAAAAGAAAAAAAAAAAAGAGCTCAGAGCTGGCTCAGGGAACTTTCTAGTTCTGTCTCTATATCTCTAAGCCCTGGGATTTCCTGTCCTAATCCACCCCTCTCTGACCTCTGGTTCTCTCCCTTTCCCCTTTGTCATTTTTTTTTTTCTGGTTCATTTCTTCTGTGTTTTCTTTGGGACATCATGGGAGTTTTCCCAAAACCCGAGTTTGCCCATCCCCCAAAAAGGAAAAGTGTAGATCTTTCTAGAATGTGACCTCAGCAGATTTCGAGGCGAGCAGCGAGTGCATATCGAAAATCTGCCTCGCAATGCCCCGGAGAAAGGGAATCTGACACAAAATCAAGGAATTGATTTCATCGTTAATTTCTTGTGACTTTTCTCGACTTTTGACTAATTATCCAACCTGCCGGCGAGATTAATTTTTGAATTTAATATCATTGTATAGTGTTCAGTCAGAAAAAAGGAATAATCAAGGTGAAACTTGTTATGCAATTCAGTCAGAGGTTTCCTTCCTCCTAGAGAGGAAATGCTCAGGATTGACTTCTTCCATTTTAAAATTAATCCAAATATTGATAAGCCTATCAGCAAGTTTTTGGAGGAAGATAATGTAATGCCCGATCCCTGCTGAGTCTTTATTAAAACGTCTGGGCCATCCGCGTCAGTGGGCAGAATTTGTATTTGAATCAGGTGCTTTGTTGGATATTTTTGGACTAAAATAAACACTATTTTTTTTTTTTTTGGCCAAGGAAAAATAAATTGGTGTGTGGATTGTTGACTTTTTTATTGTAAAAAAAAATAGAGAGAATTTATTTTATTAAGAGCATTATATCATGAAATTAAGCTTTTGGGCCTTGGGCATTTTTGGGGGTAGTTCAGTGGACACTGAGATCCTGGTGGAGCTTTGGGGGGTCTCCTTTCAGGGTTTGAAGCCCTTGGTGGGGAGTTAAGCTTTGAGACTTACACTCCAAACTCTGGCTAGGGCCTGGGAATGGCCCAGTGGTCTCCAAGGGTCTGCCTGGCAGGGATGCCACTGTAACTTTGGTCTTTGGCATCGTCCCCCATGCCAAGTGCCAGCCCCCGAGCCACAAGCAGCATGCGACATCCCCCGAAATACTGCAAGAATTAAGTAAGAAAAGGAAATGGGGGGAATGAACCTTGGGCCAGGAATAAAGGAAGGGAAGCTGAAGGATGGGAAAAATCCTATCAAAACCAAGATGGGAGGTGCCGGAGAGATAGCACAGTGGTAGGGCATTTGCCTTGCATGCAGCCGACTTTGGAGGGACCTGGTGTGATTCCCGGCATTCCATATGGTCCCCCAGCCTGCCAGAGGCGATTTCTGAGTGCAGAGCCAGGAGTAACCCCCGAGCGTCCTAGAGTGTAGCCCAGAAACCAATCAATCAATGAATCAATCAATAAATAAAGTTTAGAAAAAGCCAAGATGGAAGTGGCAGGATAGCACAGTGGGGATGGTGCTTGTCTTGCATGGGGTGGGGCTGGTTGGGGTTCAGTTCCTGGCCTCCCACAGGGTCCCCGGAGCATTGTCAGGAGTAATTCCTTAGTCCAGAGGTAGGCGTTACCTTTGAGCATCATATAGTATAGGGCTTCATTCCCAAATAATGTTTCCTTTGTCAACATGAGTCTTAGAATTACTGTTGGATCAGAGGCACAGGTAAGTCCCAGAACAATGATAGGCTTATTAAAAATGTGTTGTGAGGTCCTGGAGAGATAGCACAGCGGCGTTTGCCTTGCAAGCAGCCGATCCAGGACCAAAGGTGGTTGGTTCGAATCCCGGTGTCCCATATGGTCCCCCGTGCCTGCCAGGAGCTATTTCTGAGCAGACAGCCAGGAGTTACCCCTGAGCACTGCCGGGTGTGGCCCAAAAACCAAAAAAAAAAAAAAATGTGTTGTGAGGGGCTGAAGTGAGAGCACAGAGGAGAGGGCATTTGCCTTGCACATGGCCAACTCAGATTTAATTCCAGCATCTCTTAGGGTCCCCCAAGCACTGCCAGGAGTAGTTTCTGAGCATAGAGCCAGTAGCAAACCTGGAGCTCCTCTGGCCTCAAAACCAAATCAAAAAGAAAGAAAAGAAAATTTTGTGATGAGTTGGAGCAATAGTACAGGAGGGATGGTGTTTGCCTTGTACACAGCTAAGTCAGGTTAAATCCCCAGCATCCCTAAGTCTGCCAAGAGTGATTCTTGAGTGCAGAGCTAGGAGTAAGCCCTGTGCACTGCTGGAGGTGATCCCCAAATCAAAAAACTAAATAAAAAAAGGTTTTCTTGAGGACTTGAGAGATTCTATAGTTTGGATGGCTCTTGCCTTGCACCTGGTCAACCAGGGTTCGATCCCTGGCATTCCATATGGTCCTCTGAGTTACCAGTAAGTTCTGAGCACCTGAGTGTGGTTCCCCCAAAATGTTTTGTGTGCTGGAGAGATGACACAAAGCGCAGGATGTTTGCCCCGCATGGACCCATCCCAGCACCTCCTGAAGTGATTCTGAAGCACAGAGCCTGGAGGAAGGACTTAAGCACTGCCAGGTGTGGCCCCCAAACCAACCTCCATCTTTCCTCTCCAAAGGAAAGGAAGAGCGCTGGAACCAGAGGGTGGAACCAGACCATGGTGGGGAGGGCACTTGCCTTGCACCTGGTCAACCTGGGTTCAACCCCCAACATCCCTCAGGGTCTGCTTTGCCCCACCAGGAGTGGTCCTTGATCTCAGGGCCAGAAGTGGGCCCTGAACATTGCTGGATGTGACCCCCCCAAGTCATTCTCTATATTGTCTTTGCAAAGGAAGAAAGCCCATTCTTGACCCCCATGCCCAGAAGAAATGAGTGAATACCTCTGGCTAGTAGTCCTGACTCTGGGCTGTTTGTGAGGAGCACAGATGTCCCCCCAAAGAGGATGCATATCACCTCGAATCAGAATTGATGGTCGAAGTCCTCCCCCACTCATTTATGGCCCCATAAAAGTGGTTGTAAACAGGGTGCACTCCAACCTGCCCTTGCCAGGGTCCCAATTTTTTTTTTACGGTTTTGACAAGTTCGCACTCCTGGTTTCACCCTCACGCTGTCCCAGGCCCAGACATTTAATATTTAACCATCTGTATTCTATAAATAATGGATGCGCCTGTCTGCACCGCTGAAGAAGAGAGGCAAATTTTATTGTTGACAAGAGTGATAATGTTCTTTCACCTTCTTAACTTTTTATGTTTCTGTTAATTTTCCCTCTGTGGCCGTGTATAGAGGGAGGGGATGGAGTCTTTCTGCAGACAAATGGGCTGGAATAAGCCTCTTGAAACCATGCACAAGGAGCTGCTCGGTGAACCCCACAACCATTTAGCAGCAGGAGGGCCCCCCCTGTGCCTTTCCAGAACTTGAGTCTTCTACTATGCAGTTCTGGCTACCAAGTGGAGCTCCAGAGTATCTTCTTTTGGGGTGTTAGTGAAGGGATTTGGCCATGTTAGGCCCAATGGCTGTTTAGATAGAATTTGGTTCAGGGGTTGGAACAATGGGGGGCATTTGCCTTGCAAGTGACCAAGCCAGGTTTGATCCCCTGCATCCCGTAGGGTCCCCCAAGCCTTCTAGGAATGACTCCTGAGCACAGAGTCAGGAGTAGCCTTCTGAGCACCACTGGGAATGGCTCCAAAACAAAAAATAATTCAGTCAAAGGTGGCTGCAATGCCATGAGGGAACATAGTCCCAGGTTCCCCCCAAAAGTTTCCACCACAGGCTCCTACCTCAACTCCTCCCCTGATATCGAGATCCAAACCTCTTCTTGGGACCCATGGTTCCCCCAAATTATGGTCCTTCCTACCCCAGCTGGCAGCCATATTGGCTTTCAGACAGATTCATGCCACCTGCTCAACAGAGGAAGGAGTACCCACCACTGTCCCGCCCCAGAGACTCTGTCCTTGTCTTTGCTGTGCTCTGGCATCTCCCTGTGCTGGAAGGATAGACCCTCATTCCTATGCACATCCCTGGACCCCAAATTGTCCTGACCTGGACATAGATGTGGGGTTCATCTATGTGAGGTTCATAGATGTGAGGAAGGAGCCCCGACTGCAGTCTCTTCCAGGTCAGTTCTACCCTTCTTGGATTTGCATCCTTTGGGGCCAGGGAGCCCCTAATGTCAGTGCTCCAGTGATGGTATTCATTTAGACTGGGTCATGATCTGCCCTGTTAGGCACTAGGGGGGTGACTGGCCAGACAGGGGGACCACCTATCCTGGGGAGTACCTCTACCTTGGGGGGATCAGAGAGCATGGAAGAGGAGGAGGATGGATTCAGTCTGGGATACTTCTTGACTGTACTTCGGGGAACAGTGCAGCGGGAGGTGGGGGGCTCAGGATAGGGGTCTGGCCTCCCTGCCCCCCAATCAATTCTGCCTTCAGACAAAAGCAACTACTCAGGGCACTTCTGGACCTTATTTATTTATTTTTCGGCCACACCTGGTGGTGCTCAGGAGTCCCTCCTGTCTCTGCATTCAGGGGTCATTCCTGGAAGGCTTAGGGGACCCTATGAGAAGCTGGGGATCAAATCCTGATCTGCCACGTGCAAGGCAAATACTCTTTCTGCTGTGCTATGGCTCGGGCTCCACTTCTGGCCTTCCTATCCCTTGTCTATGCTGTAAATCTACTGTCTCTGTGTTTGGATTCGACTGTCCCACTCTGCTTCTGTCTGTCGGTTTGATGTGATTTTCTTTTTCTTTCTTTCTTTCTCTTCCTTCCTTCCTTCCTTCCTTCCTTCCTTCCTTCCTTCCTTCCTTCCTTCCTTCCTTCCTTCCTCCTTCCTTCCTTCCTTCCTTCCTTCCTTCTTTCTTTCCTTTCTTTCTTTCTTTCTTTCTTTTTCTTTCTTTCTTCTTTCATTCTTATTCTTTCTTTCGATTCTTTCTTTCTTTCCTTCCTTCTTTCTTTCCTTTCTTCTTTCTTTCTTTCTTCTTTCTTTCTTTCGTTTTTTCTTTCTTTCTTTCTTTCTTTCTTTATTTCTTTCTTTCTTTCTTTCTTTCTTTTCTTTCTTTCTTTTCTCTTTCTTCTTTCTTTCTTTCTCTTCTTTCTTTTCTTTCTTTCTTTCTTTCTTTCTTTCTTTCTTTCTTTCTTTCTTTCTTTCTTCTTTCTTTCTTTCTTCTTTCTTTCTTTCTTTCTTCTTCTTTCATTCTTTCTTTTCCTTCCTTCCTTCCTTCCTTCCTTCCTTCCTTCCTTCCTTCCTTCCTTCCTTCCTTCCTTCCTTCCTTCCTTCCTTCCTTCCTTCCTTCCTTCCTTCCTTCCTTCCTTCCTTCCTTCCTTCCTTTCTTTCTTTCTTTCTTTCGATTTTTGGGCCATACCTGGTGACACTCGGGGGTTACTCCTGGCTATATACTCAGAAATCGCTCCTGGCTTGGGGACCATATGGGACGCAGGGGGTCCTGGGTCAGCCGCATGCAAGGCAAATGCCCTACCACTGTGCCATCGCTCCAGCCCCTTGATGTGCTTGTCATCCTCTCCTATCTCCACATCTGTGTCCACCCCTCCCTTCCTCATCTCCTCACTCCTCATTCCCACATTCATACCACTTCCCTGCCCACTCCACCTTCTCTCACATCCATGTTCATGCTTGTCCCACTTCCACCCTGCTCCATCCCCATAAAACCCTTTGCCCATTGCACCCCCTTCCAGTGTCCACCTGCACCTCATGTTCCCCCACTCCTACCTACATACTTCTATGCCTGTCCTCACCCTGGTGTTACCCATATGCAAACACCAGCTGCCACTGACTGAGCCTCTGGCTGGCACAGCTGCTCCCAGGCACTCCTGAATCCTGACACCCCACAAATTCCTTGTCACCAGCAGGGAATGAAGAGAACAAATTGTGGGGTCTGGAGCACCTTCTCTCCATGTGGGTCATCTTGGACTGTGGCAGTTCTGCCCCCTTCCCTCCTTCTACTCTTCTTCCTCCTCTCCATTCCCTCCTCTTCCTTCCCCTCTTCCTCCACCTGTACCTCCTCATTCTCATTTCTGAACCTAGGCCCAGGCAACCCAATTCTGCTGCTTGGGCTGAAGGTCAGTCAGGCTCTGGACTCAAATACTCACACAGAGAAGAACCGATGAACCAAATGTGGAGGTTTAGTCTTAGAACTGGCCTTCTTGACCCTGCAGTGGCACCGCACCCCTGTTTAAAATGACGGTGACTTGGGGCCGGAGAGATAGCATGGAGGTAAGGCATTTGCCTTTCATGCAGAAGGTCATCGGTTTGAATCCCGGCGTCCCATATGGTCCCCCTTGCCTGCCAGGAGCAATTTCTGAGCATGAAGCCAGGAGTAACCCCTGAGCACTGCCGGGTGTGACCCAAAAACCACCAAAAAAAAAAATTGACGGTGACTCAACTTGAAGAGCCAGACTTAAAAATGGACCTGTGATGCTGGTGGGAGAGGCAAAAGATGGACTTAGGGGACATGGTTTGGAGGAGACAGACATTGGGGGAGGGATTGGTGCTGGAACATTGTGGGTCTAAAACCTGACTATAAAGAACTTTGTAAACCACAATGATTTAAGTAAATTTAAAAAATGAGGGGCTGGAGAGATAGCATGGAGGTAGAGCGTTTGCTTTCCATGCAGAAGGACAGTGGTTCGAATCCCAGCATCTCATATGGTCTCCCGAGCCTGCCAGGTGTGATTTCTGAGTGTAGAGCCAGGAGTCACCCCTGAGCGATGCCAGGTGTGACCCAAAAGCAAAACAAAAGAAAACAAAAAAATGAAGGTGGTACTCTAGACTCCCCAGAAATGCTGCTGAGTCCTTAGATGAGAAGGAGGGGGAGGAGAGAGAAGAGAAGGATGAAGAAGAGGAGGATGAAGAAGAGGAGAAAAAAGAGGAGGAAGAGGAGGAGGAAGAAGAAAAGAAGGAAGAGGAAGAGGAGGAGAAGGTAGAGGAGGAGATAGAAGAAGAGGAAGAGAAGGAGGAAGAGGAGAAAGAGAAGGAGGAAGAACAGGAGAAAGAGGAGGAGGAAGAAGAGAAGGAGGAAGAGGAGGAGGAAGGAAAGGAGGAAGAGGAGGAGAAGGAAGAGGAGGAGGAAGAAGAGGAGGAAGAGGAGGAAGAGGAGGCAGCACAGGGCTACCTCCTGTTTCCTGTACACCCTCATTTTTAGAATCCCATGGACTGCAACAGTGTCTGACACCATCCAGCACTGTCTGTAGAGGCTGGACTAGCAGTCAGAACTGGGCCCTGAGGTGCTCCTTGTCCTGAGAGTGCTCCAGGAGGCTGAGAGGCATCCTGGAGGCCACAAGACAACAAGGAGCTGGGGTGCAAAACACCCTGACGCCCTTCCTTTCCTCACCCTTGGTGTATACTTCCTGCTGACTGACATTTGGAGACTCAGATTTGATAGTTTGGGGGCTCTTGGGGTTCCTGCTGGCCACTTGGGGTGGGTGCAACCTAGGTGCAGTTGAGGTGGTGCCTGCTCTGAGCATGTCCTCATGGATGGAACTTTCTGGAAATGTTGTGTCTTGTGCCTCTCCTGTCCCCTTTCCCCCATCTCCTGGCTCTGACCTGGGTGCCCCCAAAGTCTGCTCCTGGGGTGTGGGGAAGAGGGTGCTGGACTGAGCTGGCATCACCCTTTGGTGTTTGGGGTGACTCAGATGGGCCCATGTCTCCTGCCAGCTCCTTTATCTCCCACCCTACACTCCTGTTTCCAGATGGAGGAGTCCTACCCTTTGCTGACCTAGGGGGCCAGGACCCACACCCAGAAAGTGCCCTTTGAAGAACGACTCAGAAAAGAGAGGGCTCGGGGGCCAGAGTGATGCACAGTGGGGAGGGCATTTGCTTTGCATGTGGCCAACATGGGTTTGATCCCTGCCACCCCATAGGGTCCCCTGAGCTTGCCAGGAGCAAATTCTGAGTGCAGAGTCAGGAGGATTCCCTGAGCGTTGCCGGGTATGGCCCAAAAGCCAAAAATTAGGGGGCTCCAGCCCTTCTACTCATCTCCTTTGGCAGCCCTGGGGTGTGGGGA
The DNA here is from genome assembly GCF_024139225.1 of Suncus etruscus. Classification (NCBI taxonomy): domain Eukaryota; kingdom Metazoa; phylum Chordata; class Mammalia; order Eulipotyphla; family Soricidae; genus Suncus; species Suncus etruscus. Next base: position 3,354,689 of record NC_064853.1, read on the forward strand.
AGCTGAGACTCGGGGCCCTGTTCCGGGGTGGGGGGGCATCAGCAAAGCAGGACCAGTCGTCTGGGTCTGTGCTGAGTCAGTGCCCAGTGGGCAGGGCTGTGAGCGGCAAGCCAGTGTCCGTAGAGCCTGGGCTTGTGACAAGGGGAAGCTCGGGGTATTCCAAGGATCCTGGGTGGCATTTCCAGCTGTCGGGGTGGGGGTGGCGGTTGCCAGAGGTTTCCCCCACCCAGCACCGTCTTCCCCTGGCGGGCGCTGCCTGGTGAGACTCAGCCAAAAGCACAGTTGGTTCCATCTCAACACACAAACACAGCGAGCCGAGCCTCTGTTGGCAAACAACAACAGTTGGCATATTCCTGCCTCTGCCGAGGGAGGAAAGGGGCTTCCCAGCGGCGGGGGTGGATGGTGTGGCAGGAGGTGTTGGCACACAGTGGGCTGCGGGGTCACTGGCAAGGGCTCGTCCATGGAGATGTGCTTGGTCACCGTGCCAGGGCTTCTGTGGGCGTGTGAGTGGAGGAGGGTGCCGAAAACTCAATAGGCATCAGACAAAAATCTAGGGATGACCTCCTGCTGGGTGGCTCAGTGGATAGGGGCTCAAGTCTGCTGGCACCCCGCACTGGATGGCCCCCTGCCGCTATATGCTGGAGTAACCTTCATGGGGCCATCACTGCTAGGTCCATCTATGAGATGGTCTGAACTAACTGGCTGAGCACTTCTGGGAGTGGCCCTGGGACCCTGAGTACTGCTTGGGAGGACATCCCCAAAAAACCAGCAGTGAGGACTCCTGGAATATAAGGAATCAGGAGAAAGTCCTCACCGAACTCCACAGCTTTCTCCTGTGGGTCCTGCTAGACTGGGGTGGAGGAGGGAGTGACCTGCCCGGACCCAGCACTGTAGGAGGGTTTTAGGAAATTTTATTAAATCATCACGAATGAATGACAAAGTTATTCACTATTGAATTTCTTTTTTTTTTTTTTTTGGTTTTTGGGCCACACCCGGTGACGCTCAGGGGTTACTCCTGGCTATGCGCTCAGAAGTCGCTCCTGGCTTGGGGGACCATATGGGACGCCGGGGGATCGAACCGCGGTCCGTCTCCTAGGCTAGCGCAGGTAAGGCAGGCACCTTACCTTGAGCGCCACCGCCCGGCCCCGAATTTCTTTTTTTTAATTTTTTTTTATTTTTTATTTTTTTATTTTTTTTTTACTATTGAATTTCTAACGCACAATGTTTTTTGTTTTGTTTTGGGCCAGACTCGGTGATGCTCAGGAGTTACTTCTAGCTCTGAGCTCAGGGGACCAGAGCTATGGGATGCCGAGGATTAAACCCTAGTTGACTCATGTGCAAGACAAACACTCTCCCCACTGTGCTATCATTCCAGCCCTTCAGACGTACAATGTCCAACCCCAAACCTTTCCCCAGTGTCTACTTTCCTCCCCCAAAGTCCCCAATTTCAGAAGGAAGGGTTTGAACCACACACAGCCAGGGTTCTTTGCCCTTGGAGCTTCCATTGGGACTTCAGAATCTGTGTTCTTCAGAATTTTTCCAGAATGCAGATTCCAGAATGTTCTAGAAAATGTAAGAAGCTTCCAAAATGTAGATTCCAGAAACTTCTAAAAAATGCCAGACTTTTCCCAGCAAGCACCTTTCAGAGCACACATTTCAGAAGGCAGAGTCCAAAGATTCCAGTGGAAGCCCAGGAGCTGTACTGCTCTGAATTTTCCAGAACTTGTTGATATAGCAAACATTGGGCCTGGATTCTGGGTCCCACTGCTGAAGGGAGTGCCCAATGGCCAGAAGGGGCAGTGTGAAGTGTGTTAATAGTGCCTGGTTCTTGGGCCACACGTGGTGGTGCTCAGGCATTTATTCCTGTTTCTGTGCTCAGAAATCACTTTTGGCAGGCTCCAGGGATCACATGGAATGTCAGGGTCAGCCTCATGCAAGGCAAATGCCCTCCTGGCTGTGCTATCCCTCTAGGCTCAGCAGGAATTTGCAGCTGACCCAGAAGCTGGAATCAATCCTGCACTCCTCGTGACACTGGAACCATATTGTCACTGAGTCAAGGCCCACTTACTACCTTACTTCCCCCCACTCCGACTCTCCCCCTTATACCCACACTTACACAGATGGTTCACGCCTCTCTCCCCAGACATCATTCTCAAAGGTTGAAGCCCACGCCTTCATCCAGTGCCTTTGCTTCCAGGGCCTGCCTCGAGGTGAAGAACTCATCACTGTTTGCTGGAAGAACCTGGGGAGGTGGGCTGAAGGGGAGGATGGAGACAGAGTCCACCAGGAGGGTGTGATAGAAAGTAAAGTGGTCACCACTACCACCATTCCATTTGGGGGAAGGGGTTGGGTCACACCTGGCGGTGCTCAGAGGTTCCTCCTGGCAGTAAGCTCAGAAATTGCTCCTGGGCCCGGAGAGATAGCACAGCGGCATTTGCCTTGCAAGCAGCCGATCCAGGACCAAAGGTGCTTGGTTCGAATCCCGGTGTCCCATATGGTCCCCCGTGCCTGCCAGGAGCTATTTCTGAGCAGACAGCCAAAAAAAAAAAAAAAAGAAGAAAAAAGAAATTGCTCCTGACAGGCTCGGGGGACTGTATGGGATGCCAGGTTTTAAACCACCATCTTTCTGCATGCAAGGCATGCAAATGCTTACCTCCATGTTATCTCTCCTGCCCAACACTCCGTTTTTAACAGAAAGGAAAAAAAAAGAAAGAAAGTAAAGTGAAGGCTAGAGTACTATGCAGCCGTTAAGAAAAGAATGAGCTCGTATGTATAATCATGCTGAGTCAAAGAAATTAGAGGGAGAGGAAACAGAATGATGGTGTTTATATAAAACAAAGATACTATGGTAATAAAATCCAGAGACAATAGAGATGAGGGCCAGGAGGACCAGTTTATGGGAGGAAGTTTGTCACAGAGAGCAGAGGATGCAGTGAGGACTGAGAAGGGAGCACTAGGACAGTGGGAGTTGGGAAGGAGCACTCTGGACAGGAACTGGGTGCTGAGAGGAGGGAAAGGGATGGGCAGGGTACCCCTTCAGGAACAGTACTGCAAACCACAGTGTCTAAAAGGAAAATAAAATGAGAGAGAGAGAGAGAGAGAGAGAGAGAGAGAGAGAGAGAGAGAGAGAGAGAGAAATGTGGAAATGTGTCCTGATGAAGGGAATTGGGCAAATATGACTGAAACTCAATTATGAACAACTTTGGAATTGTGTATCTCGTGGTGAGTCAATTAAATAATTTATTAAAAATAAATTATTAAAAAATACAGTGAGGGCCTGGAGGAGTGACGCAGGGGCTTAGATCAATTGCCGTGCCAGCGTGTGTTCATGAGTTCAAATCCCCAGTGCCCCACATGCATCGGGTCTGGGTCTGGCACTTCTTCTGTCTGTGACCCTGGGTGGTGCAAGTCATTCTCACAGCTGGTGTATGTGTGAGCACCAGCATGCTCTGCAACCCCAATGATATACTAGAACTGTGGCCCGGAAATACGGCTCTACAGGGGCCCTGGGTAGGGGCACAACCATAACTGGGTGTTCCAACTCCGAGGGTGAGCCCCTGCCAGACCATGTGCAAACACTGCAACTAGGAGTGCATATTTGGTTATTTTTGCATTTTTTTATTTGGAAACTTTGAACTCCACTCCTCCCATCGATGCTCAAGGCTTGCTCTTGGCCCTGTGCTCAGAAAACTGGGGTATCAGAGACCAGATCTCTGGTGTGTAAGGCAAGCGCCCTACCAGCTCTCCTATTGCACTGGTTCCAGGATGCACATTTTCATCACTGTTCACGCACAGCTGGTTGCTTGCGGGCAGCTGAAGGTCATCACGCACTTTTTTCTGTGTTGGTGCCAGAAATCCCAGGTGGCACTGCCACAGGGGTCACGGCCCTGCACGTGAGGGTGGACATCAAACAGCCTCGTGCTTTCAAAGCCGATGCTTTGCTAGTGGGCTGGCTTCAGGTCCCCTGACTTGATTCTTCTGGCCGCAGCTGTAAACTAGCTTGTTTTCTTGGTTTCTTTCTCTACCAGCTCATTGTCAGCAGATGGAGAAGCAGTTGATCTTTGTCAGCTGAATGTGTGTGTGTGTGTTTGTGTGTGTGTGTGAGTGAGTGTGTGTGTGTATTGTGTCAAAGAGTAAACCCAGGACTTCACACATACAAAGAAAATGCTGCACCACTGAGTTCTGAATTCTGTCCCCGGAAGCTATACAGTGGTCTTGGAGCCATGTTCCTATTGCTGCAAGTCATCTGGATTCTCTGGAATTTTCCATTTACGAACTGCAAACACCGAGAGTTGAGCTTTCTCTTTCTCCAGTTTGGATCCTCTTTATTTCTTCTTCACGTCAACTTGCAGCGGCGGCTAGAACTTCCAATGCTGAGCAGAACCGTAGTTCTGAGGAGACATCTTGCCCGGCGCCTGAGCTTCAAGGTAAAACTGTCCGATTTCTGTCTTCAGATGATTTCTGTAGGTTCCTTTCAGCCATTTAAAAGTGTTCATTGGTGGCGTGTGTGCAGGACATTGCTGTGCTTTGTCAACTCTGCTGCCGTCCATTGCTAGAACTTTCCAGTATTCCAATAGAAACCTTGTTGTGTTGACCCAGTTTGCCAATGATGGTCAACTTCTGTCCCCCCAACCCTGTACATTGAGACTGAAGATGTTTGCCCCAGCTGATGACTGGGGAAGAACAGGTCCCGGGCTGATGACCAGAGGACCATTTATTCTATTCCAACAAAGCTTATATAGGGCGAGAAGAACTGGAGTATGTGCAGGGTGGCAGGGCTGGGGACATAGCAGAAGGGTACACGAGGGCCAGTGAGGTGCCAGGGAGAAGATAAGCGTAAACATTGGGGCTTTCGAATATCTCAGGAGCATCATGGTGGGAGTAAAAGTGACCTGTAATGTCCCTTAGCCAGAGCTCTATAGGAGGGAGGAGTGATAGCCCAGAATGAAGCCTGAGTGACCACCCCTAGGGTAGGGCACAATCACCAGATCAGGATAGGGTCAGTAACATAATAATCCCAAAAATATTTACATACACAACAGACCCCATCCAGTGCCACGCATTTGTGGCAGCAGGCAAGATTTCCTTTCTTATAGCTGAGTAACATTCCAAGGTTATATAGACCATCATTTCTTTCAGGGGGGCGGAGCCAGACCTGCAGACAGTGCTCAAGAGAGTATTCCTGAGATGCTTAGGGACCATCATGTGGTACCTGGGGCTGAATCCAGGGCATCTGAATACCAAGCCGCTGCTTCCCTGGTCTTATGCTACCATTTCTAGCCCTTTGAGCTCCTTCCTGGCTCTTTCCTACGATTTCTTCCTCCGTTCACACGCAGTTGGGCGCTCGAAGTGTTTCCAGACTCGGTTATTTTAAATGGTGTTACATCAACATGGGCACACAGACCGCTTTCCAGCGAATGTTTCCCTTCTTTGCAGAGAGCAGTCGCCCTCGTGGGTGTGGACAGTTTGTGACTTGCCTTTCCCGTGGTGTATTGACGCCAACACTGTCTTCTCCAACCTCCTTCTGCTTTTCCTCCAGATGCATTTTTGGAGCTTTTTTTTTTCCTACTTTGTCTACTTTTCTCTTTTCTCCAACCACCTCATCAGGTTAGCTTCTTCATGCCGCTGGTTCGAATAAGGTCCTTCACTTCATGCGGTAATGGCTCCTCTCGACTCCTTATGTATATGCTCCCTCTATTCAAGTGCTCCCTCTACCTCAGGTACTCTGTATGTTGGATATGAAGACCTCCAAGAAATGACTAAGTTTAGCCAGGGAGCTGATAGTCTGAGAGAGGGGCAGAAAAAGGTGATTTAAGGGTCTTAATTTCTAAGTTACCTGAACACCGGCACTCCCAGGGAATGCCCTGTGTGGGGGACCCCATAGTCACTCTTGTGCCCTGCCACCTCTCTTGCAGGAAGACAGAGGCTTTACATTCGCTTCCTTTTCCACGAACATGCCATTTGGAGATGCAGACCCACTTGGGCTTGATAAGCATTAGATAAGTATTTGTCTGTTATCTGACCTTTCTCCCTTGCTCTTGTTCCTGAACAATAAATAATGTCTGTGGAGAACACTCTGGGCTCTCAGTCCTTGAGGTTGGGAGGCCCTGACCTCATGCTTTCTCTCTTATGTCTGTCTTGTCTTCCGTTTTTTAAAATGTCTTAAATATCTTTATTAAAAACCACGATTACAAAAATGTTTGTACTTGGGTTTCTTTTTTGTTTGTTTGTTTTGTTTGTTTGTTTGTTTTTGGGCCACACCCGGCGATGCTCAGGGGTTACTTCTGGCGGTCTGCTCAGAAATAGCTCCTGGCAGGCACGGGGGACCATATGGGACACCGGGATTCGAACCAACCACCTTTGGTCCTGGATCGGCTGCTTGCAAGGCAAACGCCGCTGTGCTATCTCTCCGGCCCCGTACTTGGGTTTCAGTCACAAAAAAAAAGAACACCCCCCTTCACCAGTGCAACATTCCTACCACCAATCCCCCCATCTCCCTTCTCCCCTACCCCTTGCCTGTATTTGAGAGATGCGTTTTATTTCTCTCTCTCACTATCATTGTCATGATAGTTGTCAGTGTGGTTATTTCTCTAACTGCATTCACCACTCTTGGTGTTAAGTTTCATATCTTGGGCTGGTTCTTCCAGCCCTCATCTCTATTGTCTCTGGGTGTTATTACAATAATGCCTTTTATTTTTCTTAACTCCCACAGATGAGTGAGACTATTTTGTGTCTATCTCTCTCCCTCTGACTTATTTCACTCAGCATAATAGTTTCCATGTCCATCATAAAAGTTTCCATGTCCATCCATGTATAGGAAATGTCATGACTTCGTTTTTTCTGACCGTTGCATAATATTCCATTGTGTAAATGTAATAGTTTCTTTAGCCACACTCATCTGTTGTTGGGCATCTGGGTTTCCAGATTCTGGCTATTGTAAATAGCACTGCAATGAATATAGGTGTGCAGAAGGCATTTTTGTATGTGTTTTCATGTTCCTAGGGTATATCCCTAGGAGTAGTATATGTCTTGTCTTCTTCTTTTTTTTTTCTATTTTGGGTCACACCCCGAGGCACTCAAGGGTTACTACTGGCTCTGCACTCAGGTGAAAGGCTCAGTGGACCATATGGGATGCTGAGAATCAAACGATAGTCTGTCCTGGGTAGGCTGCATATAAGGCAAAGGCCCTACCACTGTGCTATCTTTCTATCCCTTGTCTTCTTTTTTTTGGGGGGGGGGTTTCGGCCCACACCCGTTTGATGCTCAGGGGTTACTCCTGGCTAAGCGCTCAGAAATTGTCCCTGGCTTGAGGGGACCATATGGGACGCCGGGGGATCGAACCACGGTCCTTCCTTGGCTAGCACTTGCAAGGCAGACACCTCGCGGCCCAGCCCTTGTCTTCTTCTTTTTTTTTTTTTTTTTTTTTTTTTTTTTTTTTGGTTTTTAGGCCACACCCTGTGATGCTCAGGGGTTACTCCTGGCCATGCGCTCAGAAGTTGCTCCTGGCTTCTTGGGGGGCTATATGGGACGCCGGGGGATCGAACCGTGGTCCGTCCTAGGCTAGCGCAGGCACCTTACCTCCAGCGCCACCGCCCGGCCCCCCCTTGTCTTCTTAATCCTTGAGGCACCTCTGCTTCAGGACAGTTTACTCAGGGGCTGGACTTCGACATCTGTACACTCAAGTCCTTCATCTACTCACATTCCCTATATACTCATTGACTCCACCTTTGCAACTGACCCTCTACTCATCTACACTGTATGTCCCATCAACACATGTGCTCCACCAACTCCCATATGCCAAAACTTCAGATGCTCAGAGTCTGAGCTCGTATATTCCATCTACTCACTTTCCCCACATTCTCCAGAGACATGGAACCTTCTAGACTCCTTTTGCTGACACAATCCACATATGATTGTGTATATTCCACATATGCATAGACTCCTCACCACTCTTGTACCATTTTGGGGGGAGGGAGAAGAGTTTTGGGGCCACACCCAGTGCCACTCAGACTCCTGGCTCTGTGTTCAGGGATCAGGGCTTAGGGAACCATCTGGGATGCTAAGGTTTGAATCCGGGTCAACCATGTGCCCTCCCCACTAGACTGTGACTTGCCTTCCTCGCTCTTGCCCCCTCTCTTGCCTTGCCAGGGGGTCTCGTGCACTCTGCTGGAACTTCACTGAGATACTGAATCGATCGCCTTCTGAATGGTGTGACTTTCCTCTCTTATCTCCTTTTCTCTTCCAGATCTTTTTCCTGAGCTTTTAGATGTGCTATATTCACTTAGCACAGAAGAGATTAAATCTTTCGTTAGGCACAGGGGTGAGTGGTTGACACGTTCTTTGTCCTTTCAACTTCATTAAAAATTCTGTTTTTTTTTTTTTTATAGTTTTGGCTTCTTGGGCCACACACCTGGTGATGCTCAGGGCTGACTACTGGCTCTGCTTTCCAGGATCATTCCTGGCCATGCTTGGGGGAATGGATGGAGTGAACCGGTGGGCCTTGTGCAAGGCAAGTGACCTCTCTGCTGTCCTAACACTCCAGTCCTCAGCTTTGTTTTCATTATCCGACACTCTTGCTAATGCCACCAGATAGAAACCACAATCAGGGGCCAGAGCGATAGCACAGAGATAGGACATTTGCCTTGCATGCTCGTGGCCAACCGGGGATGAACACGGGTTCGATTCCTGGCATTCCATATGGTCATCCAAGTCTGTCAGGAGTGATTTCTGAGTGCCAAGCTAGGAGTAACCCCTAAGCACCACCCATTGTGGCTCTAAAAGCAAAAATACACCAAACCCCAACCACCCCAAAATGCAACCAGGGGCTGGAGTGATAGCACAGTAGGTCGGATGCTTGCCTTGGAATCAGTCAACCTGTGCTCGAGTCTTGACACCCCACATGGTCTGTGAGCAAAGCTAGGAGTAAATAACCCCTGAGCACTGGTGGGTGTGGCCTAAAAAAACAAATGAAAAGAAACCACAATCAATCCCTGTAAAACAAATCCCCATGGTATGTGGGATCATCCTATGCACTCTATTTTATTTATTTGTTTGTTTTTGGGACACACCTGGAGGTACTGAGGGGTAACTCCTGGCTCTGTGCTCAGAAATCTCTCCTGGCAGGCTCAGCGGACCAGATGGGATGCTGGGGATCAAACCCTGGTCTGTCCCGGGCCATTAATGTGCAAGGCAAATGCCCTACTACTGCCATGTACCATATTTCTAACCCTCAAGCGGACAGGTCTGATGGAGGTAGAGTAGCCACGAAGAATTAATAAATCAAGCCAGTCAGGAGAAAGTCATGGAGTCAGTTTGCTTCTCTTCTCGTGGTCTCTCTCTGAGCACCAAAACCAAATGGACTTTTCTTTATCTCATTTCAAAATTTAACTGGGGGAGAAGAATGGAGTAAGATCCAGGCAGACTTTTACATATCAAAGGGTTAGGTGAAGGGACAGGAATGATAACATAGAAGTAGGTAAGGCAGCCAAACAGGAAGGACCTGGTTCATTGGCATCCCATATGGTCCCTTGAGTTTGCCAGGGGCGATTTTTTTATTTTGGGGGGGCACATTGGGTGATGCTCAGGAGTTGCTCCTGGCTATGTGCTCAGAAATAGGTCCTGGCTTGGGGGACCATATGGGACACCAGGGATCAAGCCCAGGTCTGTCCTGGGTCAGCTGCATGCAAGGTAAACACCAGGGGCAATTTCTGAGCACAGAGCCAGGAGTAACCTCTGAGCACCACTGGGTGTGGCCCCACCCCCCAATAAAACAAAAACAAAAAGCCCAAAAATGTTTAGGTGAAAAGGAAAGAGGAAATTGAGGGAACACCTTTATTTTGGGTTAATAGCTGGCTGTCATCTTACAAATCCCACCTTGTCATCGAGGACACTCCAGCTGAGTTGAAGTCACTTGATCATTCAATTCCAGATCTCAGAGTAAAGTGTGGAAGGACCTAGAAGGAGCGGCCCCTGCCCAGCACCTATCAGATCTTCCAGCCCAGGATAAGTGTGCGTGACCATAGGGCACTGCTAGGCCCATTTCTGTGGCAGCTCCTGAAGGGCAGCCTTCTGTGTCTTCCTGAGCACAGGTGGCTCTACTCACACACTCCTCCACTGTGGTAGGGAAGGCAGGAACCCAGCATGACAGTCGGCACAGACGTTATTTGAAATTTTCAGTTTTCTTCACGTTTCACTCTGACTCCCCATTCTGTCTTCTAATGCAGCTGTGCGTGTTGGCATGTAGAGCTCCTATTTTCGAACCTGCAGCTGGCAAGAAGGAGACTTGGTTGACTCAGAGTCAAACACACCTTTGCCAACATTGTACCCCAGTTTCTTTCCTTCCTTCCTTCCTTCCTTCCTTCCTTCCTTCCTTCCTTCCTTCCTTCCTTCCTTCCTTCCTTCCTTCCTTCCTTCCTTCCTTCCTTCCTCTCTCTCTCTCTCTCTTTCCTTCCTTCCTTCCTTCCTTCCTTCCTTCCTTCCTTCCTTCCTTCCTTCCTTCCTTCCTTCCTTCCTTCCTTCCTTCCTTCCTTCTTCTTTCTTTCTTTCTTTCTTTCTTTCTTTCTTTCTTTCTTTCTTTCTTTCTTTCTTTCTTTCTTTCTTTCTTTCTTTCTTTCTTTCTTTCTTTCTTTCTTTCTTTCTTTCTTTCTTTCTTTCTTTCTCTTTCCTTCCTTCCTTCCTTCCTTCCTTCCTTCCTTCCTTCCTTCCTTCCTTCCTTCCTTCCTTCCTTCCTTCCTTCCTTCCTTCCTTCCTTCCTTCCTTCCTTCCTTCCTTCCTTCCTTCCTTCCTTTCCTTTCTTTCTTCTTTCTCTTTCTTTCTTTCTTTCTTTCTTTCTTTTCTTTCTTTCTTTCTTTCTTTCTTTCTTTCTTTCTTTCTTTCTTTCTTTCTTTTTTTTGTTTTTTTTTTTTTTTTGGGTCACACCTGGCAGTGCTCAGGGGTTATTCCTGGCTCCAGGCTCAGAAATTGCTCCTGGCAGGCACAGGGGACCATATGGGGCGCTGGGATTCGAACCGATGACCTCCTGCATGAAAGGCAAACGCCTTACCTCCATGCTATCTCTCCGGCCCCTCTTTCTTTTCTTTCTTTCTCTTTCTTTCTTTCTTTCTTCTTTTTTTTTCTTTCTTCTTCTTTTTTCTTCTTTCTTCTTTCTTTCTCTTTCTTTCTTTCTTTTCTCTTCTTTTCTTTCTTTCTTTCTTTCTTTCTTTTTCTTCTTTCTTTCTTTCTTTCTTTCTTTTTCTTTCTTCTTTCTTTATTTCTTCTTTTTTCTTCTTTTTCTTTTTTTCTTCTTTCTTTCTTTCTTTCTTTCTTTCTTTCTTCTTTCTCTCTCTCTCTTTCTTTCTTTCTTTCTTTCTTTCTTTCTTTCTTTTCTTTTTCTTTTTCTTGCCACACCTGTCATCACTCAGGGGTTCCTCCTGGCTCTGAGCTCAGAAATCGCTCCTGGCAGGCTTGGGGACCATATGGGATGCTGGAAATTAAACATGGGTTCATTCCAGGATGGCCACATGCAAGGCAGCCATCCTACCACTGTGCTTTTGCTCCGGATAAATTTCAGTCATGTGGGAAAAGTCGGGGTGAGGACGAATTCAGGCCTTCCTGAAGATGAGGTGACAGGCACTGAACCGTGTCCAGTGACACAGCCCTCGCCGACACAACATGCCTTGGAGAATACAGAGACAGAAATGGGGGACCTGAAAGGGCCCAGCACTACTGGGCAAGGCCCAGCTGACTGAGTGATGTGCTTAATTTTGTAGTAGCTGGAAGCTTTGAGCATTATGACTTAAACCCTGTAGCCCGACGTACAGCGACTGTCATCCCAGGTTCTGCAGAGTGTGACTGGACTTGGCTACTGGGCCCAGGAAGAAGAGATGATATCACACAGGTAATTTAAATTAACAAGGAAACCCCCCCAACAAGGCTGTTGTCTTTAGAAAAAGGGGTGATCTGAATCCCAAGACTGCATTCCTGTTGATGCATTGCTCTCTGCATTTCTGTCTTCTAGTATGACCAGGAAAGCCAAGGGTGCATTTGTTGATCGGCAAATTATGTTCTTGTCGTCCCCCCCCACCTCCCCGAGCATGCTTCTAGCTCTCCTTTCTGTGCCTTCCCTTTTCCCTAATGCTCAGTTTTGGGGCTAGGACCGTGGGAGCAGATATTCCTCCCTTCTCCCATCCAGTAGTGATCCATCACGCATGCCCAGTGCTCTGTCCAATGTGACAGATGCCCGTTCCGTTCCCTCACGGTCACCTTCCACAGTTCCACCTCCACAGTGGTTGCTCTCCAAGGTCCTCCTGAGCCACTAAGTCCCACAAACGCTCACCAAAGACCATGGGAAAGAAGAGACGTAAAAAATAAAATAATGGAATAGGGGGGCCGGAGATAGCATGGAGGTAAGGCATTTGCCTTGCATGCAGAAGGACGGTGGTTTGAATCCCGGCATCCCATATGGTCCCCTGAGCCTGCCAGGAGTAATTTCTGAGAATAGAGCCAGGAGTAACCCTTGAGTGCTGCCGGGTGTGATCCAAAAACCAAAAAAAAAAAAATTTTAACTGTCCTAATAATGAGAAGATATATGAGGAAATGGAAAGCCTGTCTAGAGTACAGGGGGGGGGGGGGGGTCCGAGTGGGGAGGAGGGAGATTTGGGACATTGGTGATGGGAACGTTGAACTGGTGATGGGTGGTGTTCTTCACATGACTGAAACCCAAACACAATCATGTATGTAATCAAGGTGTTTAAATAATATATATATATATATATATATATATATATATATATATATATATATATATATATATATATATATATATAAGAATGGAATAGTGCAGCAGGGAGGGCACTTACCTTGCACCCCAGCCAACCTGGGTTGGATCCCTGGCAACACATAGGGTTCCCTGAGCCAGCCAGGAGTGATTTCTGAACACAAAGCCAGGAGGAACCCCTGAGCACCACTGGGGTGGGGGTGGGGGCAGAAACCAAAAGCAAAACAAACAGAAGTAAAAAGAAAAACAACCTCCCCCAAACAAACAAACAAACAAAACCAAAACAATATAAAGGAAAGGCCCCAAAGCTTGGTTTTTATGTTTCTTTGTTTTTGCTTTCTAGCCTCTCAGCACTCACTTCTTTTGCCTTTCTGAACAGAAGAGCCAAAAAGGCCTCAAAGCAAGGTTTTTATGTTTCTTTGTGTTTGCTTTCTAGCCTCTCAGGACTCACTTCTTTTGCCTTTCTGAACAGAAGAGCCAAGGTAGATTCCAACTGTGGGGCCCCCTAGGATGGGGGAGACAGTCACCTCAACACAGCAGCTCTGTGGCTCTGATGGGGCCACGGTGTTGATTCCCTCGTGCGCTTGTGTCTTTCTGACGACCCTGCATTTTGGAGTTGGGGTTCTTTGGATGGTTCCCCTCCTGGTAGGGCACACGAGGGAGGCATCAGGAAGTTCAGCCTAGGGACAGAGAAGCTCCAGTTCCTCTCTGCTCCAGGGCGCCAGCAGGAGGCAGAAGCCCGCAGCTTCATGACACACGTCACCAATCAACCTTCCTAACGTCACTCTCCAAATGTGTCCTGGACTTTTCCAGGCCAGCGAGCGGCACGTTGCGGGCCCCCATCATTAACGTGCCTTTCACGCTGCCTGATCCCCCTCCAGTCCCAGAACTCTCCCTGATCATCCATCAGTATCATCACAGTCCCCAACGTCCGTGTGTCCTTCCATCCGTCTGGGTGCAGTGAAAATTTCCAGTGCCAACAGGAAGAAGGAACCAACAGGTTTTTTTTTTTTTTTTTTTTTTTTCAAGAGCTTTGAGCCACTGGAGAATTGAAGAGCAGAGATCCCTTTCCAGCTTTGAGGTCCCCCCCCCCACCACATCCAAGGAAACAACAGTTTCCATCTTCATTTGCATGGCGCAGGCATTAGATGTGGTCCAGTTCCACCGAGCTCCGCTTGGAAAGTCAGGAGAGCCAATACTCCTCGAGCCTTGACGGAGACAGGGAGCAAACGCAGCCAGGCAAATAATACATCACCCTGCCAAGGCATTTTCCAGTTTGAAAAGGACAGAACAATTTGACATGATTTTGGGAGTCACTTTGCAGCAAAATAGCCCTGGACATTCCTTCTAGAACCTTCCTTCCTGCCACCCATCCACCCACCCACCCACCCACTCAGCCACAGGGTGCAGGTAGGGGTGGGTTCCTGGTCTGCTGCTGCTGCTCCCCAAGGAGGCGTGGCTGGGAGACTGATTCCCCATTCTTCTGCCTTTTTTTTGGAATTGACCTTCTAAAGGGAGACGGGCCAGTGGCCTGAGTTTTGAGCTTTTTTTTTTTTATTTTAATATTTTTTCCGGAGTGGTGCCAGCCACTGTTGGCTCTGCGCTCAGGACCAATTGAGACCAACAGCCTGGTGGAAAGAAGGTTAGAGGATGGGGCTAGAGACTCCGAGAGACACTGGGTTAAAAGGAAAGCAAGCAGGGAATGACTCCTAGGGGGTTGAGGATCCAGCATTTGGGTGTCCTGGTTCTGCTTGAAGAATGCTGGGGTGCGGGGCCCCATTTCCTGTTCTAGAGCCATTAACCCAGATGGCTTGTAACAAGGTACAAGATGGCTTGTAACCTGTGTTCGAAGCCTGGAAAACTCAAGATTGGGTGAGTGGGGCCAGAACTCCATAAACTGAGTCCAGGGCCGGAGCGATTTACACAGCGGGGAGGGCGTTTGCCTTGCATGCCACTGATTCAGGTTTGATCCCCGGCATCCCATATAGTCCCTCGAGCCTTCCAGGAGTGATTCCTGAGTGCAAAGCCAGGAATTACCATGGAGTACCACCAAGTATGACTGCAAAACCAAGCAACAACAACAACAACAACAACAACAACAAAACCTTGGGTCTAGGCTCCATATGCAACAGTCCAGGTTCCATCCCTGGCCCCAAGTGGTGCCCAAAGACCTCAGGCTTCCCAGTATAAACAAAGCAACCAAGAAAGATGGCATGATTTTGGTACATTTCCCCAACTGTCCTTTTTGCTCATGGCCTGTGGTTCACTTCCTGCCCAGGAAGGTCTTTTGTTTCAGGGCAAAGGGTGGATTTCATGATTTCCAATCCTCAGCCCCGGCTGGCCTGAAAAATCTCAGGGTGCTGAGTGATTAATTCCAACCTGCCCCAGAAAACGTTAGTCAGCTGGCAAAAGAAAATGGCCCAACGAGAAGGCAAAAGAGCAAATTGCTTTTTATCTGTGAGTGATTATGTTTGACAAGAGGGAAAAGCAGGAAATCTTTTGTCAAAGAACAAAACTGTGTGTGGAGCAAATCTTTGCACACGTCTGGGGGCTTGGCTTTGCACGGTTTGAATGAACATGAAATAATTCTCCTTCTTCCCCCTGGCCCCATATCCCAGTGCTCTCAGCCCCCCCATCCCGAGTCAAGAGCAGAGAAAAGAAACTTTATTTTCACACATTTACTCCCGCAGAATTTGCCAGATCATATTAGGACTTCCGGTGGCCTCGTAGCATGCTTTCATGAACTAGCAAATTCTCTTTCAAGAAAGCCATTTGCAACTCGCTCTTTCCCACTAGCAGTTTAATTTTGCCTTCACGCATCGTGACGCCCACGGGCTCGTTCTTTGTGGGCTGGAAAGCCAAGGTGGGGTTCCCCTTCTCCTCCGGGAGTAGAGCTGGCTTCCCTTCTGCAGGAGTGCAAAGATCAAGACTGTCAAAATTCTCCGACTGATTCAGTCCTTCCCTGCTACGCGGCGTTGCTGTCTGTGCAGAATTTGAAAGAAGAATTTGCAAGCCGGAGAAGGAACTGTTTGGATTGAGTCTCTGATTCCAATTTAACTTCTCACACTTCCCCCTGCTTCTCTAATTAAAAAAATAAAGTCAGGGCACAGTGGGGAGGGCGTTTGCCTTGCTCCAGACCCCCTGCATCCCATAGGCCCCCCCCCCCCCCCGAGTCTGCCAGAAATGATTTCTAAGCATAAAGCCAGGAGTACCATCGTGAGCACCTCTGGTTGTAGCCCCCCCCCCCAATCAAAACCAAAAGCAAACAGACAATAATGTCAATCTCATTATTTGAAATCTTGGCGGCACCGTTTTTTATATTTTGATTATTTATTTACTTCTTTTGGGGGGGTTACACATGGCTCTGTACTCAGAAGTTGCTCCTGGCAGGCTCTGGGGACCATATGGGATTCCAGAACCACCATTTGTCCTGTGTTGGCCTTGTGCAAGGCAAACGCCCCACCGCTGTGCTATCTCTCCGGTCCCTATTTTATTTATTTGAATATTTATTTATTTGTTGTCTTTTGGGCCCTGTATCACCAGGGTAATTCCTGGCTCTGCACTTAGAATCACTCCTGGGGGCAGTGGGTGGTGATCAAACCTGAGTGGGCTTCATGCAAGTTAAAAATGTCCTTAGCCCCTTAGTACTATTGCCCCAGTCCCTATTTTTTCTGTTTTCTATTTGTTTGTTTATTTATTTATTGATTGATTGATTGCTTTGGGGGCCACAACTAGTGGTGCTCAGAACTTACTCTTGGCTCTGCGCTCAGAAATCACTCCTGGGGACCGGAGAAATAGCACAGTGGTAGGGTATTTGCCTTACACGTAGCCTACCTGGGATGGACCCGGGTTCAATCTCCAGCATCCCATATGGTCCCCCTAGCCTCTCAGGAGTGATTTTTTTTTTTTTTGGTCACACCCGGCAGCACTCAGGGGTTCCTCCTGGCTCTATGGTCAGAAATCGTTCCTGGCAGGCTCAGGGGACCATATGGGATGCCGGGATTTGAACCACCGACCTTCTCCATGAAAGGCAAATGCCTTACCTTCATGCTATCTCTCCGGCCCCACCAGGAATAATTTCTGAACAAAGAGCCACGAGTGAGCCCTGAGCATCACCAAGTGTGGCTCAAAAACCAAACCCAAACCAAACCAAACCAAACCAAAACAAAACAGAAATCACACCTGGCAGGCTCAGAAACCCTATGGGATGCCAGAAATTGAACCCGGGTCAGCCCGTGCAAGCAAATGTCCCACCCTCTGTGCTATCACTCTGGTTCCAGGAATTTTTCTATTTTCAACGGTTTCTTTTCGGATCTCCACACGGCTAAGTTGTTCATCTCCTTTGACTCTCTGCCAGTGTCTTAATGGTCCTCGCACAGCCGTGGCTGGTCACAAGTGCGGTTTCCCCAACTGGTCCTCTTGACCCCCTTGTACCTCCTCCACTTTCCCTGCTGCTTCAAGCCTTCTTGAGGACGGCGGGATTTCTTTGCGATGGGTTATTCCTTTATTTCCAATTATGGGCGCCCCTCCCCACCCAGCGGGGAAGCCTGAGGAGATGAGGGATTCGGTCTACTTCAGTGAGAGACACTTGAATTGCCCAGAGTAGCGCCTGTCCCCAAGCAGGCGCTCGCTGGCAGTTGGCTGGCCCTGGCAAGAAACAATCGCCTGAGTGAGACGTGGAAAGAAGCAAAGGGTCCCTTCAGCAAAATGGGCAGCTGGTGGATATACTGGGGTTTAGGGTCTGATTTTGGAGGAGTGAACCCCCAGGGAGAAGCAACCAACTGCAGAAGGCTAAGAGAGATGGGTCTGATTGTGACCTCCCGCACAGCCAGCCCCCTTCCTTCCTTCCTTCCTTCCTTCCTTCCTTCCTTCCTTCCTTCCTTCCTTCCTTCCTTCCTTCCTTCCTTCCTTCCTTTCCTCCTTCCTCCTCTTCCTTTTTCTTTTTTCTCTTCTCTTTCTTTCTTTCTTTCTTTCTTTCTTTACTTTCTTTCTTTCTTTCTTTCTTTCTTTCTTTCTTTCTTCTTTCTTTCTTTCTTTCTTTCTTTCTTTCTCTTCTTTCTTTCTTTCTTTCTTTCTTTCTTTTCTCTCTCTCTCTCTCTCTCTCTCTCTCTCTCTCTCTCTCTCTTCTTTCTTTCTTCTCTTTCTTTCTTTCTTTCTTTCTTTCTTTCTTTCTTTCTTTCCTTTCTTTCTTCTTTCCTTCCTCCTTCCTTCCTTCCTTCCTTCCTTCCTTCCTTCCTTCCTTCCTTCCTTCCTTCCTTTTTTTTGAGGGGGGTTCACACCAAGTGGTGCTTAGGAGTTACTCCTGGCTCTGTGCTCAGAAGTCACTCCTGGTAGGTTCGGGGGTCTATATGGGATGCCGGGGTTCGAACTGGGGTCCATCCTATTTGGCCGCATGCAAGGCAAACGCCTTACTGCTGTGCTATCACTCCAGCCCCAAACACCCTTCTCTCAAGTCCTGAGGATGGGAACCAACTTTGCATCTTCCAGCAAGCAGCCTTGCTTGTATCTAAATATATTTCTGTTCTTCAAATTCTCTTTGGAAAGAATGAGAGCGTCTTCCCAGCTCCCTCATTAATGACAGAGCTCCAGAAAATTTATGACACATGCTCACTTTATATTTTTATATTTGCGATGTTGGCAAGATCTCTTTGAAAGGGACAATTGGCTGAAAGAGTGAACCACGTTCGCTCCCTCAGGAAACCTGGTGTAAGTGATCCCAGGATTCTGGATATGGTGGAGCACGGATTTCTCCCATGCTGGTGTTGCTAACCACAGCCTCTGGGTGTGCTACTCAATGGTCTTCTTGCTCTCTGCACCTGAACATGGGAGAAGCATTTTGTCATGAATGCTCCCTAAATACAGACTGCAGCCCTGTTCTAATACTTCTCTTCCTCTGCTTGTGTGTGGTGACTCCATGAGTTCAACTGCTCAGTCCCTGTTCTCAAAAGTCAAATCTTGGGCCAGAGAGATAGCACAGCAGTAGGGTATTTATTTACCTTGCACGTGGCTGACCCAGGAAGAATCTGGGTTTGATTTCCGGCATCCCATATGGCCCTCTGCCTTGCCAGGACCAATTTCTGAGTGCAGAGTCAAGAGGAACCCTTGAGTACTGCTGGGTATGGCTCCCCTAAAAACAAACAAAAAAGTCAAACCTTGCTCAAAACCTGAGTCATATCACCACCTTCAATTCACTTCCAAATCCACCTCCCTCAAGATTTCCACCTTGATTTAAAATCATCTGCCTCTTTTGTAAATAAAGCTTTATTATAACCCAGGCATGTCCATTTGCTTATCTGTTGTTCATGGTAGCCTTAGTACTGCCAAGGTAGTTGTTCAGAGATCATGGGGTCTGCAAAGCTTATGGAATTTGACTGAATAATGCCCCCCCAGATAATTATTCTGTAGAATATTTCTTGTAGAAATGACCTTTGTTGGAAGATCACTTCTTTGCAGATGTGAATAAGTTATGAATTTTGAAAGTGGAGAGTATTCTGTAGTTAGCAGTGCCCCCTTCCCTATCTAAGTCACTAGTAGTGTCCACATAAGAGAGACAGGAGGAGACAGAGATGGCAACCTCTCTCTCTCTCACACACACACACACACACACACACACACACACACACACACAAGGATATGTCAGTATGGACACAGAAGTGTCAGACAGAGATAGAAATAGAGAAACAGAGAGACAGAGAGAGAGAGAGAGAGAGAGAGAGAGAGAGAGAGAGAGAGAGAGAGAGAGAGAGAGAGAGAGAGAGAGATTTGAAGCTGGCTTTGAAGACTGGAATGATGTGTCCACAAGCTAAAGAATGCTGGCAACCACTAGCTTTGGGAAGAGGTGGTAAGAAACCAAACTTCTCTAGAGCACAACCTTGATTTTGCCCAGTAAAACTGACTCTGGGTTTCTGGCATCCAGAACTGCAGATCAAAACGACTTTGTCCTCTGAAGGTGCTAGGCAGTTTGTGAGCATAGGCCCAGAAAAGCTGGCATAGGTGTGAGCACAGACAGGCATGGTACTGCAGGCACAGCTCTCCCCTCACCTTTGTCTGCTGCCTGTCTGCCTGATCACTCCTTTGGTAACCCAGATCCAATCAGAACACCTCAGACAGATGGTTACTCCAGCCCCACATCACCCACCAGCTCTCTAGCAGCATCAAAACAAAATCCAAAGAATTTTCTTTTTTTTCTTTATTTTGGTTTTTGGGTCAACCCGGCAGTGCTCAGGGGTTACTCCTGGATCCGTGCTCAGAAATCGCTCCTGGCAGGCTTGCGGGGGTGGGGGTGGGGGGACCATATGGAATGCCAGGAATTGAACTGGGTCTGACCTGTGTTGGCTTGTGCAAGGCAAATGCCCTACTGCTGTGCTATCGCTCCAGCCCCAAAATCCAAAGAATTTTTATGGAATTCAGTATCCTGCTATGGCTGGCCCTGCATTCCTCTTGGGATCCCAATGCAATGCCCCTGCCCCATGGCCTCATGCAGTTTCTACAATACAGCAAAGGGGCACCTGCCTCCAGACATTGGCATGTTCTGACTCTTTTTTTTTTGTTTGTTTTTTGGGCCACACCCATTTGATACTCAGGGGTTACTCCTGGCTATGAGCTCAGAAGTCGCTCCTGGCTTGGGGGACCATATGGGACACCGGGGGATCGAACCGCGGTCCGTCCAAGGCTAGCGCAGGCAAGGCAGGCACCTTACCTTTAGCGCCACCGCCCGGCCCCATGTTCTGACTCTTAGTCTAAACTGTCCTGAATGTTTCGGCCACACCTAGCAGCGCTCAGGGTTATTTCTGGTTCTGAACACAGGAATCACATCTGGTAGGCTGGGGAGGGAGAACCATATGGGATGCTGGGGATCAAAACCCAGGCCGGACACAAAGCAAGTGCCTTACCTGCTGTGCATTTGTTCTGATGGTACTGAGAAATACTGGTGGCATAAACATAAAGTGAGTGCAACCTGTCGAAGAGAAAACTTGTGGTTGTGCTTTTTCTTGCTCTATCCGTAATTATGGGTGATAGTTAAATTTCTTTTTTCTTCTTCCCTTTTCTGTACACGCAGACTCTATTTCTGCCGTGTGTTGTCTCCTGCAGGGAACACCACATGCCTTCTGCATTGTCTCACTGATTCCAGTTTAATATTTAAGCAGGAAAAGCTTCCACAGTTATGCTCTTGGTTAACTTCAACTTTAATATTTTGAGGAACACCTTTGTCCATGGGAATCAGCCAGGCCTTATGCCTGTAACCTTTCCTCTCTTTTTTTTATTGTTAAATTATATTTATTTAAACACCGTGATTACAAACATGATTGCAGTTGTATGATTACAGTCATGTAAAGAACACCCCCCTTCACCAGTGCAAGATTCCCACCACCAATTTCCCAGATCTCTCTCCTCCCCACCCACCCACACCTGTACTAGAGACAGGCCTTCTACTTCCTTCATTCATTCACATTTCCTCTCTTTAAAGAGAATATATATATATATGAACAGATATATATTTTTTATTTTTACTTTTTTGGTTTTTGGGCCACATCTGGTGATGCTCAGGGGTTACTCCTGGCTATGAGCTCAGAAATAGCCCCTGGCTTGGGGGACCATATGGGACATTGGGGGATCGAACCGAGGTCTGTCCTAGGTTAGCAGGTGCAAAGCAAACGCCCTACTGCTTGTGCCACCGCTCCAGCCCCAACAGAATGTTTTTTTTTTAAATTCACTTTATTTAAAGAGTATCTGTCACATAGTTGACATAATTGACCATAATACTTTTTATTTATTTATTTTTTTGGTTTTTGGGTCACACCCGGCGGTGCTCAGGGGTTACTCCTGGCTGTCTGCTCAGAAATAGTTCTTGGCAGGCACGGGGGACCATATGGGACACTGGAATTCGAACCAACCACCTTTGGTCCTGGATTGACTGCTTGCAAGGCAAACGCTGCTGGGCTATCTCTCCAGGCCCACTGTTTTTTTGCCACACGCAGTAGCGCTCAGGATTGACTCCTGATTATTGGCTCAGAAGTTACTTCTGGCAGGCTCAGGGGACCATATGGGATGTTGGAGATTGAACCCGGGTAGATTGCATGCAAGACAAATGCCCTCCCTATTGTGCTATTGCTCTGGCCTCCTCGTAAGAGAGAATAAAATTATTAAAGAAAAGAAAAAAAAGTAGGAGGAGAAAAAGAAAAGTACAGTGACAAGCAAATTTGAGAAAATTACCATATCTCGCAATAAGGTCATTAAGCCATTGGCAGAAGGTTTAGAGCTCTTAGTGCTAGCTGACCATTCTGTTCCTTCATTTGTGTCTGGACATTAAGTGAGAGAAGTCATTTCTTCGAGGACAGGCTCGTGAGATGAAATGCAATTAAAAATCAACAAACTTCAGAAAGATATGATACGGTTCCAATACTAGAAGTTTCAAGCTGTAAGGAGAGACCCTGGCTCTACGAAGCAAGTCTGGAAAAACTGGGATTGTCTGTGTTGGGGGGGGGGAGTGTCATGGAGTGGTCAACCTCCAAGTCTCCCTGCTTTGGATCCAGGAAGACAAGGCTCTTGGGCTGTGCACGCTAGCTCAGGACTTTGCAGATTCCCCCATTCCTGGGAAATGCCATCTAAGAGAGCACTGCCAGAGGCAACTTGGGTTCCTAACAGGGTTGATTTGAAATTCATTTTTGGGGATTGAATGCTCAAACGTCTTTTTCTCTTGCCATGTGTTTACCCTGTAATCCCCTTGGGCTGAACCCCCACCCCAGATTAGGAAGCTAGGCCACTAGAAGTTGGAGTCATTGCACAGTGGGAAGGCATTTGCTTTCCATGTGGCTGACCCAGGTTTGATCTCTGGCATCTCATATGGTTCCCTGAGCACTGCCAGGAGTAATTCCTGAGCTCAGAACCAGGAGTAACTCTTGACTACTGCAGAGTGTGTCCCAAAAAATCACAATCAAAACCAAACAAAATAGAAGGTAGGTCCTAGCTTCACCACATGGACAATTTTCATAATGACAGTCACAGCAAAAGTATCTCTCAAGATTCTGATCACAAAGGGCCAATCCCCACGGTTTTTTTTTTGTTTTGTTTTGTTTTGTTTTGTTTTTGTTTTACCTAAAAGGATGTCGAAGGACTGGGCACTGGAAGCTGACCCAATGGTCCTATGTGGCTTGACTTCAGTCTGTAAAGGTTGAGCAGATAAAAGCCTGGAGTGGGCAAGGTGCTGGCCCTGCATGTGGCCAATCCAGGTTCCATCCTGGCACCAATGCAATTCCTACAACACACAGCAAATAAGGTCCATTGGGACCTTGGGGCCCAACAGGAGTGACCCCTGAGCACAGAGCCAGGAGGAAGCCCTAGCGCAGCCAGATATGACCCCAAAACTAAAAATAAAAAGTCTGACAGATAAGACAACTCTTTCATTTTGAAAAATCATTTCCTGTGGAAACGGAATGGTGGCACAATGGTAGGGCGTTTGCCTTGCATGTGGCCTACTGGGGTTATATCCTGGGCATCTCATATGGTCCCCGAAGCCTGCCAAGAAATGACCTCTGAGCACCGCTGAGTGTGGCCCAAAAATAAACCAAAAGAAAGAAAGAAAATTGGTTTTCTGGTCTACATACTAGGTTTTTTTTGTTCGAATTGTACTGCCAGTCAGCTGCAGTTGATGCCAGTGAGGCTGGCAATATGACAAGCCTTAGACCAAGGCAGGTGCTCCAAGGTGGGAAGGGGGGATGTGGGTGCACCAGAAAAGACTGACCAGGAGGGCTAGTGGGTGGAAGGTTGTTCGAACTAAGCCTCTAAGTGTTTATCTGCTTTATAAAGGGCAAAATGAGAAGGGGTGGTTATTTCTATGTAATTTTATTTCTGTACTATATATGTTTTTTCTTCTTCCAGGGCCACACATAGTGGTGCTTGGGACAATTTCTGTGGTATCTTATTATCATACCTTCCTCATTAAAAATGTGTATCTTCTTTTAATTTAATATTTTGGCCACAAAACAGAACAACTCTGGCAATGCTCAGGGCTTGCTCATGCCTAGTGGGGATCAGATTGGAGCTGGATCAGCTGTGTGCAAGGAAGGCCTGCGCCTTACCCACTGTACTATTTTCCTGGCTCCCCGCATCGCATTTTAGCCAGGGCCAGTTCCATGGGGAGAGTGGGGACACAGGATCCCTTTCCACTCTTAAAATGCACTGAGGACCCCCACAAGCATTGGCTTATGTGGTTTAATTTATCTATAGTTTATGTATGTTAAGAGAAACAGGAAAATATTTATTAGATCATTTAAAAGTAATAAGCCTATGACATGTTTATTTTTCCTAGAGTTTATTTCACAGATAAATTACTATAAACATTTATGATCACATTTCCCCAAACAATGAGTGCTAAGTGATAAGCACCACACAGCTGGGAGTTTTCTAACTTGCCTCCCATCAGTTCTGCTTCTGATTTGTTCTGATGTAACCTAACCAGTCACGTTGATTCCCAAGAATTTCACTGAAGAAAGTGAGAGATAGATTTATTATTAGGGGAAGAATTTGATTTTGTGCTTTCATGGCAAGATCAGAAGGACACCCAGGGCTGGAGAGAAAGCATACAGGAGGTGGAGCGCTTGCATACAGCTGACCTGGGTTCGATCCCCAACATCCCATATGATTCTCCACACTGCCTGAACGCAGAACCACGAGTAAGTCCTGAGCACTGCTTTAAGTGGGCCCTAAAGAAAATAAAGCAAAAAGCTCATTTTTCTTGTGGTGTAAGGGATAAAACTCAGGACTCACTTGCAGCCTACTTGAAGAGCTGGGGTTCTAGTCTGCATCGAAGATGCTTCATGCTTCCTCTAGGGAGTTTCGCCCTTGAGATCCTTTCTGTTCCCACTGTACCTATTATACTTGCTAACTGTGGTTAGCTGTGAGCCCATGGGGGTGTGGAATTCTCTATCATTCATCTTTTCTTTTGCTTTTAAAAATAATATTTTATGTCCCACTCAGCAGTGCTCTGGGATTGTTCCTGGCTATGCTCAGGAATGACTCCTGATGATGCTGGGAATTCCGTGGGGTGCAAGTCAAGTGTCTTGGCGCCAGTCCTAGCTGTCCAGGCTCTCCTTCATCTTCGTGGTCTGCCTCATGGGTCTTAAAAGTGTCTCAAGTCGGGCCCGGAGAGATAGCACAGCAACATTTGCCTTGCAAGCAGCCGATCCAGGACCAAAGGTGGTTGGTTCGGATCTCGGTGTCCCATATGGTCCCCCGTGCCTGCCAGGAGCTATTTCTGAGCAGACAGCCAGGAGTAACCCCTGAGCACTGCCGGGTGTGACCCAAAAAACCAAAAAAAAAAAAAAAAAAGAAAATAGACAGTCATGCCCCCATGTGATTCCTTGAGCATCTAGCTTTTTTTTTTTTTTAAATATAAAATAAGGTTTTTAACCTAATTATGTTTTATAATAAACATCATAATTTTGGATATTCCCTCCCACCTTCCAGTAATGGGTCAATTTTTTTTTTTTTTTGGCCACAGCAGCTGGTATTCAGGGCTGGGGGGGGCATTTGAGGTGCCAGGGACTGAACATAGATCAGCTGTGTGCAAGACAGATGCTCTTCCTACTGGACTAGCTCTCTGGCCCTGCTTAATTCCCTTTTGTTTCCTGGTCTCCAAGCCCAAGGACAGAATCCACTGAGTGGACAGAACATGACTTAATGAACAGCCAACAGCAGCACATTTGGGAGGCATCAGACTTTTTGTCGTAAAAAAATGGAGTGATCCTGTGAAGAATGCCTTCACACATAGAGCTTTTTCGACATTTGGTGTTATTTCCTTAGAATAGATTCCCAGAAGTAAGATTACTGGGTCAAAAGATGCAGAATTAAAATAAGAAAAAAAAAAAAAAGGCTTTTAATACACACTTTAAAATTGCTTTTTTTCCAAACGGGGTTAGGCTAATTTTTAATGACACTAGCACTTTCAAGAGAGAGAACATGGCTCACCATACAAATCGTCAACATAAGGTGGGGTTCCCAAGCCCATAAAATACCGATAAAAAACGGTGCCCTGGTCTGTCAAAAATTGGTGCCTTTTGGAGGCTCATAGAATGTAAATCGGGCTTAGAATGAAATTTGGGTGGGTGGGTGGGGGGTTGGCATCTTCCCTTCTGAGAAAGGCTCGAAATGTCCTCGTGTGAAGACTCAGAAAAAGAGCATGTGAGCACTGACATTGGACTTGCACGGGTACAGTCAGTCGGTCCAGCATCAGGGCGCAGGAAAGCCGGGGCAGAGTGAAGCCATGAGGGCGATGCCACCGGGCACCCACCGGCCAGCATGCAGAGCAGAAGACTCGAGTGGCAGAGCACAAACCCCAGAGGGCCCGGGATTGGGGGGGCCTCTGGTCTGGGTCCAACTTCACAGTTTTTAAAAAGCGGGCTGAACTTTCAACCTTCTGCTCCAGCATGGCCAGGGCCCAAGGATTTTCCCTGCCAGGGTGGGCTT